>NC_137151.1:104839908-105439908 GCF_951394435.1 Stenella coeruleoalba | reverse complement strand
GATCTTCCCGGACCGGGGCACGAACCCGGTCTCTCATCGGCAGGCGGACTCTCAACCACTGCGCCACCAGGGAAGCCCAAAGTAAGTCATTTTTTATATAACATCTAAGTTATCAGGATTCCCAAACTTTTACAGAATGGGAAGAAAGTAGGCAGTCTGGGGAGAAGATTGATATAATTTTATAACTGCTATTCTTTTATATAAATCAGTAAATATCAACAATGAGTGATTATAACTGTCTTGATCCACACATCTCTGAAAAACTTAATACTTGTTTTTATCCATCAAGACTTCAGAATAATCTCTTGTTGCTTAAATCAGTATCTTGTTTGTTGACCAATGAGTTTGAATGAGGATAACATGTATTACTATCCATTTTACTCTATTGGATTAATTTGCTAACTTCTTTTGGCTAAAGAAGATAAGCACTAAATTTCACCTTCACTCAAAGTATTGCTCTGCTATTGGATGAGTGAACAAACCTTTAAAAATTAGTGTTTCACTCAAATTTTAGTTCTAAATTAACTTATAATTTACTTAACATAATAGAGCTTCTTTATACTCTGTTTTAAAAAGTAATTTTTTGAAAAATGTAGGTTTAATAATATCTTGAGCAAAGCAGTCTCAATTGGATTTGGTATAAAACTTGAATGTTTGAATCTCTTGAAGTTTATAAAATGAATTAACCCATGGAGATTGAGTGGTAACATTTTATCTGGGTATATGTAATCATTTTGGATGAACCAACAAAAACTGGAAACTCATTGTATTCTAACAAACTGTGCAAATAAAATATTGGCACTTTTTCAAACTAAAGAATTTAAAATTAATTTTAGATAACTTACATGTGTGAAAATTCAATTTGAGAGTATACACCTAAAATACCCAGGAGTGCCTGAATCTTTTAACACTTACCTCCTAACCTAGACAAATCCTTAAGTTTAGGAATTCTGCATATTACCTACTACTGAAATATTTTTGACACTAACTATGAAACTTGACATAATCAGTAATGAGTACATGCTTGTTGCAGGAGGAGTTGTGGTATGATATAAATAGTAGTATAATATTGATTTTTTTTTAAAAGAAAGGATATGAGTTTCTTTGTCTTTCAGATCTACTAGAATGAGTTCACAGTAGCCATCGTTTATTGAGCATCTAGAGCTCCACTGGGTACCTCACATGTTCTGCACTCAATCCTAACAGGTAGATATTCTCCCTTTTTAGCTAATGAAGAAAGAGACTCAGAGAAGGTCAAGCTGGGATTTGAATTGAAATATTTATTATTCAAAAAGTCTTGCTCCTTTTACTGGCTTTAAAATTTCTTTCATAAATTACAACTCAGATAAGTGTGACACTTGGGGCTTCTCTTTGAGTGCCACTGAATTTCCAAAGTAAACAGGCTCAAATTTAATGCTCATATTAACACTGAAGAAAAGAATTATGGGATTGATTTTACGACTTTGTGAAACTCTGAAACTAAAACATCCATGGGCTTCACATATCAATTAATTCTTTTTTAATTTTTTATTTTATATTGGAGTATAGTTGATTTACAATGTTGTATTGTTTCAGGTGTACAGCTAAGTGATTTAATTATGCATATACATATATCCATTCTTTTTCAGATTATTTTCCCATATAGGTTATTACAGAATATTGAGTAAACTTCCCTGTGCTATACAGTAGGTCCTTGTTGATTATCTATTTTATATATAGTAGTGTGTAACGTTAATCCAAAACTCCTAATTTATCCCTCCCCCGCCTTTTCCCCTTTGTTAACCATATTTGTTTTCAAAGTCTGTCTGTTTCTGTTTTGTGAGGAAGTTCATTTGTATCATTTTCTTCTTTAGATTCCATATATAAGTGATATCATATGATATTTGGCTTTCTCTGTCTGACTTACTTCACTTAGTGTGATAATCTCTAGGTCCATCCATGTTGCTGAAAATGGCATTATTTCATTTTTTTATGGCTGAGTAATGTTCCATTGTATATATGTAACACATCTTCTTTATCCATTCCTCTGTTGATGGACATCTAGGTTGCTTCTATGTCCTGGCTATTGTAAATAGTGCTGCAATGAACACTGGGGTACATGTATCTTTTAGAATGATGGTTTTTCTCTGGATATATGCCCAGAAGTGGGACTGCTGGATTATATGGTAGTTCTTAGTTTTTTAAGGAACCTCCATACTGTTCTCCATAGTGGTTGTACCAATTTACATTCCCACCAAAAGTGTAGGAGGGTTGCCTTTTCTCCATACCCTCTCCAGCATTTATATTTGTAGGCTTTTTGATGATGGCCATCCTGACTGGTGTGAGGCAATACCTCATTGACATTTTGATTTGCATTTCTAATAATTAGTGATGTTGAGCATCTTTTCATGTGCTTTTTGGCCATCTGTATGCTTCTTTGGAGAAGTGTCTATTTAGATCTTCTGCCCATTTTTTGGATACTGAGCTGCATGAGCTGTCTGTACATTTTGGAGATTAATCCCTTGTTGGTCATTTTGTTTGCAAATATTGATATTTTTTCGCACATTCTGTGGGTTGTCTTTTCACTTTGTTTATAGTTTCCTTTGCTGTGCAAAAGCTTTTACACTTAATCAGGTTCCATTGGTTTATTTTTGTTTTTATTTTCATTACCCTAAGTGGTGAATCCAAAAAGGTATTGCTGCAATTTATGTCAAAGAGTGTTCTCCCTATGTTTTCCTCTAAGAGCTTTATAGTATCCAGTCTTACATTTAGGTCTTTAATCCATTTTGAGTTTATTTTTGTGTATTGTGTTAGATAATATTCTAATTTCATTCTTTTATATGTATCTATCCAGTTTTCCCATCACCACTTATTGAAGAGACTCTTTTTTCCATTGTATATTCTTGCCTCCTTTGTCATAGATTAGGTGGCCATAGGTGTGTGGTTTTATCTCTGGGCTTTCTGTCGTGTTCCATTGAGTTATATTTCTGTTTTTGTGCCAGTACCATACTGTCTTGATTACTGTAGCTTTGTAGTATAGTCTGAAGTCAGGGCATTTGATTCCTCCAGCTCCGTTTTCCTTTCTCAAGATTGCTTTGGCTATTTGGGGTCTTTTGTGTTTCCATACAAACTGTAAAATTTTTTGTTCTAATTCTGTGAAAAATGCCATTGGTAATTTGATAGAGATTGCATTGAATCTGTAGTTTGCTTTGGGCAGTATGGTCATTTTGAAAATATTGATTCTTCCAACCCCAAAACATGGTATATCTCTCCATCTGTTTGTGTCATCTTTGATTTCTTTCATCAGTACTTTATAGTTTTCTGAGTACAGGTCTTTTACCTTCTTAGGTAGGTTTATTCCTAGGTATTGGGTTGGCCAAAAAGTTCATTTGGTTAGTGAATACATTGTTCAATAAAATTCTTGGTGAGAACGAAAAATGTCTTTACTTAAAACCAAACGAACTTTTTGGCCAAGCCAGTATGTTCTTTTTGATGTGTGGGCAAATGGGATTGTTTCCTTAATTTCTCTTTCTGATCTTTCTTTGTTAGTGTATAGGAATGCAAGACATTTCTGTGTACTAATTTTGTATCCTGCAACTTCACCAAATTCATTGATGAGCTCTAGTAGTTTTCTGGTAGCATCTTTAGGATTTTCTATGTACAGTATCATGTTATCTGCAAACAGTGAGTTTTACTTCTGCTTTTCCAATTTGGATTTCTTTTTCTTCTTTGACTGCCATTGCTAGGACTTCCTTGACTGCCATTGCTAGGACTTCCAAAACTATGTTTAAGAAAAGTGGTGAGAGTGGATATCCTTGCCTTGTTCCTGATCTTAGGGGAAATACTTTCAGTTTTTCACTGTTGAGAATGATGTTTGCTGTGGGTTTGTCATATATGGCCTTTATTATATTGAGGTAGGTTCCCTCTATGCCTACGTTGTGGAGAGGTTTTTTTTTTTTATATCATAAATGGTGTTGAATTTTGTCAAAAGCTTTTTCTGCATCTACTGAGATGATCATATGGTTTTTATTCTTCAATTTGTTAATGTGGTGTACCACAATGATTTGCATATATTGAAGAATCCTTGCATCCCTGGAATAAATCCCACTTGATCACAGTGTATGATCCTTTTAATGTGTTGTTGGATTCTGTTTGCTAGTATTTTGTTCAGGATTTTTGCATCTATGTTCATCAGTGATATTATCCTGTTCAGTGATATTATCCTGTAATTATTTTTTGTGCTATCTTTGGTTTTGGTATCAGGGTGATGGTGGCCTCATAGAATGAGCTTGGGAGTGTTCCTTCCTCTGCAATTTTTTGGACGAGTTTCAAAGATAGGTGTTAACTCTCAGCAGACCGGTACTTGCTGCAGGGTTTCCTAGCAGCGGTGGCAGCTTGCCCACTCCCCAGGACAGCGATTGGTGCCTGCTTGCAGGTCCCCTAGCTGCAGCCATGGCCCACGCACTCCCAGGACAGTGGGGGCAGCCACTGGAGCCCACTTGCAGGTCTCTTAGTGGTGGCGGCAGCCTGTGCCCACCCTGGAGTTCAGTATGGCAGCGGTGGCTTGCGCCTGCCCCCAGAGCCCTGAAAGCACATGCGTGCAGGGAAAGAAGCTCCTATGGTGGTCCTGCCCCTCTCCTTGTGTGCCCCCCAACAATGGTGCCTTGCCTCTCTGGCAGGCCCAGGCTTCTTCCGAGTGACCTTCAGTTGCTACACTCCAGCCTCTTCAGGCTGTCACCATGCAGCCAACCCTGGTGCTCTCCCTGGGTCTGACCACTGAAACCTGAATTTCAGCACCCAGCCCCTGCCCGCACCAGCAGACGAGTGGTCTCAGGTTGCGGAGTGCAGTGGGGTGGTACTGACCTTCTGTGCAGGTCACTGTCCATTTTGCCCTCTGCACATCGGTTGCTGTGCTCTCCTCTGAGGCTCCAAAGCCCCCTCTCCATCCAGACAGATCTCCCCGCCAGTGAGGAGCCTTCCCAGGGTGAAGGAGGAACGTTTTCTCCTTCACAGCTCCCTCCTTGATGCACAGGTGCCCTCCCGATTTCTTTTTATGTTTTTTCCTTTTTTCTTTTATCCTACCTGGGTACATGGAGGGTTCCTTGCCCTTTAGGAAGTCTGAGGTCTTCTGTCAGCATGCAGTAGGTGTTCTGTGCAAATCGTTCCACTTGTAGATGTGTTTTTGCTGTATTTGTGGAAGTGAGCTCCATGTTCTGCTCCTCCATCATCTCCCTCATATATCAATTAATTCTTAAAAGGACACATTCTAGTGTATATATTGTACCTACTAAAAAACTACAAACTCATGTTACATCCCGTCCCACATCTCCAGCAAAATTATCTGTCTAGTTCTTCCATGTCAATTTTGAATACTATATTCTGTTTTTCAGAGTCCAAACTGCAGTGGCAATCATTTCACACCTTTTCTCCCTCTCCATCCTTAACCCAACTTTCATCTATTTTTCTTTGCTACTTTTCTATAATTTTCCCATTTCCAACTGTTATGTTTACAATATTGAAGTGCTTATTTTTAAGATGTCAGGACCATTGAAAAGATAACCCCAAGTGATTTTTGGTTACAGTTTCTTTACTTTTAAATCTACCTACATTAATTCTTAAAGCGTTCTTCAGTTATGCTACTCCCATCCTAAAATACCATAAATTTGAATAGAACAACAACAAAAACAGCAGGAACAGTGACAACAAAGAGACCCCTTACAACTCTTGACATTCTCGGGTTTTGTTTTTTTTAGATCTAAGGAACATGTGTATATGTATGGCTGATTTGCTTTGTTATGGAGCAGAAACTAACACACCACTGTAAAGCAATCATACTCCAATAAAGACGTTAAAAAAAAAATACACAACTGAGATGAAGTGACTCGCCCAAGGTAAGAAATTGGCATATTCATGGCAATTGTAGAACTTGGTTAAAATCAGATCTTTGACTTCCAAATCAGTGCTCTTCTTACTATTTCCTTCTGACACTGAAAATGTCCTAGTATCTTAGCATGGCTTTTAAACACCCTTCACTAACACAGATCTGCATGTACTCACCCAAGTACACTCTTACATGAACGCTGTGTTCTCCATCAAAAATTGCCCTCATTTCTTGAGTGTATTTTTTCACTTCCCCACCTTTGAATTATTGGTCCTATAATTCCTCTGGTAGAATATTTTTCTTAGCTATCTTCATGGTCCCTTACCTCATCTTCCTGAGAAAAGTCAACCCATTGATTAAATACCAGCTCAAAATGATTTTCTTCACCAAGGTGGGTACAAGGCAACTCTAGTGGGGAAGATCTTCCTCTTCTGAGCACTTATTGCATATTATTCATACATTCATGTGATAATAAGATGCCATAAATTATAGTTAACTATTTATTTATCTTGCCTTCTTAACTTTGTAATTACACAGGAACAGAGTTATGTCATATATTCTTGCTTTCACCCCAGTTTAGCACCTAGGCTGCTGTAGTCAGTACTTAGTTATAACAGTAAAAGTTTTCACAACTACCTTTTTTTGTCCTTTTTATTTGCCAAACACTTTACACACATTATCTCATTTTATCCTTACAGCAACCCTATGGGGTGAATATATACCTGCACTATCCATGATAGCAGCCCTTACTCACATATGGCTTCTGACTGAGCATTTGAAATGCAGCTAGTGCAAACTGAAATGTGCTATCATTGTAAAATGCTCACCAGATTTTAAAGACTTAGTATGAAAAAAGAATGTAAAGTATTTCATTAATAATTTTTTATCAGTTACATATCACAATAATACTAATTTGGATGCATTGTATTAAATTTAAAAAAAATTTAATTTCACCTGATTTTTGAAAACATGGCTACTAAGAATTTTAAATTATATATGTGGTTCACATTATGTTTCTACTGGACGGTGCTGGCACACACTCTGCTTCCTGCAGGAGGAAAGTGAGCCAGATAAAAGCAACTTCCCCAAAGCCACGCAGCTTATAAGTGGTGGAATCTGAAAGTGAGGACTGACTCCAGAGCTAACGTTCTTATCCTCCACGTCATGCCCTAATACCTCCAGATGAATTTTTAGTGATTGGCTCAATGTTGTCTTTCCCACTGTGATTAAGCTGCCCTCACTAAAATGTAACATGAGTCAGAGTAAATCTCTCTTGGGTGTGCAGCTCCAGTTTCCAGCTGAATCTATGCTTGCTCCTAGGAATACTTTAAGATTAATTTCTATTTAAGTACAAGAAATATTTCAAAAATTTCATTTCTGTGGTTACCCTAATGGTACTTATTGACTCCAAGAATCTTATTGTACAGTTAGTTAGCTTCCTGGGAATAGATGAGAGACTTAGGAAAGCAGGTTTAGCCTTTTAGTTTATCCGTACCCAAGATTCAATAGAGCCTTAGTGAGCAGAAAGATAGATACCTCCACATCTTTGGCAAGTGTTTTATATTAAGATGTTATAAAATTTATTTTATTTTTGCTCTAGGGGAAACAAACCAGAATATATCATCCTTCTGATGCTATGCTTTCAACATTGACTAACATTTCCTCAGATTCACCCAAATAGTATTTTTGAATATAGTGAACATAGTTTATCCAATTCCTTATACTTCTTGTTTTGTTGAAAATTTCAACTTAGTTTTGCATAAGAGATTCCTTCAGAATTAAACAAATTGTTAGATAAAGTAAAATTATCTAAAGTTGAGATATTGGAACTTGACTATATGATAATCCATATTCCCCGAGATTCCAAATGAAAATCATGAGATGAATGAAACCTTTCAATAAGTAAAAATTGGTGTTTTTAAGGAGGTAGTGGTTCAGTGACACTTTCCACAGTAGCTTATACAGTGGCCAAAATAACGCCATTTTGTAATGGAACATTCAGATAAGGAAAATAGGTAGTATAAGGTTATGAAATTTACTAAGTCATGTTGACAGGAATCTTTGGCTTTTTCGTTATAATTCACAACACTAGTTAATGTATCAAGACTTAGAGGTTGAGCTTCCTTGGAAGAGTCCTTAATCTAATAATATTTACCCAATGAATCAATTGTTTGGCTCAAAGATGAATAGACCCTATTTAATGAGACTCATTAAATGCTCTATCTGTTGAAACTGTACACTTATTGTTAGACAATTAATTTAGAAGACATACTTTTCTTATTACTCTGTCTATACACTTAACACATATATTAGCAAAAAGGTCACAATGTCCACTTACATGTTTGATCATGTTACCAAAATATAACTTGCCAGCAATATGAGTCAACAGTTGACTATAACTATGCAGTTTTCTATTGTTTATACCACCGGGAATTGCATCATTCTGGATTAAATGCATGTGTCTGCATGAATTCTGTTATAATAGAAGCAGACTCAAAAAAGCTTAAATTTTAAGATTACAAATAATTAAAACATCATTACATTTCTCATTAAATTCAGTAATTTCTCATGATTATTCAGGCTTTGATTACATTTCAAGCAGTATGTTCCCCCAAAGAAACAAAAACACCCATTTTACATTTCATTCAAATTAGTTTCATACACAGATCACAGGAAATTTGTTTATCACAGATATACATGAAGTCTAAAAGAGCTGTATGCCATATATGAAATAACAGAGTAGAGAAGGCTTTGATCAATAAGGAAATGATTTTTATACACATCTGAACCAATTTGAAGCAATTCTCCCGATCAATAGAGATAGGCAGAAATGCTTCTCAGCATTTATTACCTGTGGAGAGCATTATTGATTAAGTGTATTGATTTTTAGAATGCATGTGGAGAGGCATCTGTTGTTTCTTTAAAAGATGCCTCAAAATGAAAAGTATCAAGAAACTATTTAAGTTTTGAGGATTTGCATTAATGGCTCAACCTGGGTCATTACTCAGAATCTCAAAAACATAACTGAAGGAGATGTGAAATTTGATTTAGTTTATTTTGCACCCTATCACTAATCAATACGTTTCAGAAAAAAATATTACTTGGCAATTTAATTTGCTTAAGTGCTGGTAACAATTTTTAAACTTTTTCAGTATTTTTTTCTGCTATGTATACTCTTGCTAAAAGGTCTTAACTTTTGCAGGTAGTACCACTGGAACAAGGATTGAGTCAAAGTGTAAATATAGGCTAAAAATAAATGCATTTTAAATTTCTCTTGGTGGAAACTCACATCATAAAATGACACTAGAAAGTTTCAAAATCTTATTTTAGGACTAGTCAAGCAGATATGTTATTTAGAATAGATAATATGTTTAACGGATACAACAAACTGAGAGGATGAAGATAAAATCTACTGTTACTTAAACTTGGTATGGAATGTTATTTATTAAGTGAATTTTGTTCCACAGGGTATGTTTTATCTGTTCACCCTAAAGTTTCAAACAAATATGGTAATTGTTTTTTGACTTACACTTGAAATCCACGTCCTATATAGGAAGGCAGTTCTTTGACACTGCAGAAATTCCTAAAACTCAGCAATAAATCCAAAAAGTAAAGTATTTCCCTGCTAGGAACAGAACTTTTGATCTTACCATATGTAGTTTTTAAAATAATTTCCCCCTATTTATTAGGAGAGCATGAATGAATATCTTCCTGAACAAGTGCTTTCCTATGTGAGCTGTCTTCTAAATATTACAGAAATCCCTTGTGAGATGCACCCTAAAGTCCTAAAAATGTTCTAATTACTGAATCTATTTAGAATATCAACAGCCACCTGCTTTCATTAAGAAATCCTTGTAGACCTCTTTCCTAACTTGGTCTTCACCTATGCAGCTGATCAGTGTTGAAATAATATTTATTCAGGGACCCATGCACCTGGAGAGTTGCAAACATTTCAGAAAAGCTTTTGCTGATGTCAGAGGAAAATGTAGTTTCAGTTCAGTTCTGAGGATCAGATAAGCTCTGGTAAAGTGAAGCTGAGAGAAAATCATAGACTGCGATATCTCTTTCCCCATTATTATTGAATAGAGAAAGGACCTGAAGGCTTATATTTTATACCAAAAAGTAATTAAAACTAAAATATTACTATAATTAAAGTACTTTGTTTGTTTTTGTTTTTACTACTTAAACCATAATGTGTACTAGTTTAAAAGTCAGAGTTCTAATATTTCGGAAATTTTTCTCTTTAGGGACATTTGTGTCATCACTAACTTTGTCATAAGGGAATCCCCCTTTCTGAATGTGGAGTCTTGTCTGTGGGACAGAAAACCCTGTCAGCTTATGTTGGTTAATGCTGAGATGGTGAATTATTAATAATTGCATCCTTATTTTTAGAACTTCATCCTTTCCTACTCCTGGGCAATATCGTCCAGTGGGTGAAAGTGGTTAAGTGATAAAGCAGCATCACTACACCATTAATAGTTATAGTCAAGAAGATGCATATATGTGATTTAGTAGTTACAGTCAAGAAGATGCAAATCTGTGATAAAAGAATTATAGCGTGATGATAACCTCTCTATCCACTGCCAAAAAACCAGAAAAGAACAGCTAGGATACCAAATGTGAAAGTTCTTTTGAGTATGGAGTAGCTAAACAAGTTAAAGATAGTATAATTTGCTTGGTTTTAGAAAAAAATCATTAAACTCTTTAGCCTAAATTTCAAATCTGTCATAATTCATTACCTGAGGAAATACACAGTCCTACCATCTAATTGACATTTTACCTTCAAAGTGATTTGAAGGGGTTGATAAAAGATAAAACCACTAGTTTCCATGTTTTAGGTGTGTGTGTGGGGGGATGAATCAGGAGCTTGGGATGAACATACACACACACTATATATAAGATAGATAACCAACAAGGACCTACTGTATAGCACAGGGAACTCTAATCAATATTCTGTGATAATCTATATGGGAAAATAATCTGAAAAAGAATGAACATATGTATATGTATAACTGAATCACTTTGCTGTACACCTGAAATGAACACATTGTAAATTAACTACACACCAATAAAAAAAATTTTTTTAAACCCACTAGTTTCCATTATCTACTTTTTCCTCAATATTTTCTATTATATTCTGTAATACTTACAACCATATGTGAAGAAAACATTATTTTCATGCTTCATTTCAGAGAAAGAAATGGAATCATAGAGATGAAGTAACTTCTTTAAAGTAACAGAGCTAGTGTTAAAGCAAGAATGGCAACCCAAGATTGTTGTAAACCTTTTCTATTCTAGAGCCTGGGGAAAAAGTAATGTCAGAAAGCTAAGCTGATTTGGCTACTACCTGAAGTGCTAAATAAATTTATATTAACTCATAATTCTGTGAAGGCATTTTATGGAAATCTAAAGTAATATTCTAGTATATTGCATTCTGATGGCCTGGCTTTGTATCTCATAGAAAATTTAAAGCAACTATATGATTAGTTTGTTTTTACTCAGACTTTCTCCATCACACTTTTTCATTCTTACTCTCTTAATCTGGCATTCCAACTTATATCAAATGGGCTTTTGATAAACGCTAAGAGACAATTTGAGATTTAGGGCCCTGATGAATACTTGGGGTTAAAGTTACAAGACACAAATGATTTAGATGTGTACATGAGGCATAAAAATGACAAAGTTGACACTGCAATTTTTTTTTTTTTAATAGAATTTGACTTGTCAATAGATGGAGTATTAGTTCAGGAACTGTTCAGTTGCAAGTGAGAGAAAACTCAAAGTGGCAAAGAAAAAATAAGAATATAGATTTATAACTCAGAAATACAAGTAGACTGAAATCAGAAATAGTTAGACCAAGAGGTTGGAATGATGTTATCAGAGTGTCATCCCTCACTGTCTTTCAATTCTGCTTTCTGCAGTGTGGATTTACTCTCAGGCAGGCTCTGTCTACTTGGTAGTCCCAACAGGTTCAGAGCCTCCCAAACTTAACATCCATGGCAAGAGTACCTTTATTGCTCAGCAGTTTCATACTGGGTAAAAATATCCCACATTGTCAAGCTGGGATCATGTGCTTATCCCTGGACCGATTACTATGGCTGGCAAGTGGAAAGGTGTGATGGACAAAGCCAGGGCTGACTGCCCACTACAAAAGCTGAGAGTGTACAAGAGTTACCCAAAGGAAGATCAAAATGCTGTTATTTAAGAAAAATGAACACTTTGCATGGAAAAAAACCCCCAAAACCCAAAAAACTACAACCTACTTTGGATAGTCATTCCACATATGCAAAGCCAGAGTCAATTTTTGCGTTAGAGAAGAAAACAAAAACAAGCCACATTCTAGGCCACTGAAACAGTGCTTTACTTTCCCACTGTTTTTCCATTTGGCAATCCATCTCATTCTATAATCTTGCCTCCTAAAAGACTCCAGTGTGAATAAATTACATCTGACTTCACTAAGAAATCAGCACAGTTATTTTGTTAAACAGATTGCCAATGTTTGGAGTCCCTTGATTTACAGTCAGACTTTCAAATGCAGAAAAATCCCAAGGAAAATTGCAAGGAAGGTGGGGGTGAAATGGGAATTACAGTTGCAAAGGAAAAGAAAGAGCTGAACACCTATGTAACAAGCAATGTGTTTTAGAAAGTGGAAAGTATCGCCTAAACTCAAGCCTCCTTTGCACTGACTAGATATTCTGATTATTAATATTGGAGTTCCATTCATATACCAGATTATAACCTCCAAAAGAAATGCCAACCCAGAAACACTGAATTTCCTTTAAGTTAAAGAATAAAACTGTTATAATCTCTATAGTTAGAAACATATGTCATAGTTTTTAAAGAGCTTTCCTAATAATCTCAGTGTTTGCAGGAAAGAAAATGACTTAAGAAAACTGTCTTTTCAAGGGCTCTTCTGTCTAGGTTGATATATTTTAAGTTTCAGTTAACAATCTTGCACATGTTCAAAAGAGCTTGATGTGATTTACGAAGAGTTCTGAACACTAAAAAGTTTAATATTTCAGCTATCTCTAAAATAGAGACCATTTTCAGAAAAAAAAGGCTAAAAATATATACAGCCAAATAGATAAAGGTTATTTTGAGAAGTCATTATCTTGAGAAAATATACTCTTTTTGCTGTAGTCAGTATTTACACTAAAAAAAATCATTCTTTGGGAATTGTTTCAGAATAAAATAGATGAAAATGCAAGGGGAGGGTATTGATGAAACAAAATTGACAAAAATCTTATAGTCATTGGGTAAATGGTGTTCATTATACTATTTTCTCCACTATTGTTTGGAAAATAAAAATTGAGTAGACATATAATAATGTCAGCATTACCGTGTAGTCATTTCTTACATTTAAAACAAAAAATATGTTTGATTGTCATCAGAGAACACCAGTGTTCTAGAACTAGGTATATATACAATGTGTCTAAGTAATTATGTTACCACCTATAGAGAGCCAGATAGTGATAACTGAAGTTACTAAATATAATGTGTTAGAAAAACAAAATTGAAACCAAGATGAGATTAATAGATCAATGTAATTGTAATTTGAAAAATAAAATACATATTACTTAGGATGATCTTATCCTAAGTGCTAAAAAGTAGTTGCTTTCAATGTCTTTTTAAAGTCCTTAACTCTTGTACATAATTCTGAGTTAGCATTCAAAAGTGTCTTCTCGACATACAGATGGCCAAGAAGCACATGAAAAGCTGCTCAACATCACTAATTATTAGAGAAATGCAAATCAAAAGTACAATGGGGTATCACCTCACACCAGTTAGAATGGGCATCATCAGAAAATCTACAAACAACAAATGCTGGAGAGGGTGTGGAGAAAAGGGAACCCTCTTGCACTGTTGGTGGGAATGTAAATTGATACAGCCACTATGGAGAACAGTATGGAGGTTCCTTAAAAAACTAAAAATAGAATTACCATATGACCCAGTGGTCCCACTACTGGGCATATACCCAGAGAAAACCACAATTCAAAAAGACACATGCACCCCAGTGTTCACTGCAGCACTGCTTACAATAGCCAGGTCATGGAAGCAACCTAAATGCCCATCAACAGATGAATGGATAAAGAAGATGTGGTACATATATACAGTGGAATATTACTCAGCCATAAAAAGGAACGAAATTGGGTAATTTTTAGAGACGTGGATGGATCTAGAGACTGTCATACAGAGTGAAGTAAGTCAGAAAGAGAAAAACAAATATCGTACATTAAAGCATATATGTGGAACCTAGAAAAAAGGTACAGATGAACTGGTTCACAGGGCAGAAACAGAGACACAGATGCAGAGAACAAACGTATGGACACCAAAGGGGGAAAGTGGTGGTGGTGGGGTGGTGGGATGAATTGGGAGATTGGGATTGACATATATACACTGATGTGTATAAAATGGATAACTAATAAGAACCTACTGTATAAAAAAATAAAAATTTAAAAATTTAAAAAAAGTGTCTTCTCTACATTGTGAACCATACCATATAATTTTAAATATTTAAGGTTTTAAAATTAAATACTAAGATTTGTATATACTAGGAAGCAGTTATTTAGCCAAAGAATTGATAGTAATAAGCTATGCTGATACTGAAAAATAATCACAGCTCAAACTCAAAAATTTGAATCTTGAAATTACTATATACCTCCAATTGGACTTAAAAAAAAAACAGATGCCCGTGTAGATGTAGCTTATATCATAGACACTAAAATAATACAAAGATTTTTGTTAAAAAAGCACTATCCATCATAACCAGAAAGCAGATTGAAAATACAGAATGAATTTCCTGGCACACACTCGCTATGAACTGGCCAATGGTAGTACCCAAATACACCAGATAATTGTTCCACCATCTGCTTCACATTGATTACATAGTCCTGATGGTACATTTTCTATGACTGTGAGAAATTCCATTTAAAAAACATGATTTGGACTTTCTAAATTAGGAGTCTCTTCAAAATAGCATAAAAACTGGTTTCAGAGCAAATCTAAAGCTTTGATATGGTTCTCTTTTCTAGGAATTAACATCTTTAATATTTCTCATGTATAACATCTTCCTTGTTTTTTTTTAGCTTCATGTTAATAGCGTTGTAAAGCATGAGGGGTTTCTAGTTTTTAATCAAGTGCAAACGTGCCTCTGAAGATGTACAGGGTCCTGTTTAATCCTGCACATAAAACACATGCACACTTTCACTTAAATGATCCTAACTGATATGAATGGCAACTTATTTTACTAGATAACTATTTTGCAACTTTGGCAAAAAATATATATAAAAAGTATTTTATTCTATTCCTAAACCTGAAAGTACAAATCCTCATTTATTATAACTTACTCCAATAAATATCTTACCTTTCATGTTTATTATTTAGTGAACTAGTCAAAGAGAAAAAAGTAACTTTTTTTTTTTAACACAACCCTAGATATTCTTGAACAAAGCTTTTCCAACTGGTGACAGAAAGGAGATGGCAAGACCAAGTCAATCAAATCTTACATATTTCCTTCAGGGGCTGACAGCCAAAGAGCAGGACATAATTGTAGGAAAAGTGTATTATATTGTATCATTCAACCAAGAAAAGGGATAAGCTACCAGGAAGTCATCTAAGATTCATGAACATATCTTTAATCTAATTTCAAGAAGAGAGATTGAAAGGCTGCTTCCATATGAGATATTTGCATTTTAAATTAATTTTGATTTTTTTTTTTTTTTTTTGGCTGTACGCGGGCCTCTCACTTCTGTGGCCTCTCCTGTTGCGGAGCACAGGCTCGAGACGCGCAGGCTCAGCGGCCATGGCTCACGGGCCTAGCCGCTCTGCAGCACGTGGGATCTTCCCGGACCGGGGCACGAACCCGTGTCCCCTGCATCGGCAGGCGGACTCCCAACCACTGCGCCACCAGGGAAACCCCTAATTTTGATATTTATTGAGGAAATATTACATGGTTAAAGAAATCAAGTTCTATAGGCTTATAATAAACAATACTTTTCTGCCCTAACTCCTTTCACATCACCTGAGCCCCTTCCCCAAAGTGCCTATTTTAAATCCTTTTAGCTGCTGCTTTTGAAATTTGCCATCATATTGGACAATCATTTGTGCCACTGCTATTTTTCAATGTATCAATTTCAGACATTTTCCATGGAATTCCTATTAGGGAGAATATTAGACTTTTATGTAATTACACTCAGTTCTCATCTCTCCATCCTTCCAACTAGTTGAGATCACAATTCTAGGTTCAGTATTAACAAATTCAGTTAATACTTAGTTCAGTTACATTATTATGACATTTATCCTTATCATTCACTGCTGACTCATTTAGGATGCTCTGATTATATATCCCTTGCTGTACAAACTTACTTCCCAGATTTTTTTTTTCCTTTCTGGGTTGGTTTCTATGTACCTATCACTAATCACTCCTAAACTCTTCTCTGTAACTATAGAACTTCTTTCAGTACTATTCCTTGCATGGTCAAATACATCAAGTTTATTTTTGGATTCTTTTTTCCTGGAGACCATACCTCGAAAACAAGAGCTTCGTTGGTTGCATAGGAAAAGTCTATCTGGGGGTTCCTAAGAAAAGGTATATGTGTGGATAAAATTCTAAGTGGGAGGCAAACTGACATTTTCATTGTGTGTAATGAAAATTATCCCCTCATGTCACTATCTGTAGGCATTTTCTTTGGGTTCTATTCAATTCTTCCAGCAATGAATACTGCGTGGTGGCCTGTGTTCCAGGAGCTGAATGAGGGGAAGGGTGGAGAGAATGTTGTTGGTCAAAATCCATGTTTTGTATTTACATTCTGTGTTTTGTGTTTCTGAGTCCAGAGCCCCTTCTGATTCAATTTTTCTGGAGAACAAACCTTTCCTTTGAGAATTGTGGTTGAAGGGAGAATGCTTGGTTGAATAGGGTGGGAGAGAAGATCTTAGGTTTAAACTGCTCTTTATTTATATTAATACAACCATGTCAGCTCCATGCCTCTTCCCTAAATTCTTTGTAGCAGGTGACATCAGTTCCAGAATCATTAGGGAGCTCTGTTGTGTAAATTAACACATCATCTTAAAGTTTTCCTTTATAGGCACTTGGGTCCCTGCATCCTCTACTTTGCTAAGTCAGTTATCACTCCTCCACCTGTCTCCTACTGACATCTCTAGCCCATTACAGTATTCTCTTCATTTTCTGTCTTTGTGTATTTATACCCATGTCCTTCTTTACTGTCATTGTAGTGGTGTCCTGGCATTTAATTCACTATATTTAATGCATTCTTCAGTGTGATATTTACATTTTGGTGAATAAAAAGTGGTGCCAATTTTCCCATATGTATTCTATTCAATAAATTAGGTAATCTGAGCTTTAAGTATATAATTTAAAAATTATTCCACAAGATCTTAAATATGAATTTGAATGAAAAAGATGAATCCCCCCTAGTATTTCTGTTTTTCCTTACTTGGCCTTCACTCTCCATAGGTGTTTTACATGTACTAGCTTATTTATTGCTCAAAATCATCCTAATGGTTACTACAATATTACAGAAGAAATTAAACTCAAAGAGCTTCAGGAAATTGCCTTGTGTTATACAGCCAGTAAGTAGTAGGGCAAGAATGACCATGCCAAAAGTATGGGTACTTGCATGGAATCACAAAAGACCCTGAATAGCCAAAACCACCCTGAGAAAGAATAACAAAGCTGGAGGCATCACACTTCCTGATTTAAAACTGTATTATAAAACTATAGCAATCAAAAAGGTATGGTGTTGGCATAAAAAGAGACACAAAGATCAACAAAACAGAATTGAGAGCCCAGAAATAAATAATAAACACATATATGGCCAATTAATTTATGACAAAGAGCCAAGTATACACAATGAGGAAAGGATAGTCTCTTCAATAAATCGATGTTGGGAAAACTGGATAGCCCATGCAAAAGAATGAAACTGGGCCCTTATCTTATATCATGCACAAAAACCAATCCAAAATGGTTTAAAGACTTGAGCATAAGACCTGAAACAATAACACTGCTAGAAGAAAACGTACAGGGTAAAGTCCTTGATACTGTTCTTGGCAGTGAATTTTGGAGTTGACATCAAAAGGGTAAGCAACAAAAACAAACAAGCAAACAAACCAAAAAGCAACAAAACCTACCTCAGGAGGCAAAAGACCTGTACTGGGAAAACTATAAAGCACTGATGAAAGAAACTGAAGATGACACAAATGGATGTAAAGATATACTGTGTTCTTGGATTGGAAGAGTTAATATTGTTAAAATGACCATATCACACAAGGCAATCTACAGATTCAATGCAATCCCTATCAAAATACCAATGGCATTTTTCACAGAAGTAGAATAATTTTAAATTTGTATAGAAACACAAAAGACTCCAAATAGCCAAAATAATCCTGAGAAAGAAGAACAGAGCTAGAGAAATCATGTTCCCTGCCTTCAGACCATGTTACAAAGGCACAGTATTCAAAACAGAATGATACTGGCACAAAAACAGACATATAGATCAATGGACAGAATAGAGCACCCAGAAATAAACCCACACACTTATGGTCAGTTAATCTATGACAAAGGAGGCAAGAATAGTCAATGGAGAAAAGACAGTCTCTTTAATAAGTAGTACTGGGAAAACTGGACAGTTACATGTAAAAGAATGACATTAGAACATTCCCTAACACCATATACAAAAATAAACTCAAAATGGATTAAAGACCTAAATGTAAGAGGGAAAACCATAAAACTCCTAGAGGAAAATGTAGGCAGAACACTCTTTGACATAAATCATAGCAATTTTTTAAAAATCTGTTTCATAAAGCAAAAATAAACAAATGGGACTTTAAACTTAAAAGCTTTTGCACAGTAAAAGAAATCATGGACAAAATGAAAAGACAACCTACTGAATGGGAGAAAATATTTACAAATAATATGACAAATAAGGGATTAATATCCAAAATATATAAATGGCTCATACAACTCAACATCAAAAAAACAAACAACCCAATTAAAAAATGGGCAGAAGACCTGAATAGACATTTTTCCAAAGAGGACATGCAGATGACCAACAGGCACAAGAAAAGATGCTCAACACTGCTAATCATCAGAGAATGCAAATCAAAGCACAATGAGATATCATCTCACACCTGTCAGAATGACTGTCATCAAAGAGTCTACAAATAACAAATGTTGGTGAGGATATGGAGAAAAGGGAGCCCCATACACTGCGGGTGGGAATGTAAACTGGTGCAACCGTGGTGGAAAACAATATGGAGGTTTCTCAAAAAAGCTAATAATAGAACTACCATATTCCTCTCCTGGGTATATATTTGAAAAAAAACCCCAAAATATTAATTTAAAAAGATATATGCACCCCAATGTTCATAGCAACATTATTTACAATTGCCAAGATATGGAAACAACCTAAGTGTCCATCAACAGGTTAAGGAAGATGTGGGATGTATATATATATATATGTGTGTGTGTGTGTGTGTGTGTAAATGTATATATACACACATATACACTCTATATATATATGGCATATATATATATGGTATATATATATAGTATATATATGGTATTATATATATAGATGTGGTGTGTGTGTATATATACATATATATACATACAATGAAATATTACTCAGCTGTAAAAAAAATGAAATTTTGCTATTTGTAGCAACATGGATGGACTTGGAGTGTATTATGCTAAATGAAATAAGACAGAGAAAGACAAATGCTGTATGATATCAATTATGTGGAATCTAAAAAATAAAACAAACTAGCAAATATAATAAAAAAGAAACAGACTCATAGAACAAATTAGTGGTTACCAGTCAGAAAAGGGGAGGGGCAACATAGGAGTGGGGATCAAGAGGTACTAACTAATATGTATAAAATAAGCTACAAGGATATATTGTACAATACTGGGAATATAGCCAATATTTTATAAAAACTATAAATGAACTATAACCTTTAAGAATTGTGAATCACTATATTGTACACCTGTAACTTAGATAATATTGTACATGAGCTATACTTCAAAAAAAGATGAAAAAGAAAACCAAGTGGCAGTACTTCAAACTAAAATTCTTCTGCACAGCAAAAAAAAAACCATCAACAAAATGAAAAGGCAACCTACTAAATCAGAGAAAATATTTGAAAATCATGCCTGATAAGGAGTTAATATCCAAAACACATAACAAACTCATACAGTTCAATAGCAGAAAAAACAATCCGATTAAAAATGGGCAGAAGATCTCAATAGACATTTTTCCAAAGAAGAGGTACAGATGGCCAACAGGTACATGAAAATGTGCTTAACATCACCAATCATCAGGGATGTGCAAATCAAAACCACAAGGAGATATCACCTCATACCTACTAGAATGGCTATTATAAAAAAGACAAGAAATAACAAGGGTTGGTGAGGTCATCGGGGAAAGGGAACTCTTCTGCACTGTTGGTGGGAATTTAAATTGGTGCAGCCACTATGGAAAACTGTATGGAGCTTCCTCAAAAAATAAAAATGGAATGACCACATGAGCCAGCAATTCCCCTTCTGGGTATTTATCCAAAGGAAACAAAACAGTAACTTGAAAAGATACAATGTTCATTGCAGCATTATTTACATTAGTCAAGAATGGAAGCAATGTAAGCATCCATCAATGTATAAATAGGTAAAGAAATGATATATAAATGATATATAGGTACAGTGGAATATTATTCAGTCATAGAAAAGAAGGAAATCTTGCCATTTGTGACAACATGGATGGACCTTGAGAGCACTACTCTAGGTGAAATAAGTCAAAGAATGACCAATACTCTACTATTTCACTTAATGTGTGGAATCTAAAAAAAAGAAAAAAGAAAAGCAACCCCAAAACAAAAAACAAAACATGAACTCATAGATACAGAGTACAGATTGTGGCTGCCAGAGGCAAGGGTTGGGAAGCAGGCAAAAGGTACAAACTTTCAGTTATAAGATTAATGAATTCTGAGGACGTAATGTACAGCATGGTGACTGTAGTTAACAATACTGACTGTACATTTAAAAGTTGCTAAGAAAGGAGCTTTTACAAGTTTTCATCACATGAAAAAAATTTGTAACCATATGAGGTGATGGGTGTTAATGATTACTACCAGAAATTTAGTTAACTAAATTTCTGGTAGTAATCATTTCCCTATACATATACCAAATCATGTTGTACACCTTAAACTAATACAATGTTGTCAATTATATCCCAAAACTGGAGAAAAATAAAATTTAAATATAGAAATTCTTAGGCCAAAAAAACGGAGTTTGGGTCCAAGATCTCTCCTCTTAACCATATGCATATGCCTGTTTAAATACAGGTCATGGTTTTGTGATCTTTAATATGATAATACTTACCTCTACAGCCCTTAAGAGCTCCCAAGAACCATCATGTCTAAAGCTACAGATATATCTAATCAAGTGCCCTCCTCAGCTAATGATCATTAGCTCTGAAACATCTCTGGGCTTTGCTCTGCACTTCCTTTAAGCTTCTTTTCTCATGGAACATTCCTTAACTATGCTTGTTAGTTTCATATGTGGACTTGTCTCTTTTGCCTCTTATTCATTGGCAGCTCAATTTTGGACCATGATTTTGAGTCTGATCTGGCTCTCCATTGGAACTGTGCTTCTGGTAATTCTTCCCTGGGCTCCACATACTCCATCTAGTTGAATATGAGCCACATGACCAACACTCCCCTCTGGAATCGATGTTGTATTCCCTGACTACCACCTGCCTCTCTCATCTCATTGGGGAGGGGAATGACAATGTTCTACTGTCTTTCTAATTGGATGGTACTGGATTTTAACTGCCCCTTCGAATTATATTTTTAGTGATATTTAATTCAGCATTCATAATATGTCCGTTTTTAACCAATTTATACTCAAAGTGAGCCTGAGATAAAACGGGAGCTGGGTGGTGTAGAAGAATAGTCACTTGTTTGGCTATCCAGGAAGCCAAGTTTAATTTTAGCCTTGAGAGAATTTGAAATCATTATAATTAGATGAGTATTAAAGCCCACAAGTGAAAAGGACTCTTTTTTTTTTAAAGCACACCCATTCATTTAGCATCAATTCACGACTGGCAGTTCATTCTCCCAAATGCTTTATCACCGAGCATGCATACAGAGTTATCTGGAGGAGTTCAAGTAACTTGGAAATAGGTCATTGCTGGGGATGTGATATAGACACTATATTTAACTGGAATAGCTATAGAAATGTATAAAACGTGTATGTATTTGTAGAGAGGAAGATTATATTGTTTCACGTATCTTATTTGTGATGCACAATAATGGGATAGTTGGTTTAGAATGATTGTAGGGTACACCCTGCACATGGTGCTGGGCATCAGTACAGATGTTAGGTAATAACCATTCCTGAGCTTGGGCTCCAAGGTTAATTTGAAGTGCACTCCAGAAAAATAGTTACTTATTTCACAGTTGCTTTAAAATGCTACGTAAGTTCTGTTTCAGTCCAGACTAATGCCCTGATTGAAGAATGTCAGTAATATGATGATCTGAGGTATCTTGAGAAACAGATGAGAAAATATGACTGGCAGTTTAGTCTTCTAGCCCTGCAATCCTAGAACTAAAAGGTGTTTTTGTAAGATTTAGAAGAAAACAGTTTCAAAAATGGGCTTTGGAATTTCCAGTAGAAAATGAAAGCAAGGTCTCTTAACATAAGCATGTTATTGTCAACAGTGGCATCTCTATTAAGCTTGTTCCCTTACTTAAACACTCCTATTACTGTCATCTCTCAGGTTTGTCATACCCACTGCCCTGACAGTACAAACATTCCACTGTAAAGTCTGTCAAAGAGGCCAGTTGATTTCCTACAACTTCCAACACATGCTGCTCTTTAATATCAGCCTGTCAGAACACCTAAGAGAAAGGCATCAGCTTACACGCTTGGAGCTGAGGCTACGACCAGCATCACACACACTGTAATCGTTAGCCTTTCCCTGCTATAAAATTCTGCCCTTTGGAACCACAGAATCTGTTGCTGTAAAATGCTATTGGCATAAATCTATCATGCAAATTAGATTGCATACATCTCGGTGGAACTAGTTATTTCAAAAAAACATTTTTTTCCTGGTGTGAATCTGCTTTAATTTCTTTAATGATAAGTTGTTTTCAAGTGTATATTGGATTTCCCTCTGCCACAATCAAGTGATTCCTGCATAGATGTCAAGAAAAATATTTTTGGCTTGACTTGTCTTGATTATATTCTATTCTTGTGGGATATATACACCCTTGCATTCATCTTAAGTTTGTCTTATCTTGGGAGGAATATTCCTTTTGGTTTCAAAAATGTGATTAGGTAATTTCAGGGTGACATACCGGACAGTCGTTCATTTACAAAAGATGGTTTTCTTGGCACCCCGTGGGGAGGTCATTGAGCTTTTCTGTTCTCTCTTTTTATCTGGTTCTCTTGTGGTATGTGTTTATGGGAGGCCTGGGGCAAGTCTATTAATATAAGGGATGTTCTCATAAAAGAATGTAGCTAATTTTATAACAAATACAACAGAACATCTAAAATCAGTACACATGGTATATTCGTGTAGTCACCTTGGGAGGATGTGGACTTATCCCAAAGACCTTTTTTGGAATGCCTTCAGAGTGTACGGCAGCACATGCTTTTATCCCTACTCAGTAAAGTTTATTTTAGTATTTGAAATTAAAGTCATACATTATCACCATAATACTGAACAAAAGTATCTAAAATAAAAATGATGACCACACACTTACCCCAACAACTTACTTTAACCCCTGGCTTAACTCCCCCTTGATGAAGCTAATTTTAGTATCTTGGTTTATAATCATTCCACAGTTTTCATCTGCTCATAAAACATATACAGTATATATATGGACTTAATTTTTAAGGAGAATATATAGATTATGTATATTCTTTAACTCGTTCTTTTCCCTTTAGCAATATATTGTGGGTATGGGCAGGTTTACCATGAAATAAATGAACTATGAACTTTAGGGTCCCTTACTTTCATGGGTCCTTTCCAAGGCCCTGTAAGGGGGAGATCCTAACAATTTTTTTTTAATTATATTTTTGTATTTTTTATTTCTGAAGGAGGCCCTTGACCTTTTAATGTACCAGGCTCTACAAAATCTGGACCTATTTCTGAGCTTGGACATCTTTCTAGGCCAGTAGATCTGGTGTATGTATATCCTCTTTGTTCTAGTATTCTCATGAATGTGAATCTTTCCAACAGAAGAGAACTGTCAAATATACAAATAAATACATACAAGGATTACTGTAACATTTTTAAGATATTAAAAATAGGACAATCTGGATCTTCTCATCACTTGGGGAGAAGTTAAAAAATTATGGGACAAACATACTTGGAATATGTGTGGCTTTGCATTTTCTAAAGTGATGGCAAATTGTTGGTTTCTAAGGATAGATTTGACTTTTGGAAGCAATCAAAAGGTATTCAGAGTCTTGTGAAAGAAGAGGAGACACTGGAATAGTATTACCTTTGGTTAAACCAAATTAGAACATGACTGCAAAGTCATGGGATTATTTATTTGGCCAAATCCTCCCTTCAACATCAGTGCATTGAGAACATGCTTTGTTTCAGGTATTCTGGTGGTTAAAAGAGGGCCCCATGTTTAAAAGTGGAAACATTTGTATGATAATCCCCGTTTAATGCAGAGTGTCAGATAGCAGGCACTCAATGAGTCTTTATTAAAAGAATAAGCAAGTAAGAGATAAGATTTGTGGTTACAGAAAGAGGGGTGTTGTGGTGAGGGGAAATAAATGAAGGTCGTCAAAAGGTACCAACTTCCAGATATAAGTACTAGGGATGTAATGTACACATGATAACTATAGTTATGATTGTTTTGTGGCGTATTTGGAACTTGTTTAGAAAGTACATCCTAAGAATTCTTATCACAAGGAGAGAAACTTTTCCTTTCTTTCTTAATCTATATGAGATGATGGATGTCAACTAAATTTATGGTGGTAATCCTTTCATATACTGTAAGTCAAGTCATTATGGTGTATACCTTAAACTTATACAGTGCTGTAGGCCAATTATATCTCAGCAAAACTGGAAGAAAAAGAATAAGCAAGTGAATCAATAAGATGCTATAATGGTATAATGTATATGGCATTATAAGAACACAAAAGAAGGAGAGATGTTAATTACTTAAGGGTGTCAGACAACGCGTGCTTCACAGAGGATATGATGTTTGAGCTTAATCTTTAAAGATAAAAAGAAACTGAAGGGAAAAAAAGAGTGAGCAGAAAACATTTCGGTTAAAAGGAAGTAGTATATAAAAAGGCATAGATGTGTAAAATTTGACTTGTATTAATTGGGCTTGGAGTACAGGGTCTGTATATGATTAATAGAAGCTGGGATTGAAAAAGTTAGGTAGCTGCCCAAAGGCAAGTAGTCGTCCTCATTTCACATTCTTATACTGATTCCTTATTTTCATTCCTCAGTGGTCTTTGTTAGAACAAAATTTCTCTATTGGGTGAACTTTGTTTACCATACTTAGCTGACACTTCCCTCTAATGTTCTTTAAAAAATATTCACAGTTTTTCCCTTTCTGGAGCATGCTATGAGGTGGTTATTATCAAAGGTATATACAAGGTAAGAGCCAAGTTGAAATATTAATAGAAAATCAGGGTCATGAAAAAAGATAACACAAATGGCAACCAGAAAATTCAACACAGTGTCTTCGTTATTGAACTTCAGATTTGAATCTGTGCTTGCTGGTAACTGAGTCAAAAAATAAGTTCACAGTTTTAATAAAAAAAGATATAACTCTGAAAGTAATAATATTTGTGTCTCTTTATAAAGAATAATTCTTGGAGTCAGAATGCCTTGGTGGTAGTTACTTAAGCTCTCTGTTATAGCAAATGGAGATTTTATGTGGTTTAAATGAGATACTAATAGGTAAGAAGTTTAGTATGTGTTAGGAACTGATCTAAGTACTTTACATATATTAGGTCATTTAAACCTCACGGTCACTCCAAAGTTGGGGACTGTTATCTTCTGCCCCATTTTACAAATGATGCACTGAGAAGTTAAATAAGTCTCCAAAGAGCATATAACAGAGCCAGAATTTGAACCCCAGTTGGCCCTGTTCTGAAGCCAGGCTCTGAACTACAGGCCATGCTGCCCATCTGAAACAATGAAAGCCACCAGACAGTGCCTGGCACATCGTGAGTGCTTACTATCTAATGGCTCTTAGTGCTATGATAGAGGACATAACATTTTCAATCCCTATCCGAAAGCAAACGTAGTCACTTAAAGATGACTTCTTTTAGTTCGTCTCCCACATTACAGATTGAGGAAGCAACCATATGCTTTGGAAACCAGATCAGCAGATGGCTTGTTTGGCGACCTATTGCATAAATTGAAGAAATGAAAGAGGTTTCCTCCCTAGAAAACATGTTCTGTCACTGGCATGCAAGGACCGACCTTCTGTCTAGAGTGGGATGCAGGGTGTTTACCAGGAGGGCATCCAAGATACTTAAGACGTTTTTATATAAGTGAAATTGTGAGTGGAAAAGTAGAGATAGTGGTTGTGAGGAGGAAAATTAGTTAAATCTTCCCTTTCTGTGAAACATGGCAGCACCCTGAAACCCAGCATGGTTTCCTGAGTGAAGATCACAGCAAGAAACAGAGGCAGAATGAGAAGTACATTCATATTAATTGTCCCATTTAAATTCCATAACCTGGTGTGTCGCGAGATTACTTCTAGAGAACAAATGAGTGCTAATAAGTGCTGGTATTATTTAAATAGAAAAGGAGAATCCCACATATAAATATTATTGGAAAATTTTAAAAATTGAAAATATTATAACAAATAAATTTCAGGTGGTAACTGTCATGCCTTGGTAAAGAACAAGTCCTTTCAGACAACTCAAATATCTTTGTATCCAAGATCAAAAGCAGAGACTTGGTTTTAAATTGAAATGATCTGGCATGGTCTTGGACAGGTTAGTAGCTCATATTCAAAGTAATGATGCTATTTTAGAAGTCCTGGACCTAGTATCTTAAATATATATTAATCACCTGTAGGATAGAAGAAATATGTCAGTGATAACAGCCTAATGGGCAAAGTTGTTTTATCAACAGAGATTGATAGAGGGTTTGTCATGTGTGTGAATTTTTACAACATTCTCCACTCTGGTCTCCCAGCATCTTCTCTTCTCTCTCTCTAAACAAATCTCCACACAACAGTGAGTTTTAAGAAATCTAAATCTGATCATGTCACTCACTGCGGTCCTTTGATGGATTCCCATTTGCCCTATGGTTTACATAATCTCCCTTCTGTTCAATTTTTATATCACCTGCCCCCACCTGTCTCCCACCTCCCAGCCTTAGATTCTCTCTGGTGGAATGTTCTTCCCTCCAAGCACCTCCTTTTCCTTATTAAATGAGTTCCCTTCTAGTTCTAGTCCAAAGGTCCCTCCTTTTGGGAGCCTCCTTGGATCTCTCGCCTATGTCTAGGACCTCTTATATGCCTCCACAGTACCTATTCCTCTTTCCTGCACCATGCAACATGTAACTACTTCAATTATTTGTGATAATAATGCCTGTCTTCCCCACTAGACTATGTATTGCCAAGGACAAACAATGTACGCTGTGCTCAATAATAGGTTTACTGACTGAATGGAGTTCGTTGCTTAAGGGATAGGAGAGAGAAGGAAGGATACTAAGGTAGGGTGGCGGCTTCAGCATGAGCAGAGGCACAGAGGTGGGGAGCACATGGCAAGCCTTTGGGTTGGTGACACTCAGTAATCCTTTATGAAAAGCCTTAGCAACAGTCGTGTTGAGAGAGGCAGAAGGACAAACAGGCTGATCTGATGGGGCCCTTTCTACTCTATGATTTTCTGTATCTGGCACATCTTTTTACAACTCTCAGAGGAAAAAGCCCAGTCTCTGGTTGCATATTGAATAACTGTTTGGACACAAAAAGGGGACATGAAGGCAACGTTCTTCATTTAGAAAAAGATGCTCTTATTCAATATGAGTAAGCACAGACCAATGTCATGCGCTTGATGGGTACTCAATAACTGAGCTATTGTTGCTGAGAGAGGATGATGCCAACTCAAAGAATCTCTCCGCCACTATTATCTTTTCAAACATACCCTCCTCCACGAGAGCGATTAAGTCTGAAGGCTATTACCTGCAATTGCAAAATCTGCTGCACAGAGCATCACCTGCCATGAGTTATAAAGGTACTTATTACACCAATGTTGAGTCACTGGATAGGGAACCACAAAATCTAAGGTTAGGTATGAAAAATGTAGGATCTATCTTGCAACAAGTAGGTTTTGGTTTAGGGATACTGAGCATTTCTTCTCAGTGGAGTTATGTTAACAAAAAGCCATTTTGCAAGGATGAATTATGCTTCTTTGCACATTTGTAATAGAATTTAGTTCTTAGTCAAACATGAATCAGGTTAGAGCCATTCCGTATTAATCAGATTTTTTTGAGTATTTGATCTTTCAGGTCATTGGCATCATTCACATGGGTAAGCCACAAATATTTTCTATTCACCACATGGCATTGACCCTGGCCATAGGAGGGACAGTCGATGATTCTGTTGCTGCAAAACCTGGTTAACAAATCACTGTGATATTTATTTTTCTTTTTCCAAATCTGCAGGGAAATAAATTTATGGATCACTTAACCTTTTGCCCAAGGAACAAATCCAAGTCAGTTCTGAATTAATATTGCTCTGAGGATGCAAAGCGAGGTCTGGTTTTCAAAGCAAAGCTGAGGGTTAAGGCAACAGTCCAGGTAAGAGGTAGAACTGCTTGTCCTCACCTGATTTAAATGATTGCTCCAGCCCTAAGTATATTTGCGTAGACATCTAATAGAATGCTTTTTGTTTGTTGTGCTTTGCTTTGTTCAGCTTGTATGAAGTAACAAACTGCCTACTACTTTGAATCAGAGTTCTCCAAGGCCAAAAAAATGACAGTCACCTATGTCCCATTGGAGATGGCACAGATGCTGACGCTCTTTCCTCACCTGAAGACCCCTGATCTGGCTTCACCCATAAAATCTGCCTGTACTCAACATCGGAAGGCGTGGAGAATGCATCAGAAATTTTGTAGATGGTTCTGATTTCTACATTACATTCCAAAGCTTGCCAAATATGCTGTAAATGTGAGGTTCTAGGCTCCTATTCAAATAATAAAATCTCTTGGGCGTTCTGAAAATATTTTACTCAAAATGAAAAATGTTGGCAGAAAAGAGGCAACCATCTTTGGGAATTATGCCTTCCCGTAGCTCACACTCAACGCATGAAGAACTTGCCTACGTGAAAGGGCATCATTGCTCCTTCATACTTGGAATAACTTTTCCAAAAGAAGAGCACCTCTTGATTTTGCTAGGTTACCAGAGATCTGGTTTGATGCAAGAACTCTTAGAAATTTAGCTTTGGCATGCATTTTCTTAATAGTAACTGGGAATTTTAAACTATTTAGAAATGGCACCTGCTTTGCCCCTTCCTTTGAACGATCCCCTGAACACGATGAGCATTCTTTAAAACGTGATAATCAATACTTTGAAAGGTACTGCTTCTTAGAATTGTTGTCACTAAGCATACACATTTTCTTGGGAAAAAAAAGTGTCATTCTACTTTCCCTTGCAAAGGGAAAAAGGGTATTTACAGACACAGCAGTACCAAGAATTCCCTTATGATCTGGAGGAAACTAGGAGTGATTATCCATCCCAGTGGATTCAGTAGCAAATAGGGACCCTTTTCTGCTTATTTACTGAAATTGCCTTAATAAATTCTCCTCTGGAGAGTAAGAACCAATTACACTAATGTAGATGTGGAACCAATAATTGACTTCACATCATGGAAAACATCCACTGAAAATGGTGATGCAAACAGTGGTGACCACGTTCAACTCACTGCTGTTGCCTGATAGGTGCTGTGGTGTTTATCATTTCCACTCTGTGATTTCAAGTCACAGCTACCATGAAAAAATGTTTTGTGGATCCCGAGAGCCTCTGAGCCACCTCATGTTGGAAGTATGCTCTGTTTTAACTTTGTTGTACACTGACCTATCTCTAAATTAGAAATAAGTTAAACAATGTATATGCCAGTAAATTATCTCTGGAAACTGACTCTAACAGGGTCTTTACTTTCTTTCATTAAAAAATAAAAGAAACTTGGGTCCCATTCTGTTGCTCATTTTCTGCATATTAAAACTCTCACTCATTATTAACAGTTCTTGAACAATAAAGCAGAAGCAATCACACAGGACTACATAAAAGGCAATTTCAGTAGGGTTCAATAGAAGCATTTCTGAAAACTGTTTTAGGCATTTTCTTCAAGACTGCCAGGGACTAGAAATGCTTTTCAAACACTAACATTTTGCAAAGCCTGAAAATTCACATGATGCTTATTGGGTAAAAAGATCTTTCGCTTCTACCCCATGAATGCCAATAGTGGAATCTGTGCTATTTTAAAGGTCGTCATTATAGGTCTGGGACTTAAGGATCTGCCTTGCTTAAGGCAAACTGTTCCGTAAATTTTGTTGGATAATGACATACGTCCACCGTAAACACACTGTTTTATCATCTTGCTCTATCCTTGCCTTCCTCTCTGCTGACAAGATGTTTGCTAAGTTGACCATTCTTTCATTTATTTAGTCCTTCATTTAACAATAATGATTTTTTTGTGGGTCAGGCACTGTACTTGGAACTGGAGATGCAGTGTTTTTAAGATGCAGTCTCTGCCCTTGTGAAATTCAGGGTCTGGACCATTCATACCCTGTTTCCCGGAGGCCTGGGCTCTCCTGAGCTGTATATATGGCTGGGGCAATTTGAGTGTTCTTTCTGAAAGGTCTCCAGAAACAGAAGGGTATTGAAGGGTAATGCTTTTCTATCTTTGGTGTGAATCCTCTGTAAATGCTTAGACCATGGTAGAGGAAGGATATGCCCACCCAGCAAGCCAAATTACCACAATCAATCCTGATGAGCAATATTATTGCACTTAGGTTTCCCTTATTTTTAATTGGGGTAGAGCAGACAAAGGGGCCACGAAGCCACTATATCCATTCTAGCTTTCTTCCGGAACTAATCTAGAGGGACCTTCCCTCATCTCTATGTCCATGTCTAACAAACTTGGGGAAAGTTTGATGCTCCTCAGATTTCTCAGCCTCTCTATAGGACATCAGGACCAGTTTGGGGATAAATCTTAAGTCATAAGGATGGTGTTAGGATGGGGCAACTCTATTCAGATATTCAACTCTGGGAGTGGCCCCTCAGAGTACAGAAGGAGGAACATGTGGACTTAGGAATCATACTGCCTCAAGGTTAATAACAGCTCTGACATTTACAAGCTTTGCAAGTTAGCTCTCAAATTTCCCCTTCTAGAAAACTGCAGAAAGTAATGCACTGAAGGTTGGAGATAAATGAAATATCTTACAAATAAGTGTATATAGCTCAGTACATACCTTATCACTACCCAACTGATATCCTTTCTGTATCCTTTTTTTCTCCCTGTATTACTTTGCCGGGCTACAGGGCTGGTTGGGTAGGAAGTGCCTCAGAACTATCATATCAGATACTTGTACAACACATATGAAGACGCAGATTTCAATGCAGTAATGTATACAAAGGAATGTATCCATTTTCAAAGGGAATGCACCATTTTTAGGGATGATTCACCAGAGGCTATCTGGTGTCAATCGAATCCCGAGTTCAGCAACCTGCAGCAGATATGCCAGACGGCGGTGTGATGAGCCAAGGTGCTGGGCATGTTGCCATTCCCCAGGTGGAAAAAAGTCCAGAGTCACTGCCAGTCTGAGCCTGGCAGAATGAGTTGTGGGTTTTACTAACTGCTGCTGCTCCTTCTATTACACAACTGTCCTTACAGGGCAAGGGAAAACATGGCCAAGTAAAAGTTAGAGCTTGTTTCCTGGTCCTGGGGCTGAGGGCACGGTATCCCTGGAACTTGTTTAAGTATTCTCATCCCTACACTTTCCTAATGACAGGATTTTGCGATATACTTTGTGGGGCATTGCAAGTATTCAATCTGCCTATGTTTTCCTCTTGCCCTTTTCTAATAGAATTCTGATTTCGTTCAGGCATCTGCCCTGTCACAGGTAGCCCTTAAGGGAAGCTCCAGGGATGGGCCCTGATTTGTCCAAGTCTATCAAGGTAGATAATTAGGAGAAGCCTGGCTTTTTACTGCTAAAAATCAACAAGGAAGCATTTAACTCCAATTGCTACTGGCAGTCTTCTCAAATTTATAAGGGAGAAGTCAATAGAACAGAAATACCTGCAGAGCAGAGATACAGGAATGAATTAAGTGGAATCACTGATGATATTACCGAGACAATGTACTCTGCCTCTTATCAGACGTCCTAATTTGCAAACCAGTGTACTTTCTTAGTATTTAAACCAGTTTGGTTTGAAGTTCTTGCTATTCAAAGCCAAATTATCCCTAACTGATTTCCCTTTTATACTAGTTTCTTATTGCTGCTGTCACCATTACCACAACTTAATGGCTTAAAACACACAAATTCATTATTCTCTCCGGTCTTAGAGACCGGAAGTCTGAAATGGGGCAGCAGAGCTGCATTCTTTCCAGAGGCTCTAGGGAATAATCCACTTTCTTGCCCTTCTGGGCTCCTAGAGGCTGCCTGCATTCCTTGGCTTATGGCTCCACCTCTACTTTTGTCATCGCATCTGCTTTTCTGTCTCTGATTCTCCTGCTTCCTCTTATAGGACCTTTGTGATTATATTGGGTCCCCTGGATAAATCCATGATAAGCCCCCATCTCAACAGTTCTAATTTAATCACATCTGCAAAGTCCCTTTTACCCTATAAGGTAACATAGCCTCAGATTCCAGGGATTAGAACACGCTATCTTCGGGGGGCCATTATTTTGCTTGCCACATGTCCTTAACATAGCCACATGGCCCCATTCCTAAGCACTACTAAAATCACATTTTACATTTTAAAAATTTGTCATTCATGTATGTCATTTAATCAACATGTATGGAATCCTAGCCCGCATGCTAGCCATCATTCTAAGCATCTCTCTTACAAAGATGAATGTCTTTGTTCCTTTTCAAAATGGGAAGACAGACAAGGAGTCAGGAGATATTTTTAGAGAATGTTCAGTGCTGTAGGGAAAGCTGTGTGAACAGAGAAGGACCCTCAGTCTAACTGCTGAGTTCGGCTTGGTTTCATTATAATAAAGTCTTTTTAATTGAAGATATAGAAGATTCACTACAACACAAGATTATCATCAAGAAAAATATCGTTTTAAACTAATCAATTTCCAATTTGGTTTTTATCATTTTGAACTATTTTTTTTTGCCCCAGGTTTCTGCAGGTCTGGTTTCCTGAGGTCAAGCAGGCATAGTTTGAGAAAATGACTAAGAGGTCTGAGAAGTGTGGTCTGGATAAATTTGCACAATGTATTTAAAAGCTAATTCATTTCATAATCTACTTAATGAAACAATGTTTGCTAAGTTACTAAGTTACCAAGAAGTATGCTGTATCCCAGAGGTAATTCAAAATTGATTAAGATATCATGGTCTCTTGTATTCTAGTTAGAGATAGGTCAGGTATACAAATAACTAAAATACATTTAATACACCCTAGAATATTTAATTCTGCCATGAATTGCCCCATTATCAATTTCTATTTTGTTTTTCAGCATTTCCTCTCATTTTTTCCATTATTTTTTATTCCTTCCTCTTTGTTATTTAAAAATTTTAAAACACAGGAAAACAAAAATCACCTATCATGCAACAGCTTTAAAAATAGCATATCTTAGGGGCTTCCCTGGTGGCGCAGTGGTTGAGAGTCCGCCTGCCGATGCAGGGGATGCGGGTTCGTGCCCCGGTCCGGGAAGATCCCACATGCCGCGGAGCGGCTGGGCCCGTGAGCCATGGCCACTGAGCCTGCGCATCCGGAGCCTGTGCTCCGGAGAGGCCACAACAGGGAGAGGCCACAACAGGGAGAGGCCCGCGTACCGCAAAAAAAAAAAAAAAAAAAAAAAAAAATAGCATATCTTAAAGAATCTAAGGCACACAGATTGAAAGGTGTGCTGCTGTTTTATGTGTCACTAAGAGAGAGAAGAACACTTCCAATTAAGCTGACACATTGTCAACTGAGAAACGATTCCCAATCGTGGAGATGTTAACTCGTGAAATTAGGAAAATCTCCCTTCTCCCTATCTCTCATTTCAGAGGTAACCACTATGCTTAGTTCAATACCAACTTTAGATACATGAGAAGAAAACCACAGGGGGCACGATGTTGTATGATTCCATGGTTAAGACTCTATCTGCCTAATATTTATAGATATATTGATAGACAACAAAGCATACCAGGGTTGCTATTGCCTTTCTTCACTGTTTCCATATGTGTTTTTGTTTATATGAGGTGTGTGTGTGCGTGTGTGTGGTGGGGGGGGAAGTGTGTAAATGTCAGCACGCATTCATGACACTCATGTGTTGTGGAGAGTCTACTCAGTGTAGGCGGTAATGAAAAGCTATATTCTAGTCTCAGGTAATGAAGAGAGACTATGAAGACCAAGTTAAGGAAAAAATAAACAAGAGAAAAAACTGCCACATTTAGTAAGCTGGTTTTTGGCCACTGTTCCCTAACAAGTTTCTAGAAAACCAAAATAGCTCATTATGGAGAAACTTCAACTCTTACGTTTTCTAACAATGTCACATATTTTCTTAGAAACCCAAACTCTTATTCATACTAGAAAACCATTTAAAGTTCCGTTTCAAAATTAGTTGAGGTCTAGAAAAGCTAGCAAGTGCTAGAGAAAGGGAGTGAGCTGAGGCTGCTATCCTTCCCCTAAATCTTTAACACTCAAGGGGCTGAAGATGTTAGTTCTACAGCTGATTAAAGGAGAAAAGCCCTGTTTTGACATGTTCTTGAAGACCCATATTTATACTAACACAGTAACAGCATGCTTATCTTGAGGGCATTTTGATATTAAAAATCTTAAGAGTACAGTGTATCTTTCCATAATATACCAAGAATGTAGGTGACATGCAACTGTCACCTAACAGGATTTTGAATCATGCAGACCTCACCTCCATGTGCCAGGAAGGACATACACCAAAAATAAAAGACACAGTGCCCTAAGGAAGGAACTTAGATTTATTGAACGCTTACTGAGAACCACACATTGAGCTAAATGATTGTTTGTGGTGCTTTATTTAATTGAATGAGGCATGCATCTACTTCGAGGTAACTTTGGTGCAGAAATCAAATATTCTATTTTCACATAATGATTAGCTTCGTAAATTACTTTAGTGTTGCTCTAGTGTTTGGGGTCCCTGATTATTCAACACATTTGCTTTTGGGGTTGCAGGTGCAGGATGCCTCTCTAGAGTTTTGTATTTTGAGAAATTTAGAGTTTTTCATGTTCTTTTTGTCTCCATTCTGTTTGAGAAAAGAGTTTATGATACCAAATATTTTAGAAGAGAGAGTTTGTCAGGCAACAGGAGCTAGAGGAATAAGCTGGTGAGTGAGTTAAATGCTGGCTTATTTTTATTTCTGCTGAACATTCAGAGACGTTAGTTAGTGTTCTTGTGCTGGTAGTCCCTCGAATTTCCTGTCCTGTTTAATGTATAATCAGATATATTTCATTGTAAGCATTGATTTTAACATCTATCAAATAGATTTTGGACAAATTTGCTTATTTGGGAATTGGATCTGAAGAAAATCATCCTGGATATTTTTAGAGTCATTCCAGATTCCCTCCCTGGCATATTGCTGCCAAGCACACTTTTGGATGTTCACTTAAAACAATTAGCATAAAGGCTGTCTTTATCAGTTGCCCTTGAGGTAAAATCCAAATTCTATAGTGTACAATTCCAGGTAGGTTCCTGCAGGCTGGCCTCAATCTACCTCTAGCCATTGTTCTTTATGGACTTTGCATGCTTCTGTTTTAGCACTTTATCCTGCTACATTCTAATTTTGCCTGTTTTTGGCTCTCACTTGACAGACAAACTCAAGAATGAAAACCATGTCTGTTTTCCTTACCTTCATATTCCTGGAACATGGTCAGTTTTGTGCACGTAGTGGGTGCTCAAAGGAATATTGCTAAGTGAAGGAATGATTTCACATTATTTCAACTGTAACTATGATTGATGGAACTACTGCCACGAGAAAATGAAATCTGAACAACTTCTATTCCATTCATCATTGGCAGGAGATAAAAAAGACGTACAGCAAAAATCAATTACTTTCTCCACCTCTACCTCTTCACAAAAGAAGGCCCCTCCCTTCAAGTTTGCACTCCCATCAGCAAAGTCATCTGTCTGTCTCTGTCTCCCTCTCTCTGAATGACCTACCAGAACTTTTGAATTAGAAACTAAGGGCCATTGTTCTAGTGAAGTGGGGGCTTTACTCTGAGATTTCTCTATTCTTTCTTCTACACATTGATTAATAAGTTGAGCATTGCAAGTCATGGACTGCCTGCATAATAATTTAAGACATTTCCATTTTGAAAATTGTTTGATATTGTTCTGAGAGGATGAGCTGCATCATAAAGTTTAACCATATAACGTGTGGCTCTTGTAATCACTTTCGTTGCTTTATAGCCATGTCTCATATAATCAATAGTATCATGAGAGGAAATGTAATCCTATATTTTTACTTTGGCATATAGCATCTCCATATCCTCTTCATAATATCCGTTGGTGGTGAGAGAGTGCCATTTTATTAAAGGTATTATAAAATCGTCCAAAAAAATTCTTGGCATCATTAGTTTATTCTTAAAGCATTTTTTTTCTGAAGCAATTATTTCTTTTTATTAAGAAAGTATCAGTCTGGAGGCATATTAACCTCATCAGGATTTCATAAATAAGGAAAACATATAATTTTATTACATTCTTTGATATACTCTGATTTTCTCATAGACTTGGAGTTACCTAAAATATTCATTATGAGTTTCCTTCCTTTTGAGTATTGCTTTGCCATCCAGAGCATCAGAAAATGGAGGTAGCAGCATTTCCTGGTACATATATACATTTGAATATTTCAACCCAAATAAACGTTTTATTTCTAATCTTAAAAAATATCAAGATGGGTAACAAAATAGCATGGCATTTCTTGGGGCCAGGGAGGAAGTGATAACAAAGGAAGGGCTGAAATTTTTTACTACAGGTTGGCAAAAAAATGTTATAATTCCTTTACTCCTACTGTCTAGGAATTATGTCATTATAAAACACTCTCTTTGCCCTAAAACGTAAACTTCTTGGGACCAAGTCTCTGGAATCCATGTAGTTCTCTCTAGATGAGTGGATAAACAGCACAGAGAAAGCACTTATGGACAAGGCTTGACACCTACCTTCGCATCCTTAGCAAAAAATTGGCTTCTTTTTTTCTGTTTGAAACAGCTCCCTAGGATATATTTCAAATGAGGTTAAACAGGAAAGTTACTTGTTTTTCACTCTTTTTCCTTCAAGCTCTTATGGTATCCTTGGTCATATGCAACTTGATTTTGTTTGTTTTTAGGAAAGGAAGTCTGATTTTTAAAAATTTTGAAGCTTAAATGATAGAGACTGGTGAGTTACACTGTTACGGTGCTTCAAAGAAAGCTGAGATCACTTTGTCCCATCTGGCCGTGGAAAGGAAATAGTAGAAACAGCCTGTAGTGCATTCTACCTCTATCATAGAGATAAAGCATGCAACAGCATGGAATTTAGTTTTATATATAATTTTCTATCTTCAAACCTGGTACAAGAAGAATCACTAATATCTGACTGCAGTATGAATCTTCTATATGGTATATCAATTTGATTCAAAATAGGAAATATCTAATAGGAGAAACCTATGAGACTGAGATGTATCTCAAAGTTAAGAGAAGACAAGGGAAGGTCGAGTAATAAACTATACACAAGATATGCACACACACACACACACAGATCAGAATCTTCTACTCTTTGCAAGAAAATAAATTCACATAAACCAACGATATGAATTATAATGTTTTCAGGTTTAGCTGCCTTTACAGACAACCTCTAGCATAGAGCCTGGCACAGAAGAGCAAGTGCTAATGTGCAACTTGTGCTTGTTCAGTAATTGATTGGCTGTTGTTACATAGGAACAATGGACTTCCTCATAGAGGACTTCCATTAGGATGACTTCACTGAAGAACAGCCTTAGAGTTATCCTACATTCTGAAGGCTTCAGTCAGATATAGGGAATTACCCTAACAGTCTGCCTTAGACTGTGAACTTGACAATGGCTCCATTAGAGTGACAGCCCTTCAGAGCTCTATAAAGACCCAGAACAACCATACTAGATGGCGGTTGACCTCCTGGAAGTTAAACATCCATCTACAAATAGGCCTGAGAGTGTCTAGGAGTTTGGGAGTATATAGAAAACTTGACTGAAATGTGACTTCACTTGTTCATCCTCAAAACACAATCCTATTATTATAGTGTGTTCTAACACATGTTCTTGAGAAGCACAGCAGGTTACATTTTCCAGGAAAACTGAATTCTTCAATAAAGATGAATGCATTTTAGGGTGAGCACTGCAGCTTTGTAATATGTGGAACAGCAAGGTAAGTGGAGGCATGTTGGAGACTGGATGCGGTTCAGGCATGGATGGGAAGTGGTCAAATAGCTTAAACATTTTGTTATGGTTTTTTGAAAAAAACACCCTACTTAATGAGAAATGGGAAGAAACCTACCATTTCTTTATATAATGTTAGTCCATTTGGAGAGTTTTTATGGTAGAATTGAAGAAGAGCAATTAGTAAAGATATATATACACAAGATGAGTCAGAAAAAGAGAAGAAAAAGACAAAGGAGGGCGGCACTGTAGACTTCACAGGAAGGTATTATCAAGGAATAGGTTCTGGGCAATAATGTCAAGAGCTGCAGATATAAAAGCCAAGTGTTACAGTTTGCCAACCACGAGGACATTTTTAACATTGGAAAAAAAAATTTCAACACTGAGGTGAGGGTGGAAATGTATATTCTATTCTTTTCTTTTTTAACATCTTTATTAGAGTATAATTGCTTTACAATGGTGTGTTAGTTTCTGCTTTATAACAAAGTGAATCAGTTATACATATACATATATCCCCATATCTCTTCCCTCTTGCATCTTCCTCCTTTCCACTCTCCCTATCCCACTCCTCTAGGTGGTCACAAAGCACTGAGCTGATCTCCCTGGGCTATGCGGCTGCTTCCCACTAGCTATCAGTTTTACATTTGGTAGTGTATATACGTTTATTTAAAAATTATTTTAATGGATGAAGTTGATTGGTAGAGTGGGAAAATGAGCCAGAGATGAGAGATTTATGATACCAGAGGAAAAAATAATTGCTAGAGTAGTGTCATCTCAGAGGAGGCAAAAAGTGATAAGATCAATATGATAGATGGAGGATTGGCCTTAGAAAGGAGTTACTTCTTCCCTGAGATAACATAGACGACTATTTAGGTAAGTTTGGAAGAAAAATTGAAGGAGTTCACAACCCCATGATTTACATTCTCCTGATTTAAAACCAAAAAAACAAAAAACACAAAACATCAAAAACATGTTACATCTGTTGAGAATCAGGAGCCAGAAGTGGAGCATATGTCTTGGAAGCAAAATTGAAATAAATCATTGTAGAGAATGAGAAGAGTCAACCAAGGATCAATATTGAGATAAAGTTAAGAAGTGATAGTCTCTCTCTCTCTCTCTCTCACAGTGAAAAGTGAGGCAGAATCATTTATTGTCTGCTCTGAGCTAGGGTGTTTGCATCATGTAGCTTTCATAAAAACCATATAATGTGGTAAAAAGAATTATCTTCATTTTACAGATGAGGAACCCAAAGCTCTCAACATCACAAACCTAGTGGGTGGTAGAACAAGATTCTGGTCCAAGTTAAGATTTCAAAGCCTGTCTTTTTCTTCTCATACAACCTTTAAATTTAGATAGTCCTTAGGTTGACATAAGGTTGGAGATTGACAAGAGGTGTGGTAGAAGATAAAGGAACATAACAGGATTCAGGGTCCAGACAATAGTAGGTGAAATAACTGATCATGGGGTTCTGTCCTGGAAGACAAGAAGTTAATTCCAAAATGGAGAAGGTGAGTATTAAGGACTTCTGGTGAAGATTCCTGATGCAGAACAGATTCTTTTTAAATTAAATTATATTTATTTTTTTATACAGCAGGTTCTTATTAGTTATCCATTTTATACCTATTATTGTATATATGTCAATCCCAACCTCCCATTCATCCCACCACCACCACCACCCCCCTACCTTGCTTTCCCCCCTTGGTGTCCATATATTTGTTCTCTACAACTGTGTCTCTTATTTCTGCCTTGCAAACCTGTTCATGATGCAGAACAGATTATGATGGAGTAGGGGTATTGGAGAATTGGAAAGCTAAGATACTTTAGGCAGAGATGGGAATTTCACAATTTACATTCCAAGAAGTATAAGGATCTTAGCTAGTAACAAAAGTTCATGGTGTGGTCATGTGAACTGATTTCTAAAATGGCTTGAGTTTTGCCACAGGAATACAAGGAATCAAAACTGAAGTTAATTAATTAGGTGGACTATCTTGAGATTTTCTCAGGATGACAGTAATAGTGGATAGAGGATAACTGTGAATTAGGTACTCAGTCTTCCAAAAATCAGGAAACATGGCTTACAGTTTGTTGATTAAAGTAGGATTAAGTTGATATGAATAGAAAATTTGCTTTAAATTAGGATGGACTTCCCTAGGGTAGTATGAGACAAGTGTTCTAGGGTAAGATAAGGTGGAACAAAATGCTGCAAATTTTTTCTCCCTTCACGCAGAGAAAAAACAAATAGCCTCCACTTGTGAAAACTACTTGTGGGGCATTATTATGAGAAAACACCAAGTTTTGATTAAGCAAAGCGATTGATGGTCTACTCTCAAGAGAAGAAGAAAATATTCAGATATTTCTTGACCACAAACTAGAATATCAGAGGAGATATTATAATAGAAAAGTATGATAGGATCAGGAAGAAGAGAAGGGAAAATATGGGTTAGGAAGCAGGATGGAATGGGTTTGAAGGTGTCAGTAGAAAAGAACAAGGCATATTTAAACAGATGTGATAGTTTTAGAAAGAAAAATGTATCTAGGGAAGTCAAGAAAAAGTTATTTCAAAAATATGTTGATGATATGGGATTGATAAAGAACATTTTCATGAGATACTTATGTAACTAAAGGGAAGACTTAGTATGCTTTATAGAAATTTGAAGCTATGATATTGAGATTCCTGTCATTAGAAAGAACACTTTTCTGTCCACCAAATCCTCACAGAAGCTTTCAAAGTTTTTCACCATATGCTTACATCATTCCAGCCTCTAAAGTTATAAGTCGGAGAATGTGGAAAAATGTTCCATATTGTGAGAATGAGACTTATCATGGGAAGAGATGGAATTGATAGAATTAAAACATTTAGAATAAGTATCCAGTAACAGAATTTTCTGAAAACACAATTGAAGCTCCTGGACACAGCCAGATTATAGTCAGAAGACAGCATATCACCTGGGAACAAGTATCAGGGAAAAAAGGGCTTGAGAGACTTGGGAGTATATTTGTATGGGACAGCAGTACTATTTTGTCTACACAATAATAATAATAAAAAAGTTTATTGGGAATAAAGGCATTATTTTATTTACATGCCTCAAGGTTTAGTCCACATTCCCTGAAGAAGATTCTTTGAGTTCAAACTTGTAATCATATAGCATAGAAACCTTTTCTGCTTTTTAAGTACTAGAAAGTCATTAATCTATTAGGCTAATTAGAGTCAGTTAGGTTTGATGTAGAGTTTCCTTAATTCCATGGAACTAATCCCTCAGGCCATACTAGTATATGGTTTTCAGTTCACATGAAGGACAATGAAAGCATGTTTACAGAGAACAAGCCAGTAAGCACAGCTAACTCTGAGTTGTTTGCCTTGTGATAATCAATGTGAAGTTTACTGGCCACATGAATTGTTTAAGAAAGTTCCAAACTTTCTACTCTTGAATTCATTTGTTTTTAAGTTTTTGAATTTTTTTTTTACCTAATTCTTAATCTTTTCTATATAACAGTATTAAGATATCATAGGTTAAGTTTCCACATCTGGCATTTTAAGGCAAGACGAATTTAACTCTGCCAACTTTCCAACCCTGTCTCCACTGATCCCCAACAGAAACCTTCCGCTCTAGGCACACCAAAGAGGAACAGCTGGAGAATGGTTACGAGCAATAAAAGAAGGCTTTTCACCTTCCTTACCACTTCTGTTTAGTTGGGCTTGAGAATTTAAGGCTTTAAATCTCAGGAGAGTCTTTACAATAGACTTTGAAATATAACATGCTAGGAAAGACTGCTTGGGGGGAGCATTCACACTGACGAATGTGCTTTTCTGAACCGCACCGAACCATTTTGATGCTCTATGTAACCTACTGACAAATGTGCTTTTCTGAACCGCACCGAACCATTTTGGTGCTCTATGTAACCTAAGTTACAGCAGATGGCGGGAGCGGAGCAACTGGCATTTAATGCCATTACTTATCTTCTTGTGTTATCACCTTTTCCCCCAATGTTCTAATTATTTCCTTCCAATGACTGGAGACTCACTGAAGCATCGATCAAACCAAGCTTTGGTTAACTTTATGGTAACTCAAACATACTCAACGTTAAATGATACAATGCACAAAATTTAACACCTATTCATTAAATTCCAAATTCCCTTGAGTCAGCTATTGGAACTTCCATTTATGGATCTTTGCGCTTACTTGCTCACTGTGTTTTCTTTATGCTATATACGTATATACACACATACACAATATATACACACACATACACCCTTATATATAGATATTTGTTATGTATCACATATATCTGTATATATGTGATATGTGTGTGTGTGTATGTGTGTGTGCTAGAGATACATATTATATTCATTAGGTAGACATGTACTAGAGATTTTATTAAATATTTTATATATATTTTATTATATAATAAAATCTCCAGCACATATCTATATACATACACACACATTTCATTTTATACTATGTTGGGTAGTTTTCCTCTGAGGAAATGTTTAAATACTTCTGATCTAGGTAATACTTTGAAAAAGTAGGTCATACCCAAACTATCACTCAGTAGTGGAAAAGCATTTTGATAGAAGCTATATACCTACTATCTGACCATAGTCACAATTTCAGTAATGCACAGGAAACACAGAGTAAAGGCCTTTAAAAGTTATCTGACAAATATAGTTGTTCTGATGACTAGTCTCTTACATTTTTCCTAGGTATGCATTTATAGAATTCTTTTTTATTTTCAGTTGTAAGGATAAATTTATTGGTGCTTTATCAAGGCTACTTAGAATTTGATAATAGAATGCATCAGACTGTCACTTTTAGAAAGAAACAGACCTTGAAGAGAGTGAAGAACTAGTTTTATATGACAGAATAATAAAGATGTCATCTCTCCCTATCGTCTTGTTTTTCTTTTTGTTTGTTTTTTTTTTTTTTTGCAGTACGTGGGCCTCTCACTGTTGTGGCCTCTCCCGTTGCGGAGCACAGGCTCCGGACATACAGGCTCAGCAGCCATGGCTCACGGGCCCAGCCGCTCCGTGGCATGTGGGATCCTCCCAGACCGGGACACGAACCTGTGTCCCCTACATCGGCAGGAGGACTCTCAACCACAGTGCCACCAGGGAAGCCCTATCATCTTGTTTTTAATGTCATTTTTCACAGCAGGGAAAATTAATATATTTCAAAAGATATAAAGTATAGGAAATGGGCATTAGTCACCTTCATATTTTTAATGGAAATACTGTGAAAAAATATAATTTTAATCAATTTTAGGGAACTCTGATTTTTTTTCATTTATTCAGCTCTTAACACTACTCTCTCTATTATATAAGGAATACTCCTGAAGCATGGATTTTCTTCTATTTAAAATTCTTAAGGTTACATTGCTTATGTCTTGTTTAATTTTGCTATTCACTTCATTGGTAGTGCTGCTTATGATTCAGCTGTCAGGTACTTTTGGATGGCAACTTCCAATCAGTCAAAATGGCAGTCATTCACTGAAGGCTGCTGTTAGCAGGAGAATTTGGTCTTGAATATCTTACCAAGTGATAGTTCCCTAAGTCATTTAATAGGAAAAGAAAAGCAATCCTGATATGAAGAGTTTAAGTAAGTGTTGATATTCAAGTTCAAATTCATATCTGCTCTTCAAACTATGTCCAAAACTGAACTCATAATTTTCTCCTACAAACTTAGGCTTCCTCTTGTATTTCCAATCTCTTGTTAAAAGCAGGAGCATCCCTCTGTCACTCAGGCTTGAAACCTTAGTTATTCTCTTTCTCCCTTATCCTCTAGCAGCCGTATTCCTCAGTCTCTAGGATGGTTCCTTTACAATGTGTCTCCTACCATTCTTTTTTTTTTTTTTCTTTTTTTAATCCTATAGCTCATTTACACATTTTTTCCTTTCTGGACTGTTGCAATATCTTTCTAATACCTTTTGCAGCCTATATCTCATTCCTTAAGACATACTGACATCACAGTAATCTTCCTAAAGTTATAAATTTGAATAAACAACTCCTCTGTGCTCACAAACCATACAAGCTCACCTCTGCCCAGAGGAAAATAATATAATAAACACACTTGCCTGTCATTCATGTTACCACATAATCATCTGTGGTCTACCCTCCAAATTTATTTGCCATTAATCCTTCTTCAGAAGCGTCCCTGTATTTTAGCTGAGTTGACTTTCTAGGTATTCTTAAAGAATACTCTGTAGTTTCAGTGTAAAAAGAATGCCATTCTCATCATACCAGAATACAATCCATTTCTAAAGCCCTGTTCAAATTCTGTCTCCTGTGTGAAGCTTTTAGTAAACTCACAGTCATCCAAACATGCAACCATGAAGATTTACCTAAGCATTGTAAATATGATGAGGATACCAAAAAATACATAACACTGATGCATATCCTCAAGAAGTTAATTGTCTAATGGGGAAATAATACGAAAACAAAGAGTAACATCAATATAACATAAATGGTATGTAACTCTTACCTATAATATGAGGTATTAACAAAGTACTATGGGAACACAGAGGAATGGGTATCTCTTTATTAAAGAGTTAGGGAATATTTTATAGAATGAGTGTGAATTGAGCTGTTTTCACAAGTAGGACAAAGAAAGTACTTTTCATATGCAGCAAACAGTATCCAAAAGCAGTAAATAGTTAACCTACTCAACAAGTATTTGAGAATCTACTGTATATCAGCATCAATTATGTATTAGTATAATTACTGGAGATACTATAGAAGGAAGGATGGAGAAGAACAGAAAGAATTAAAAGACATGTTTTAGTAGAATGAAAAAATAATAGTTACTATTTAGTTGTAAGAGGGTGTGAAGATGGAAAAATCCACTAAAACTTTTGGGTTTCCTGATTAGAAAGCATGATAAGCCCATTAATTGAACTAGAGAAGACTGGAGAAGGAATATGTTTGGATCACTTTTCAACCTGTTAAGTTTTAATTACAGGTAAGATGTTCACATGGTGAATGGAAATGTGGGTCCATAGGACTCATCAACATTTAAATAATATTTGAAGGCATGGGGATGGATTTTATTTTAAAGAGAGAAGATGTACATTGAGACTAGGGGAGATGTCTCAGAGACTAAGAAAAGAATGCTTAAAGATATAGGAAGTGGTCAACAGCCTTAGATAGTAAAGAATAGTTATGTAAATTATTGGATTCAACCATTACAAGGACCTTTTAATTTGGTCTTTGAAAACCCAGTCATAAAAGAATGATGGCAGAGGCAGACTGCAGTGGTTTGAGCTGTGAATAAGAATTGAGGCGGTAGAGGTAGTAAGATTATTTCTAGCTCAAGGAGCTTTAGAACTAAAAGAAAAGTGAAATATAGATATGTTTAGGAAAAGATGTTATTTTTGATGGAGAAAAAAATTGGGTAAAGTGGTAAATTGAAGAAAACACAGTAATGGAAAAGTGATTAAAGCTACGGGAGAGAGGGAAGAAATGATAAAGCTGACTCTGGAGAGGAAAGAGGGAATGGAATTAAGAGTCTTGATGAAAAAAACAGTAAAATAACAAACATTTGGAGACTAAACAACATGCTACAAAAACAAACAAACACCAATGAGTCAATAATGAAATAAAAGAGGAAATCAGAAAATACTCCCAAGACAAATGAAAATGGAAACACAACACTCCAAATCTATGGGATACAGCAAAAGAAGCTCTAAGAGGGAAGTTTATAGCAACACAGGCCTTCCTCAAGGAATAAGAAAAATCTCAAACAACCTAAAAAAAAAAAATAAGAAAAAGAAGAGTAAACAAAGCCCAAAGTCTGCAGAAGGAACGAAATAATAAAGATCAGAGGAAATAAAATAGAGATTAAAAAAATAGAAAAGATCAATGAAACCAAGAGCTGTTTTTTTAAAATGATAAAACAAATTGATAAATCTCTAGCCAGGGTCCCCAAGAAGAAAAGAGAGAGGACCCAAATAAACAAAAGAAAAGAAAGAGGAGAAATAACGAATACCACAGAGATACAAAAAATCCTAAGAGAATACTATGAATAGTTACATGTCAACAAATTTTATAACCTAGAAGAAATGGACAATTTTCTAGAAACATACAGCCTGACAAGATGGAGTCAAGAAGAAACAAACAATTTGAATAGATTACCAGAAGTGAAATAGAATTTATAATTAAAAAAACTCCCAGTGAACAGAAGTCCAGGACTGGATGGCTTTACAGGGAAATTCTACCAAACACATAAAGAAGAACTAATGCCTATCCTTCTCAAGCTATTCCAAAAAACTGAAGAGAAGGAAACACTCCCAAATTCATTCTACAAGGTCACTATTACCCTGATACCAAAAACAGACAAAAAAAAAAAAAAAACAAACACGAAAATTACAGGTCAATACCTTTGCTGAATATAGAAGCAAAGATCCACAACAAGATATATTAGGAAACCAAATCCAATGATTCAGAAAAAGGATCATATATTGTGATCAAGCTGGATTTATTCCAGGGTCACAAGGATGATTCAACATTCACAAAATCAATGTGAAACACATTATCAAAAGAAAGGATAAAAATCACATGATCATCTCAATAAGTACAGAAAAAGCATTTGACAAAATTCAACATCCATTCACGATAAAAACTCTCATCAAAGTAGATATATATAGAGGGAACATTTACAACAAACTCATGGCCAACATAAAACTTAACATTAAAAAGTTGAAAGACTTCCTGTTAAACTCAGGAACAAGACAAAGATGCCCACTCTTGCCACTTCTGTTTAACATAATGTGGGAAGTCCTATCCATGGCAATCAGACAAAAAATAAAAGGTATCCAAATTGGAAGAAATAAGAATGTCACTATTTGCAGATGATATGATAATCTCTATAGAGAACTCTAAAGTCTCCACCCAAAACTACAGAATAAATGAATTCAGCAAGGTTGCAGGATACAATATCAATATTCAGAAATGTGTTGTGTTTCTATACACTAATAATGAAATATCAGAAAAAGAAAGTAAAAAACAATCCTGTTTAAAATCACATCAAAAAAAAAATACGTAGGAATAAACTTAACCAAGGAGGTGAAAGACCTATACTCTGAAAATTATAAAACACTGATGAAGGAAATTTAAAATGATACAGAGAAATGGAAAGATGTCCCATGCTCTTGAATTGGAAGAATATTGTTAAAACGGCCAAAGTAAGCTACCCAAAGTAAGCTACAGATTTAATATAATCCCTATCAAAATACCCAAGACATTTTTCACAGAACTAGAACAAATAATCCTAAAGTTTATATGGAACCAAATAAGACCCCAAATTGCCAAAACAATCTTGAGAAAAAAGAACAAAGCTGAAGGTATTACCACCCCCAGACTTCAAACTATGTTGTGATGCTAGAGTAATTAAAACAGCATGGTATTGGCACAAAAACAGACACATATATCAATGGAACAGAATAGAGAGCCCAGAAATAAACCCACACACCTATAGTTAATTAATCTACAACAAAGGAGGCAAGAATATACAATGGAGAAGAGACAGTCTCTTCAATAAGCACTGGGAAAGCTGGACAGTCACATGTAAAACAATGAGACTAGAACATTCTCTCACACCATATACAAAACAATGACAAAACAAACAAACAAGCAAACAAAAAAACCCAATGAGACTAGAACATTTCTCACAACATATACAAAAATAAACTCAAAATGGTTTAAAAACCTAAATTTAAGACCTGAAACCATAAGATTCCTAGAAGAGAACATAGGCAGAACACAGATAAAAAAACATTGACATAGATAGAAAAATATTGCTATGATTTATCTAAGGCAAAAGAAATAAAAGCAAAAATAAACAGATGGCTCCAATTAAACTTAAAAGCTTTTGCATATCAAAGCAAATCACTGACAAAATAAAAAGACAACATATGGACTGGGAGAAAATATTTGCAAATGATGTGATTGACAAGGGGTTAATAACCAAACTATACAAGTATCTCATATAGCTCAATATCAAAAAAACCCAAACAACTCAATCAAAAAAATGGAAGAAGACCTGAATAGACATTTTTCCAAAGAAGACATATAGATGGCTAACAAGTACATGAAAAGATGCTCAATATCACTAATTGTTAGAGAAATGCAAATAGAAAGCAAAAGGAGGTATCACCTTACACTTGTCAGAATGGCTATCATCAAAAAGTATCTACAAATGTTGGAGAGGATGTGGAGAATAGGGAACCCTCATGCACTGTTGGTGGGAATATAAATTCGTGCAGCCACTATGGAAATCAGTACGGAGTTTCTTTAAAATAAAACTAAAAATAGAACTATCATATGATTCAGCAATTCCACTCCTCAGGATATATCCAGGAAATAAAAGACACTAATTTAAAAAGATACGTGCACCTCAATATTCATAGCAGACTATTTACAATAGCCAAGACATGGAAACCATCCAAGTGTCCATCAACAGACAACTGGATTGAGAAGATATGGTGCATATATATGCAATTGAATATTATTCAGTCATAAAAGAGAATGAAATACTGCCAATTGCAGCAATGTGGATGGAGCTAGAGTGTAATATTCTTAAGTAAGTCAGACAGAGAAGGCCTAAGGCTGTATGATATCACTTACATGTGGAATCTAAAAAATAATACAAATGAATGTACATGCAAAACAGAAACAGGCTCATAGATATAGAAAACAAAGTTATGGTTACCAAAGGGGTCAGGGGCAAATTAGGGGTATGAAATTAACAAACTACTAGATATAAAATAGATAAGCAACAAGGATATACTGTATAGAACAGGGAATTATACTCATTATCTGTAATAACCTGTAATGGAATCTAATCTGCAAAAATATTGAATCACTATGCTGTATACCTGAAACAATATTGTAAGTCAACTATATGTCAACTGAAAAAAAAAGTCTTGATGGAATGAGTGGTTTAGGAAAGCAGGAGGAACATAAATAAGGATAAATGGTAATTAAATTTAGGGATGGGAACGAGGAAAATTGAGAGAGCTCAATAGCTCCAATTTTGTGTGTGTGCATGAATGGTTCCTACTGTGTTATGGCATTTTCTGTTTTTTAAAACACTCATCACATTCTACTCTGAATCACAGATGTACTTGTATTTTATCTTCCTAATAAAATTAGAAGCTGCTTAAGATTAGGTAACATGTCTAGTTTTCTTGTGTTTCCTCCATGCACTTAGGCAGTGTTTGGTACACTGCAATTTGGGGGGAACTTATATAATGTATTTTTGTAGCTATCTCATTAAGTAATAGTTCAATATATATTCGTTAGGTAAATTCTTTATCGACTAGCCATAGTGAAGAGGAAGCCACGGGTATAACATGAGGTTATGAGACTGGAGAAGAGTGAGAGATTGTCAGGATTCAAATTCATTCTCTACTTAAAACAAAAAACTAAAATTAGATTAAGAAGTGACTTCACAGTAGGACTAGCAACTCACATTCAGTGTGACTACATAATAATAAATTTAGTAACAAAGGCAAAAACATAAATTAGTGTGTGTATGTTTATGCATGTACATGTATATGTGAGTATGTGGGTGTGTAGCCTAAGAATTCCACTTCACTTGATATCTACATTTCTAAATTATATTATTAGTGGTGTCCTGACCACTTGAAAAATAGTAAGGTTTCAAAAAAACCAAGAAAGCATACAACAGAGATGAAGGATTTTAACTTGCTTATCAATACCAAACTATTGGCAGCTTCTGACAATGCAAAAGACAATTTTAAATTGTAACAATTGTATTACACTGAAGTGGTTTCATTCAGTTTGATAAGTTTTGACCCTAGTAGCCTACTTTAAGTATGTAACTCCATAGTGATGGACTTTTAGCGTAAATGGCACTGCACCTACCTCAGAGTACCCTATAAATTACAATAGAAACTTTGCTGAATATAAGGTGGCTACAGAATCTTGCTTTTGTGAAAATGTTAGAGCTTCCTAAGATTGTTGTACACTATCTTAGAACTTGTTTATAAAGGTGATGTTGGTGGAAAGTTATAGAATACCTTGGCTTTTCAATTTGTTTGCTATGGTTAAAATGAGATGTCAACACCAGAGTTTATTTTTAGTGATTTTTTTCTGTCTGTAGCTGTTTAAGAGTTAAAGAAACATGCTTGAATGTCTAAAATATTTGCTTCTCTTGTCCAGAAGAATATTCTAATATACTTTAAATCTATTAACATATCATGTTGACTTTTTATCAATTCATAATCCATCAGTAAGTTGGCTGAGAGAGCCATTAAGGAGAAACTACTGATGTCCTAAAAATTACAAATCATCTCATTTCACGATAAATATTCTTTGTGCCCTGTCCCAAGAAATGACACAACTGTGGTGATTTATGGCTGGAGGAAGGTGACAGGGTAAACTTGCATACCAAGTTCTGCTCAAGAAGTTGACTCAGGAGGAAAACTTCCTGCTTGTTTGAGAGTACAGCACCTGAGACCAATCTACATCTTGACAGTGCTCATTAGCAAGCCAATTGTAGACTCAACACTCTCCCTCAGAGGGGCTTTAACCAAGTCAGAGCTCATTAGCAAGGAGTCCTTGGTGGCCAGACAAGTCTCCTGTAGATTATGCAGATTAAACCTTCTTCATTTAAGTCTGGTTTTAATAATTTCTCTCAATTTTTCTGAATTAGAACAAATTGACACTATATTTTCCTTAATATAGTTAATTAACTCTTCAATGATATATATGGCATTGGGATACATTCTGTTGCTCTGATCACTTATTTATCTTGAAAATTTCTTGAATCTAACTTAGGCCTTATGATTCTCTGATATTTTCTCTATTAAAAATGTAAATAGAACCCTGGAGTGACTAATTTGGAAGTTAATAGTTCATCCACAATTGATGTAGAAATACATGACAGGCACAGCCATGAGAATTAAATGTTCTCTGTAAGGCCAAAGAACTGGATTTTTTTCAGTTGTTAAAAATATTGTCTTGTGCTCTAAAGTTGTATTAACTCTTTAGCATCACTGAAACGCCTTTTTGTTGTTGTTTTGTCAAACAAAAATACTGCTTCCCCAGGTGCCCAATATGATTTTAGAACAGTAGCCAATTTGTTGCACAAAAAAAGGACATAAAGTGTGGAGTCAGGCAGTCCTGAATTTAAATCCTGATCTTTAGTCACTCACTAGCTCTATGAACTCACAAAATCTTTAGTCACTCACTAGCTCTATGAACTCACAAAATCTTTAGTCACTCACTAGCTCTATGAACTCACAAAATTAACTTCAAGATTATTTCTTCATCTATAAATGGGGATATAAGTGGCATCTCACAGGGTTGTTGTGAGGAATATAAAATTTGATACATGTGCCATACTTAGAGCAGTGCCTGACACATAGTAAGCTCTCAATAAATGTAAGCCTGTATCACTATTGTTGTTGATGTTATTATCTATAAAACAAGAATAAAAAAATAACATATAGGTAGTACCTAGCAGGTGCTTTTAGTAAGCCTTTAGTAATTGATCCTTCCTTTCCCCTTCACCTCTGTGAGGTTGTGAAAAGAATCAGGCATATATTTACAAGGGGAGAAAAAGCAGCAAATTGATATAAATGGGTGCCTTGTTATATGAGAATAGATTTAAAACTAATAGGCAAAAAACATCATAGTAATATGAAATAACAGTGTGTATGGCAAGGGGAAACTGAAAATACCCAACACAGTCAACTGATCAGCCTGACAAGTCAAAAGTACTTGTATACTTGTATAACTCCTGTTATATCTTTGCCAACCCTCATCATCATTGGAGTCTCTGTAGACTCTCCATGATGAAATAAAGCCACCAGAGTTCAGAAGACTGCAAAAACCAGAGCTCCTAATTCTGGAGCCATAGCTGGTAAAGATCCCCTGCTCACAGAGGTGATGTGAGCAGCAGGAATAACAGTGACTAAGTCTGTGATTTCAGAGTAGGTCCTATATGTTCTTTTATTTTGGCGATATGAGAGACCAAATGTCTAGAGAACCGCTTCCAGTACAAAAACATATAGCAATGCTCTACAAACTAAAAAAAACCTTTTGAAATGCATTCCTTAATTTGTAGGGGAGAGTGGGTTATAGTTTAGGACAAAAAGTAAAAATGCAAAAATTCTGAAAGACACTAAAGCTTGAGTTTGCCCTAGAGATCTATCTGCTCATTTCTGGTGACCTGGTACTGGGTAGAGCTTGTGCTTTAAGGAATTAAGTGACATTGGGGGAGGGATGTGGCAAACTTGGTGAGCAAAGTGAGCAGTCAGGTCAGAGAGTCATTTAAAACTACGATGCCCAAATGATGACACCAAGACCATTATCCATACTTGCAAATGTTCACGGCACAACCCCAGGGAGTTCTCTTTCCATGAACCACAATGTGAATGTGGGTCACTCAGGCTGTACATGGCAGCTCTGGGAAACACCAACACTGAGTTAATTACAGAAAAACATGCATTTCAGAAGGATCCATCAAGGATATGTGCATGTTCCAGCCATGCCTCTGAGGAAAGAGGAGAGATTTTTCTTGATTTAAATCTTCTGAAAATTGTTAATCATAAACTCACACTCCTAAGAGTTTGGGCTCCAAGTTCACACTAACCACATGATCTGAAAACTCCTGAATTCAACTATTTGAAGTTTTCCTGGGATAGCAACATCTCCAGACACTTGCCAGAGCACAAGTAGATCCTCCCTAGCAGAATCTCTGAAATCAAACACTCAAAGAATTCATACAGGACAGAAGTAACCATAAAGAAAATCACAGAATAAATCAAGTAATAAGCTACAGGAGGGACAATTAGCAGAAATAACAGACTGCAAAATCAGACCCACAAAGACTGCAGATGATATTATCAATACAGAATATAAAATAAGCATATTAAATATATTCAAGAAAATAAAAGACAGAATCAAGATATGATAAAAGACTGTACAAATGGCTAGGCATATTTGAAAAGGAACCAACTATAATTTCCAAAAATAAAAAACTGAATAATTGAAATTAGAAACTCAATACATAGATGGGATAAAGTGCATATTAGACACAGCTGAAGGGAACCTGAATAAACTAGAAGATAGAGCAAAAGAAATTAAACAGAATGCAGCACAGAGACAAAAACAGATGGAGATATAGAGGTGATAAGAGAAGGAGCAAAGAAGGAATATAACATATTTCTCACTGGAATTCCAGTGGGAGATAACACAGAGGCTGGGGAGATAAAAGTATTTCAAAAGAAAATGATAATTTTCCAGAGTTGATGAAAAGCACCAATCCTAAGAATAATATATTTAAAGCAATTCATACTAGGCACATAGTAGTGAAATTTCAGAGTACCCAAGACAAGGGAGATCATAAAGCAACCAGGAAAAAGACAGGTACCTTTCGAAGGATAATTGTAAGATTGAAAGTGCTATCTCCATAACAGCAGTGGAATCAGAAAGGAGAGGGATATCTTCAAAGTGCTGAAAGACAACTGTTGATCTACAAATTTATACTAACAAGACTTTCAGGACTATAGGCAAAATGAGGGTATTAGAGAAAACACAAAGTATTTAGGATGAAGAGAGCATCTATAACATTTTCCAGAATGAAACTGACTACAAAAAAAAGGTATCAGATGGAAGAAAACTTGAGCTAAGGGGATAGTAACCATTCGGAAATACTAAATCATTATTACCATTTTAACCTTAAGTGTTAAAACATTAAGATAGAATTAAAATACCATCTTCTAAAAGTGTAGAGAGGACAAAGTGGCTTGAGTTAAATTGTTTAAAGGTCCTTGCATTATTCTGGAGTAGAGTTAACACAGATTATCTTTATGGTAAATGTTTATGTTGATATTTCTAGAGTAAATGCTAAAAGAATAGAATAGAAAGAAAGAATAGAAAGAATACAAAGAATGAAATAAAGAGGGATATATGGATTGAGGTGGGGGCTTTCAATATATACAAAAGAAAAGAAAAACAAAAATGCATTTGAATTGTTTTATTAACTGTTCTGCTCTCTGACACACATTAAATGTCTTTCACAGAAAAGCTTAATTATGGGAGGCCTGGATTACACATACACACACACACACACACACACACACACACTCTCCTTCTTCCACTTTATATTGGTTGGTAACCAACCAATTTGTATGCAATCCTACCTAGGGACAAGTTTTCCCCCTTTTCTCCATAATTTTCTTAACATTTTTCTCTATAATTTCTTTCATTTTTCTTCACATAATTTCTAACTTTGTTCAAAAAGGACATGGAATGTATTTATTGCACATGTTTATTTCAAGGGGGAGAAATGTATATATTTTTTGAAGAATATGACCAGGAAGAGACTGACATCAATAGAAGTGACTGGTTTCTCCAGTTTATATTTTCAGGTGTATATTTCTCATTAACGTAATTCAATCGCAGCTAAGACACATGCTGCCATGTTGAAAACAAATGTAATAGAAGCAGACTAGAAATTAGTGGCTTTGCTCTGTTTTATATTATAGTAACTGCAATCACAGGTTATCATTGACCATATAAATAGCACGTTGATTTTCATGTGATGAAAGAATTGAGATTTAGGGGAAGTTTAAATGTCTTAGAATTCTAAGGGAGGTCTTACATCTCCATGCAATTGCACCTTTTATTCCTGGGTGATTCAACTCTGCCTATTAGCATTTGATCCTTGACTAATTGGGTATTTTGTTGTCTATGAAATGAGGGCTTAATGTGTAAAGAGAGTAACTGATCTGCAGACCTATGTCTTGCAGAAAAGAATGGCTTTACTGAGACCTTCATCAAGGATTGCCCACGTCTCTTGCAGATAGATTCTGGGTACTGGAACATTACACAATTTAAAACCTAAATGGTAGGTTTGAAAATGTGACTCTTTAAAATCCTTGATTACCCTTTGAGCACAGTAGTTAGGCTTTGGAAATTTATTATGCTGATCTCTTTATGCACAGTGTTATCACAGGAGTTAGAAAATGAAATCAGAGTTGATTATTTTTTATCCTCAGCAATTTCATATATAATTAGTAGTAAATTTAAGAAATGTTAAAATTAATCAGCTTGATTTTTAGTGTTTTCGTAAAGATACCTCCCTCTTTTTTGCCTTCGTTTTTTATGATTTAGTGTGAATTTTATGCAATAAAGAAACACTGACAGTTGGATCAAATCAATATTTAGATTAAGCCCTGTTTGTAACAGGATGATGTAAAAGAATTCTATAGGACTCCTCAAATAAAGAACCAGGAAATCTTGCCATTTGTAACAATACGGATGAACCTGGAGGGCACTATGCTAAGTGAAATAAACCAGACAAAGAAGGAAAAATACTACATAATATCACTTATCTGAGGAATCTAAAGCAGTCAAACTCATAGAAACAGAGAGTAGAATGGTGGTTGCCAGGGATTGAGGGAAGGAGAAAAGGGGGAGTTAGTAGTCAAAACTTCAGTTATGCACGATGTGTAAGTCCTAGAGATCTACTATACAGCATAGTGCCTAGAGTTAATAATATTGTATTGTAGACTTAGAAGCTTGTTAAGAGGCTAGATTTTATGTTTATCATTCTTATAGTGATGATGGAGATGATGATGATGATAAAGAGAAACAGGAGAAGCAAGAGTAGTAACAATAATAATAGTACAGAGCGCAGGTGGAAACTTTTGGAGGTGATGGATATGTTACAGCATAGATTCTGGTGATGGCTTATGGGATTATACTTATCTTCAAACTCAGTTTGTATACATTAAATATTTATAGCTCTTTTATATGTCAGCCATAACAAGCAAAAAAGAACCAAGAAAGATACAAGTAGAAAGAGCAGTGAGTCACATGTTAAATGTATTAAACGATTTATAAGAAACAAAAAGTGGAGGATTCCAACAGACCCATTTAGATCTAGAATCACAGGAGAGCATTAATATCACAAACGAGGTAGTAGAGTAACTGTATCGCTAAAGGCTCTCTGTAAAAGTTATGAGAAAATAATGGAAAGTAAGTTCAATGCCAAAATAAAATGTATGCTAAAGTTAAATCATTAGCTTGAAGACAGCATAAAAACGGAAGGAGTATAAATAGTTTGAATAGCCAGCAGTAAAAGAGCAGAAATATAAATCTAAAGGGAGAAGGAAAGCACATGGATTTCCCAGGATTTGAAAAGTATACTTTACAATGTCAGATAATTTCAAAACATAAAAATCTAGGATAATAGTAAAATGCTGTAAGCAATATCCAAAGAGGAGAGAAGAACAAAGTGTTAGGAAGGACTAAGTGACAAACACACACACTTACACTCACACAAAGAAAGAATCAGGAAAAAAAAATTCTCATGTGACAAAGTTAAAACTCTGAAGTCCGAGTGACAGGATAAAGACTGGAGTAAGTCAGAATAAAGGCAAAATCTCTTTAAGGAAAATGTTATGGAAGCAATTGTGTATTATCAAGTGTATCACTTAATCAAGGGAACTAATATGTGATTTATCCTTCAAATATATGACAATAAAATACTTGGTCTCTCTAAATCATTAAAATTAAAACTTTAAAAATGGTGATAACTTTAAGGACTCAGGATATCTGGGATACTTGATTAACAGAAACTATTAACTCATATACCATTTAAAAAGAAATTATATTGCTTTTTTATGATGTAAATAGAATACATTTTGTTTGTTTTTTGTTTTTTTGCAGTACGCAGGCCTCTCTCCGCTGTGGCCTCTCCCGTTGCAGAGCACAGCCTCCGGATGCGCAGGCTCAGCGGCCGTGGCTCACGGGCCCAGCCGCTCTGCGGCATGTGGGATCTTCCCGGACCGGGGCACGAACCCGTGTCCCCTGCATTGGCAGGCGGACTCCCAACCACTGCGCCACCAGGGAAGCCCGAATACATGTTAATTGTAGAAAGTTAAAGTAAAAACTAAAAAAAAAAATAACATGGATAACAAAATTATCTCATCATATACGGTCAATATTTCAGTGTTTTTTATATATGTATATATATAAAATATATGTATGCATAAATATATGATCGTATATGATATATGATAGGTAACTTTAATATATGGACATACTTTGATAGAAGTGAAAGAAGTGATCCTACAATACATATATGTGTATACATACATACAGGCAGACACAAACCTTGTTCTTTCTCCTTTGTAATTTCAGATTTGATTTGTACATTCATTTTTCCTCCTAGTTCTTAAATGAAAACATTAGAAAATTTCCATAGCTTTTCTGTTAACTGTTAGATTACAAGAGACTTTATTCCAGACTATTCATCACATGTCCCCATTCCCATACAGTATCAAAACCCCTGCTCTCATCCAATGAATGCTTATCCCCTCATTCAGCTCAGATCTGCTAGCTGGGTGCAGTGGAGGAGAAGTGTCTGGTTCATTTTATTTCTTTTCTTAATGCAATTATTCTCAGCAGACATTTTGGGGCAACTCCAGGTTGAGTTCAGAGAAGGTTATCTTTCTTTCATGGGTCTCCTTTGGAGATTTCTTAGAGAATATCTAAGGGGTGCTGGGGTCAGAATGCTTACTGCAGATCCATCGATATGGTATTGCCTTTACTCCTGCTGGCTGTCAACAACTTCCTCTTCAACCTCTGAGCTTCCAAAAGGCCATTATTATGTATTTTATTTTATTTTTGGCTGCATTGGGTCTTCATTGCTGTGCGTGGGCTTTCTCTACTTGTGGTGAGCGGGGGCTACTCTTTGTTGCAGTGCACAGGCTTCTCATTGCGGTGGCTTCTCTTGCTGCAGAGCACGGGCTCTAGTGGTTGTGGTGCACGGGCTTAGTTGCTCCATGGCATGTGGGATCTTCCTGGACCAGGGCTCAAACCTGTGTCCCCTGCATTGGCAGGAGGATTCTTAACCACTTGTGTCAGCAGGGAAGTCCCCAAAAGGTCATTATTAAGTTGGAATTACGTGGCTTCCATGAGATTCTCTTAGAGTCCCTCTTGAGATGAATCTGAGACTTGCAAGGAGACAACATGTAGACCGAGAGAAATATGCACCATTTCCTGCCTCTATTTATTAGTGTGGAGTTCACTTCCAACCCAGCCAACCTCATATAACTTTTCAGTTTCAGATTTCTCCAAGGTCAGGTCAGACAATTCTTATCTCGCTCACATGACAAAACACATATCTACTCAGGGAAGTTCTCCTGAAGCCTGCTTACTAAGCTTAAGTAGAAAGGAAAATTCTAGAATGGAAAAATGCAATATTTGAAATAAAAATTCACTAGATGGGCTTAAAAGCAAAATGGAGATGACAGAGTAAAGATAGAGGAGGTGTGAAAATAATAAAACTATATAATCTGAAGGACAGAGAAATAAAAGATGCTAAAAAAAAAAAATCAAAGCTCCAGGGACCTGTGAGGCAGTATCAGAGGCAAACCAAAAGAGAGAAAAAAAAGAATGAGGAAGAAAAAGTATTTGAAGAAATAATATTTGAAATTTCCCCAGATTTGTTAGAAGAGATAAATTACAGAATCAAGAAACCCAGTAAATCCCAAGCAGATTTCAGCTGGAGAATGAGGTAGTCTTGAGGGTCCAGAACAGCTTCACTCACACATCTGGTGCCTTGCTGAGAATGGCTGGAAAAGTGGGCTTCGTTATTGACAGGAGTGCTAACACAGGACTCCTTTAAGACTGTAGTTTCCTACCTTGTGGCTCAGGGCTCCAAAACCAAGTTCTCCAGTGAATGCTGTAGAAGGTGAATGGCTTTTTATGACCTAGCCTCAGAAATCACACAGCATCACTTCCTCACTATTGGTTATTGAAGAAATCACGAGTCTGTGCAGATTCAGGAGGAGAGAACATAGACCCCATTTTCCATAGGGGGAGCATCAAAGAATTTGTGGCTATGATTTAAAACCATTTATGAAACCCAAAAGAAAAATAGCAAGAGACTTAAGCCAGAAACTCTTCATAAAAGATACCAAGATGGCCAATAAATACTTGAAAAACTGCTCAACCACACTAGTCATCAGAGAAGTGAAAATCAAGAACATAATGAAACATCACTACACACGCACTGGAATAGCTAAAATTTAAGACTGACAAGACCAAGTGTTTGAAAGCAGGTGGACATTCTTATAAGCTTCTGGTGAGAGTATATTTGGTACAACCACTTTAGATAATTGTTTGACAATTATTAAACCTGAACATATAAATACTATTTCAAAAATATTTTATACCTAACATAACCCAACAGAAATATATGCACATGTGTACTGAAAACTTTTACATGAATGTTCACAGCAGCGTTATTTGTAAAAGGCTAAGCTGGAAACTCAAATGTTAGTCAACAATACAATGGATAAATAATTTGTGGACTATTCATGCAATGGAATTCTGCAAGCAATGCACTGAATGAACTATGGCTAATGTTAAAAAAAGAAAAAAAATGGGATGAGTCTCTAAGATGTGAAGTTGAGCATAAGAAGCTGAGTACAGAATATACACTATGTGCCTCTGTCTGTTTGCTGTTCAATAATAAGCCAAACTAATGTATGGTGCTTTAGGAGGGGCAGAGGGCCATGTGCTCTGGATGAATGTGAAGTCACTATGGGGCTACCTTAGGAGAGAGCTCAAGCAATTCCTTCATCATGATAGGAGCCATCTACTGAAAAGGCCATCGGAGCCCAGAAGGGAGGCCCAAGGAAAGCAGATCTGGTAGAGGAACTTGGTCTTTGGAGATCTGTGGATCCTGGGGGAAATCTGAAGCTGCAAGTTCTCCCTGAACTGTAAAACAGCAAGGGGTCAGGATAATGGTTACCACTGGGGATAAGGGAGCAGAAAATGATTGGGAGAGTGCTTGTGGGTTGCTTCTGAGATGCTGGTAATGTTCTATTCTTAGACCTGAGTAGTGGTTTCAGGTGTATATTCACTTTATAATAATTCATACTACTTCACACTTAGGATTTGTGCATTTCTGATGCAAGTTATGTTAATTAAAAAAATAGAGCAGATAGATTATATACTGGAGTGGAAAAAAAAAAAGACAGCAAGACTGTTTAGAAGAAAATTTAGTCTAGGGAAGAGATAGAGTCTGAGTTAAGGCAAAGACAGTGAGAAAGGAGGCAAAGGGAGAGATGAGAGTCTAATGGAAGCTGGTTTGTCACTAAGACAGAGAGAATAGGAGCTATCACATCCAAGAAATTAGAAATATTTATAGGGTCTGCATCTGTGCTCAAGACAGAGACCAATAGCAGATAACAGCCCACAGTGCAGGCAAATGGCAAGTCAACTTCAACAGAAAGCTGTTGATATCCAACTGTGAAGGGATAGGGATACTAGGACTCTAGTCCTAGAAGTATTAGAAAGACTAGGTTCTGGAAGCAGAACTGGGATACTGAGTTCAATAGTCAAATAAGACTACTTTACTCTCCCATTAGACTTTAAGTTGACTAAAGTAAGAATTATTGTTCTTCATGATAGATTAACAGAGAGGCATGTGCCTAGAATATAATAGGCATACAAAAATCTGATAAATTGGTCAATAAATAAATAAATGACTGGAATAAAGAATAACTTATTCACTTGAACTGAGGTTCAAGGGGAGGGTTTATACAAATGTGTATAAATTAAGATCCCAGTTACTAGAACAAGGGGATATCAGACAAGGAGCAAGATCATCTGGAGCTAGTGGTTCAGGATTGTGTCTATTTCCTTCTTTGTTAACACGGATGATGTCAGAGGATAGTTTGGTCTGAAACTGCAAGTATATTTTTGGTAGTTCCAGCTTTGTATGTAATTCAGCTACAAGAACAGAGTCATGCACATAGGAATGACTTGTATTAAATTCCCATGTTACAAACCACATATGAACCATTATTTGAATGACACCTTAGATAAGCTCACGTTAAAAAAGACTCAAATTTAATCTTAATCTTCACTAATTCATAAAAGTAAGAGAAACATTAAACTTTAAAATATTGACCCTGTTTTTTGGATAATATTAAAGAAAGGTGTAGAATCATATTGAATACAGTAGATTTTCAAAAGAACCTGTCATTTTTACCAATAGTAAAAATAATTTCTTTAAGCAATTCATATTTATAAAAAAGCAAGGAATTATACACCCAAACTAAGTCTTTCGATTTTTTTTAAAGCTCTAAAAGCAGAGTCAAGTTGAAGCTTTCACAGTACTAGGAAAGCCAGTTTTTATTTCACATACTTCAAAGCTATGACATTCTGATTTTTAAAAGTTAAACGAAGACTTTGACTTTATTAAGTGTTATCTCCTCCACACAAGGAAGTCAGGGCTTAAAAGGTCATTCAAATGCATAGCATCTACACATATCTCCTTTTCCAATACATACTGATACTCACTTGAATATAGAACAGTGTTTTCAATAAATGGTATTTGGTAAATGTGCTTTTACCGAAAGTATATGGGTTAAGAAAAAAGAAAAGTTCTGCAGTGGAAATGGAGACCATTATTAAGGTAAAAGAACAAAAATCCATTTATTCTTCACAAGCCATTTGCATGTGGTTGAGTTTGAGACTCAGAACTGCATCCTGAATACTCTCGCCTCATTATTATTGCTGGGTTGTATCTCATTGTTCATTCCCCCTTATTCAAGCTCAGCAAGGCAGATGGTCAATTTTATTAATTATGCTCAGTAAAATTATTTACAGTATTGGGAGTTAGTTATGTAAGTTATGATCTATTTGAAATTTAATTTACAGGCCATTCTGGAGTAGAAACTATCAATAGAGTAACTAAATAGAAAGAGCTTTTAATTATTATTTTAAAGTCTAATACCTCATTGTACATAAGTTTACCTGGTTAGCTTAAATGTGTGTCAGTTCTGTAACCTACTAGGGCTAACGGTATAATCACTGACATATAAAACCTTCATCTACAAAATCAACATATACAAATCAGTTGTGTTTCTGTACACTTACAAAACTACCTGACAAAGAAATAAAGAAAAAACAATCTCATTTACAATAGGATTAAAAATAATAATACTTAGGAATAAATTTAACCAAGGAGGTTAAAGATCTATAGACTGCAAATTATAAGATATTGATGAAAGAAATTGAATAAATGAAAGATATCACATGTGCATGAATCAGAAGAATTAATATCATTAAAATGTCTATACTACACAAAGGCATTTATAGATTCAATCTAATCTTATCAAAATTCCAATGGCATTTTTCAAAGAAATGGAAAAAAAAATCCTAAAATTCTTATGGAACCACAAAAGACCCAGAATAGCTAAAAGTTTTGAGAAAGAAGAACAAAACTAGAGGCATCACATGTCCTGGTTTCAAACTTTATTATAAAGCTACAGTAATCAAAAAAGTATTATACTGGCATAAAAACAGACATGTAGATCAATGGAACAGAATTGAGAGCCCAGAATAAAACTACAAATGTCTGGTCAACTAACATTTGACAAAAGAGCTAATACTCAATAGGGAAAGAAAAATCTCTTCAATAAATGGTATATAGAAAACTGGATATTCACATGCAAAAGAATGAAATCAGACCCCTATCTTACAATACCTACAAATTAACTCAAAATGGATTATAAAGACTTAACCGTAAGACCCAAAACTGTAAAAATACTGAAAGAACATAAGGGGAAATTCCCTTGACATAGTTTCTGGCAATGATTTTTTTTTTTTTTGATATAACACCAAAAGCACAAGCAACAACAAAAGTAAAAATCAACAAGGGGGACCACATCAAACTAAAAAGCTTCTGCACAACAAAAGAAAAAAACATGAGAAAGCAACCTACAGAATGGGAGAAAATATTGTCAAACCATCTATCTGATATAGGGTTAATACAACTCAATAGGAAAAGACAAAACAAAAATAAAACTGACTAAAAATGGGCAGAATATCCAAATAGACATTTTTCCAAAGAAGACCTCCAAATGACCAACAGATACATGAAAAGATGCTCAACATCACTAATTACCAGGAAAATGCAAATCAAAACCACAATAAGATATCATCTCACACCTGTTAGAATGGCCATTATGGAAAAGATAAGAAACACAAGTGTTGGCAAGGCTGCAGAGAAAAGGGAATCCTAGTGTGTTGTTGGTGGGAATGTAAATTGGTACAGCTGCTATGGAAAACAGTACGGAGGTTCCTCAAAAAATTGAAAATGGACTACCGCATGATCCAGCCATTCCACTTCTGGGTATATATATGAAAGAAATTGAATCACTATCTCAAAGAGATAACTGCACCTCCATGTTCATTGAAGCAATATTTACAATAGCCAAGACACGAAAATAACTTAAGTGTCTACTGATGGATGAATGGATTAAAAAAGACATGATGTGTATATATACACAATGGAATATTATTCAGCCCCCCCAAAAAGAAAATTCTTCCTTTTGCAATAACATGAATGAAACTCGAGGACATTTTACTAAGTGAAATTAGTCAGACAGAGAAAAACAAATATTATATGTTCTCACTTACATGTGGACTCTAAAAAAGCCCAACTCAGAGAAATAGAGAGTAGAATGGTGGTTGCCAGGGACTGTGGGTGGGGCGTATGGGAAAAATCTTAGCCAAGTTTGTACTTAGAGAGTACAAACTTCTAGCTATAAGATAATAAGTTCTGGGGATCTAATTACAGCATGGTGACTATGATTAACAGCACTGTACTATATTCTTGAAAATTGTTAAGACAGTAGATCTTAAATCTTATCACCATCAACAACAAAAAAATTGATAATTAAGTGAGAAGACCTGAATTAACATTATTGTGGTAATCATTTCATAGTGTATACATATGTTAAATCATGTTATACACCTTAAACTTACATTATATCAATATCTCAATAAAGCTGGGGAGAAAACTGTTAATATATACCTTATTTGTAAAAATGTGTACAAACATGTCAGTATTTGAAGTGTTTGGCTATATATTTTACACCTTGGCTTTCAAATTTAATTTTTTTCTACTAGTAGTCCAATACAATCAAGCTTAAAATAATATGCTTTACCAAAGTCACTCATACATATGAAAAACCAAATAATACAGAAGAATCTATGATAAAAAGTTTCCTGACACCTCTCCCCCGGAAACCTGATTCATCAGTGTCAGCTTTTAGGTCTACAGTGAATTCAGCAACTCTAGTTAATGTGTGTACGACCCCATTTCTTGAGGCAATATCTATTAATTCCTCCTTACTGAAAGATGGGATTATTTTTCTTAGAATACCCTTTTCTCCTTTCTTGTTCTCCTATTTGACAATACCTTAAAATTTTTAAATAAGTTCATGGTTAAACTTAGATTTTTCATAGCATGACACTTTTGACAATATCCTTTAACTTACTATTTTGTAAGATGCACATATTAAAAACTTCACTTTCCTTAAATTCCTCTCCTGCACATAACCATTTTCTCATCTCCCAAATTCCATCTTTGGCCAGCTAACCTTTTACATTGTCAGGACTGTTGATAGTTACATTCAATTCTATGACTTGAAATGGTACCCACGGCTTTACTTGCAGCCTAGGTAAAAAGTTGGTTATGTTGGAGAGTATATTGTTATAACTATGTTGTGAAGGTATGAATATTGCTTAATAAAGAGGCCAGGTAGGCTGAATTCTTTCTTTAGGATGTTGCAACCTCTAGAATACTTTAAAAAGGATGCTTCCAGCATTAAGGTCAAATGAATTCTTTTTTAATTAATTAATTTATTTTGGCTGTGTTGGGTTTTCGTTGCTGCACACGGGCTTTCTCTAGTTGTGGCGAGCGGGGGGCTACTCTTCATTGCAGTGTACGGACTTCTCATTGCAGTGTACAGACTTCTCATTGCGGTGTCTTCTCTTGTTGCAGAGCACGGACTCTAGGTGCGTGGGCTTCAGTAGTTGTGACATGTGGGCCTCAGTAGTTGTGGCTTGTGGGCTCTAGAGCACAGGCTCAGTAGTTGTGGTGCATGGGCTTAGTTGTTCTGTGGCATGTGGGATCTTCCTGGACCAGGGCTCAAACCCGTGTCCCCTGCATTGGCAGGTGGATTCTTAACCACTGTGCCACCAGGGAAGCCCCAAATGAATTTTTAAAATGCTTCAATTATTTAAAATCAGTTTAGTTTATATCATATCTAGATTACAAATTTGAGGGGAAATTTTTTCCCCCTAGAATTTCTAATATTTTTTCCCCTTGCATTATTTTTCTTTATTATATCCCTAATTTAAAAAGAAAACTTCTAGTTATGTCTTCTAGTAGTCTACTGACTCCAGTTTTTGCCCTGGAGACCTCCCTGTCAGAGCCCTTAGACTTTGGAACTTGTTCCCTCAGTCTGTGGTTATTCCACAATAATCCTCCACTGCTCTCCTGAGATGGATTAGTTGTTTCTTGGTTGCTGTATTTTCATCTTCTTGATTAAGAGGACATTCTTTTGCTGGAGTGCATTCCTAAGCAAGTTGCTAAGGAAAAAAAGTACATTGAAGGTAAACTTTCTTCCATGTCTGAAAATATGTTTATCATGACATTATTTCAGATTAATACTTTAGCTGTCTACAGACTTCTAGATTAAAAGTTATTTTCACTCTCAGAACTTGCTTGAAAAACATCAGTTCATTCCCCACTGTCCCCTACCCCCAGAATCTGGGGTTGCTGATGAGAAGATTCTAATCTGATTCACATTCCTTTGTAGGTGGACTTTCTATTTAATCTCAAAAACATTTTAGAATATTTTCATACAAGTTTCCTTCTCTTCAGACTCCTTGAAAATTTGTAGTTCAATGGTAATTCTGTGTGTGTGTTATTCACTCATTGTACTGGATTTTCAGTGAGCTCTTTGAATCTAAAGACTTGGCTCTTTCAATCGTTGGAAATTTTCTTCTCTTTCTAGGACTATTGTTGAATGAATATTAGACCTCTTGGGTTAATACTTGATGTTTCTTGTATTTTCCATATATCTTTTTCTTTCTGGAAATTTTCCAAATACTTATTTTTCAGTCTGTTTATTTAGTTTTTTTTTTTTTTTAAATAGCAATGAGAGTTTTCAACCTTTTGAAAAATTCTCCCTAATTGTTCCATTTTAGTGGCACTATGCAATGTTTTGGACATAATAATATATTCACAAATCATTCTGAATGTATTAATTCTCCAAGGTTTTGGCCGAGACTACAGTCCAACCTAATGCTTGGAGACCTCTCCCAAGCTCATTCAAGTTGTTGACAGAATTCAGTTCCCTACAGTTGTAGGACAGCAACCAGAGGCTCTTATCAGCTCCTAGAGACTACTCACTGCTGCCTGCCACATGGCCCTCTTCATAACATGGCATTTGCTCCTTCAAGACCAGCAGTAGAACATGTCGGCTATTTTGAATCTGTGACTTCCAATGCCTCTCACATTTAGACCCACAGGTAAAGAGCTCATGTGATTAGGTCAGGTCGATCCAGATAATCTCCTTTTAGATTAACAATGTCAACTGATAAGTAAACTAAATTGCATCTACAATATTCATTTTGCAGTATAACATCCAATATCACCCCCTTGATTATTTTATCACAATCGTAAGTTCTGTATACATCCAGGGGACAGAACTGAAGACAGCAAGTGACATTGTACATCATCTTAGAATTCTACCTACCACGTAGAACTAAATGTAAATTAAAAAATAAAATTCTTAACATTACTAATTTTCAGGGAAATGCAAATAAAACCCAGTGAGGTATCACCTCACACCTATTAGGATGGCTATTATAAAAAAAAAAAATCAAAAGTGTTGGCTAGGATGTGGAGAAAAGGGAACACTTGCACAGTGATTGTGAGAATGTAATGGTACAACCACTATGGAAAACAGTGTGGTGGTTTCTTAAAAAAAAAAAGAAATAAGTAATAGAAATGTCAGAGAGAGAAAAAACAAATATCGTATATTAACGCATATATGCGGAATATAGAAAAATGGTACAGATGGACCAGTTTGCAAGGCAGAAATAGAGACACAGATGTAGAGAACAAATGTATGGACACCAAGGGGGGAAAGTGGTGGTGGTGGGGTGGAATGAATTGGGAGATTGGGGTTGACATATATACACTACTATGTATAAAATAGATAGCTAATAAGAACCTACTGTAAAGAGATAACATATGATCCAGAGAGTCTACTTCTGAGTATATATCCAAAATAATTAAATCAGGAGCTCAAAGATACACTCCCATAGTCATTGCAGCATTATTCACAATAGCCAAGACATGGAAGCAACTTAAATGTCTATTGATGTATAGATGGATAAAGAAAATGTAGTATATATATACAATGAAATATTATTCAGCCTTAAAAAAAAAAGAAAATCCTGTCATTTACATCAACATGATGAAGGTGGAGGACACTATACTCAAGTGAAATAGGTCAGATGCAAAGGACAAATATTACACCATACCACTTACATGAGGATTCTAAAATAGTCAAAGTCAGAATCAGAGAATAGGATGGTGGTTGCTGGAAGCTGGCAGGAGAGGACAACAGAGAGGTCAAAGATACGAAGTTTCAGTTATACAAGATAAATAAATCTGAGTGATCTACCATCTAACATAGTGCCTACAGTTAACAGTACTGTATTGTGTACTTAAAAACTCGCCAAGAGGGTAGATCTTATATTAAGTATTCTAATCACAAGGAAAAAATAAAAAAAGAGGGCAGGAGGAAAGTTTTGGAGATGATAAATGTTTATGGCATATATTGTGGTGATGATTTCACAGAGGTATACTTATCTCCAAACTCATCAAGTTGAATATATTAAATATCTACATCTTTTTGTATGTCAGTCATATCTCAATAAAGTATTTAAAAAAGAAAAAGATAAGGTGGTATTTAAATAATGGAGTATCAGTTCCTAAAAGGAAAGAACCCATACTGAGGAGTTCATTTTGCATGAAATGATAAGTTAGATTCAGGGAAGAAATAAGCATGTTATTCTGATCCTACAAGCTGAGAAGTGTGTTTTGTTTGGCTAAAATGGAGACGTTAAAGTCCTCAGAGTATCTCTTATGACAAATTGCTTAATAGCCATTCCCTAGAATGGCTTGACTGTCTCAAAGAGAGATCTAGTATGAGGTAAAATTAAATTACAACATTACTTTGATTAAATCAATCAAATAAGATTTAGGCTTATCCAGTAAAAGTCCTATACTTATTTTATAACATTTAAAATTAGTCATTTTGGTAATTTTTGCTTTACTCTCATATTTTTGTCTAGTATCTGTTTTATTATAGACCAACAATAGACATTTGAGGAGTGAATAATGAATATATACTTTTATAGTTCAAAAAACTGTTTTGAGTTCATTGGCTTTTTAGTTTTCTATAATGGAGGAGCAGCAACTGCCCCTCATTATCTTACCAAAAAAAGGCAACCCCGTCACCTCTTAGCTAACCCAAATTTTAGGCAATTGGCTTAATAAACAATGTAATTGCCTCTAAATAGTACCTTACTAAATTCAATCCTTTTTGAGCAGAAGTGATCATCATAGCTTAATTTGATTGGATATTTATTGTTTTCTTAGTTTTTACTTATAATTTTGGCTGCTGTGGTTGGATACCCATGAAGTATCAAAAATATTCTGTTGGCAGAAACACCATTTAGGCATATCAAAAATGAAGACAATACTAAGCAGCATTAACAAAGCACTTGATTTCAATATTATCCAGTGTCAAAATGCATGGTTCAGGCAATTATTACAATTAGCCGTTGTCCAAGGAAGTCACTAAAAAACAACAACTATTACTCTTTAGGGTAAATATTACATATTAGGACTGGGGGCATAAGAGAATTATAAATAGTTAAATAATTATAAATATAATAGAATTTCTGATAATTAGACATACTTCAAAGATTTTAAGATTTTTACTTTATTTCTACCAAATCATTCTAGAAATCTATTACAGATAGAAAAAATTGACAGAATGGAGATTTGCCTTTTCATTCTATTCCTGTCCATCCTCAATTAGAAGTTAAGTTGATGCTAAAGACAGAAGCAAGACAAGAGGAGAGAAAAGCAAAAGACCCAAGGACAAATGTAATCTAATCTATCTATAGGAATCCTGTTGGAGAAATTTTTTTCTTGGAGGTTGAAGGAGATAGAATCCATTTTGACTGATAATCCATTTTGAATGATAGTACATCTACTGATTTAATAAAAATTCTCAACTCTGTTGCCTCCCTTTTTAGAGTATATAAGCTGAAATGAACTGCTTACAAATAGAATAAGAACTTTGGGTTTCACCTATATATGCCTTTTTTTTCATTGAATGAAAGATTCTTTAAGTTCTATAGTGCTTTACAATTTTCAAAAGTTTCACTTAGATGATTTCATATAAGCCCATAATAACCTTTTTTTTTTTTTTTTAACCCTACCCTTTTTTTTTTTTTTCCTGCAGTACGCGGGCCTCCATTGTGGCCTCTCCCATTGCGGAGCACAGGCTCTGGACACGCAGGCTCAGCGGCCATGGCTCACAGGCCCAGCCGCTCCGTGGCATGTGGGAACTTCCCGGACCGGGGCAGGAACCCGGGTCCCCTTCATCGGCAGGCGGACTCAACCACTGCGCCACCAGGGAAGCCCTTTAACCCTACCCTTTTATTGCCCCTCCCCCTTCCCTCTCCCCACTGGTAACCACTAGTTTGTTTTCTTATCTGTGAGTCTGCTTCTTTTCATTTTATTCACTAGTTGGTTGTATTTTTTAGCTTCCACGTATATATGACTTTTTAAAGTGGATGGTATATTTAAACTATTAAAAATATTCAAGTATCCTATTCCTACCAGTTTAGATAAAAATCTCACTATCCCTAGCACTACTCATGTTCCTCTGGAAGAAACTGTCCTTTAATTTCTAGAAGGAATCCAAGTTCTTGGCTTGAAAGAAGATTTATCTTAAGGCCTCAAGTAATTCTTTGGTCACCTAGTTTCACCTTCTTGTTTTCAGGTAGAAATCATTAGCATCCAGCTTTAAAATAAAAAAGAAAAGAAAAAGCCCTGAATTATAATGTTTGTTGATTTCCAAAGTGTAAGTACTCCCACCATGGGGCAAATCAAGCTACCAATGTAACATCACTGAATACAAAATTTAGAAGAGAGATGCATATAATTGACTCTCATGAGGCAGTGATCATTCTCTATAGCTATATACTTCCTGGCTAAAAGTATCCATAGGTGATTCTTGTATTGTTTTCCCTAGAACATCAGAATGATAGAGCTAGTTTTAGAAGAGCCAGACAACATTCATTACCCCCCAAAGGTACTCCTAAATTAATCTGAAATGTAATAGGACATGACCGCGGTATGGCTTTTCTGCAATTATGAATCAGAGATGGCAATCCATGTACCTGCTATTTGTACGGGAAAAAAACAAAACATACTTATGGAGGTCTTCAAATAATTTTGACTCTCTCATTGATAGATGAGGAAACTGTGTCCAAAAGGGGTCAAAATGGCTTACTCAGAGTTAAGATTTTAGGAATGGATTTCTTAGTAAGTTGATGAGCTCGTCTTTGTGTGTGTGTGTGTTTTTTGTTTGTTTGTTTGTTTTTTTACAACAAGCTTCCTAAACATTCTTTTTTTTTGCCCATGGTATTTTCACATATTTGAACTGAGAAGACTTTACTATAAAATAGAAAACATTGGTTTAGATACAAGAAAAACATCAGCAAACCCCAGGGATTTATATAGATGGGATCAACACCATGATTTCTTAGACATTTCAATGGGGCCCCAATACTGGGAAGCTCTTCTTTCAGGAGTGGGGAACTTGAATCATTAACTTGCGGGCATGTTCTGCATTACTTCAATTTCTGTTCTCTTTAGATTTATCTGTATTCAGCTATACTGAAAGAAATGAGGTAGCCTAGGAGATTCATTCGGCAGTAGAGAAGTAATCCTACATCTTGTAGCCTTTACTGTTGGCGAATTATTGACATCTAACATTAATCCTTTTAGATTATTCATAAGCTTTTCCTTTTAGCTTTAAGAAGATGAGAGTGGTAGCCAGAGTGGCTCAACATGCAGAGCACTATGGAGATAGTTACTAGAACAGAGATCCTGGTACAAGATAAATAGGCAGTCAACAAGAGAATTTCTCAATCTATATAATCTAAAGAAATCATGCATGCAAGATCAGGAGGCTGAACTTAGCTCTACCAATAAAAAGTCAAGATCCCTTGATCTGGGTTACCAGACCTGAGTCAATGCTCACATCCAGGACCTACTGACTGAAGCAAGGGTTTGATCCCCTTGATCAAGAGAGATGTTGCAACATCATGGAAAGGGTATATGGTAATCATTCACTTGATGCTTCTCCAAAGGTATCTATGGCCATTTCTTCAGATAACATTAAGGAAAGGAAATACCTAGACAATGTGAGGCCTTTTGACATTAATCAGTGGAGACTTAAGCATCACATCATGACTCTCTTGTTAGAGCTGTTGAAGTACATGAGCAGATATAGGCAAGGTAATTAAGGATACCCTATCCCAGTTCTAGGTCACAATTCATCCATGAATCCATCTCGTGATCATTTCCCTGGCCACCAAACATGTAATGACAGTGGATTTGCATGGTGGTTGGCTGAACTCACGTTGGTTCCTTGGTTTCTGGAGTGACAGCATAATGGGGAAAATCAAATGGGGAGTATTTGTAGAAATTAGTGCCACTCAAAGATTTAAAAGACTGAAGTATGGTAGTCCTCATAATATTCTCATTTATTTAACCAGTCTGGCCCCTATAAAAACTACACAGACCTTGATGAATTACAGTGCACTGCTGCAAACTCAAACAAGTATTTGTCCTAATGCATCTGGGGCATCAGATGTAGTATCTCTGATAGAGCAGATGAACGCAGTTTCATATACCCGGAATACTACCACTGTGTTCTCTTCCATCTTAATCAGGAAGAAGGATCAAAAGCAGTTTGAATTCATGTTGGATGGACAACAGTACACAGTTATGGTCTTGCCTTAAGGCTATATTAACTCTTCTTCCCTCTGTCATAATACAGTCTGAAGGAGTCTGGACAATTTGGAACACATTGGTCCACTCATGTGAATATTTAGGAGTCTGCCATAACGGTGAGGTCTTCAGAGGACCCTTGGTCTGAGGCATATCAGTGCATCTTCTCCTAAAATAAAGGGCAAATTATTGCATCACATAATTTCCACCACAAAGAAGGAAACATAATGCCTGGTAAGACTCTTTGGGCTCTAGAGGCAGCATATTCTATGCCTATGGATACTATTTCAAACCATTTACTGAGTAGCATGAAAAGCTGACAGCTTGTTGTGGGTTCTAGAGCAGGAAAGAACTCTGTAGCAGGTCTATGCAACCTGGCAGACCGTATAATAAAAGATACCTATCTGTGGTTGGAAAAAAATATATTGTGGGACTTAAGGCAAGACCATATAGGAGAGTCACTGCACAGACAGCTCAGTTTCTGGAGCAACATCAGGCTATCTGCCTTAGAGAACAATATACAACTCAAAAAACAACTGCTGATGCTTATCACTCTGGTAGCAACAGACCACTGTCTATGGGACATCAAATAACTGCCTATCCCAAGCTGGTTTCTGTCATAAGCACTAAATCATAAGTTTGAAGGTGTCCAGCAACAATCTGTAATAAGATGGGAGAGACACATCTGGGATTAGTCACCGGTGGGATGAGAAGGCATAAGTAAACGTGAGGAAGTTGCAAGAGTGGCCCAGACCACCATGTTATTATTTACCCTTGTGCCAGCACCTCTCCTTCAGTTCACACCTATGGCCATATGGGGGTCCCTTATACGTAAGTGATAGAGAAGGCAAAAGGGCAAGCTTGATTCACTGACCAGTCACATCAGTGTGTGGGTACACACTGAAAATGGACTGCTGATTCAGCCCCACATGGGGGTAGTTCTAAGTCAGTGGTGAAGGGAAATCCACCCAATGGGCGGATTCAGGTAGTGTAATCAATTACCCACTTTATGTTGGAAGAAAAAAGTAGCCCGAGGTAAGATTACACAAAGACTCTGGCAGTGGCAAAAGTCTTGGTTGGTCAGGGGCCTGGAAGGAGAAAGACTGGGAAGCTGGGGACAAAAGGAATGGAGAAGATATATGTAGAGAGACATATGGGAGTAAACATAAATCATTAACTTTAAATCACATGATAATGCCCTCAAGAGAGTATCTACTATCAAAGAGGCATGAAAAACCCAAACAGATAGATTGACTTGGCCATTTGATGTCAGTCCGTATCTGTCATCAAGCATCCCAACAGCTATGGTGTCATAAATGTACCCGTGTGTGGACCAAACATCTTGGGATTCCATTCCCAAATGCTGATTCATTCCGAATGTACAAACTACCATTAAAAGAAACTAATATTAAGTCATGAATACAGCAAAATCCCTCAAAGAATCCCGCAAACCTACATTGTGACAAATGTTTTTATTAGACACTTTGTACCCTGGGACAAAGTCTATTTTTGATTAGAATGGATGTATTTTCCTGGTGTGGGTTTGCCTCTTCTGCCCACAAGGCTTTGACTAGTTACACTATGAGAGGGTTTACAGAGCATTTGTTTAAATGACATGGAAAAACACAAAATAATCTTAGACCGAGGGATTTTTTTTCACGGAAAAGCAAGTATGAAAATGGGCACAGAATAATAGGTGCCATAGGTCCTACCGTATACTCCACTATGCCAAAGTTGTGTGCATGACAGTTATGGAATGACCTTTTGAAATTGCAGCTGAAAGGCCAGCTTGGAGGAGGACGAACCTTACTCCCAGGGACCCATTGTGGAATTTTTGCTTTCTATCTCTGGAACTTTAAGCAATGTAGATGTAGTTTTCAGGGGAAAACCATTCAAAAGGGGGGTAGTTAGAGTCCCATTAAATTTTAACCTATGACTGCTATCTGGTCACTTCATGCTCCTTCCAAGAGTGCAGGAAGTAATCAGAGGAGTCACTGCCTTGGCTGAAGTAATTAACCCTGATGCTCAGGAAGAGGTAGGGTTCTGTTATACAAGGACAATCAGCAAAGAATATGTTTGGAATCCAAGTGATACTTTGGCATTCCATGGTTTTTCCCTTGGCCAATTTTGACAATAAATGAACAGGCAAAGTTATTGTGGCCTGAAAAGGGTGTGGTGACTAGGTGCTCAGACCTATCAGATTTTGGCCTCTTCCTAAGGCCAGTCAGCACAGAATGACTGGTTGATGCAGGGGTCAAAGTCCGCACCTGCTTGCTTTGATTTGGGACAACTCTGAAGGGCCATCCCAGATTCAGGGCTTCCTATAGGATTGACTGAGGCAGCTTTGCCGATGCATTGCAACTTCTCCCTTTGCCCAATTATGTATCTCTCATTCTCTTACAGGTGCTCCCAAGAGCACTTTTTAATTAACCACCATGTCAGAGTTTTTCTTGGGGAGTCAAACATAAGGCAGTGCCCTTTCCTCTTCTCATGACATTTCCAGTTTTTCTACTTTATCTTCAATTCTATTTCCATAGAGCTAAGAGATCTAGCTGTGCTTGTCCCATAAACTTTTCATTTTAAATTGTTCACTTTCTGGCCTCTTTCATCTATCTTCTTTTCCTTTTCTCTCTAATGCCTCTAACATAACTGGACTTTCAAGTTGACATCCCATTGATGATGTAGGGGCAAAGTTGGAACCTTTGCTAAAAGTAGTGTTTTATAGTCTTGTGATATTTCACCTGGTTAGGGTACCATTATCGGGCAGTGTTACATTGATTTATATACTCTAGTGAAAGTACTTGGAAGAAAATCCTACCCGAAGGGAGGTCTTTAGCAGGAACCAACAAGACAAAAATGCCACAATCTGAAACTTCCTTTTCAATCTTTTGTAAGTAAATTTTTAAACCTTCCATGCAGAGCAGGTCAAATATTCAACTGTCTGTTCTAGAAGTTTTAAAAAATTTCTCCCTCCACCATTCAAATCTGAGTGGATTTTAGAAATTCTATAAAGTATTGCATATGAGCATCCACTAATTCCAATTGGTCTTTTTTAAAAATCCTTTTGAGTGCTGCTTTCTGAGCACAGAGAATACTGCTGTTTGATTCTATCTTGTTTATTCAGTTGTTTGATTTAATCAAGTAGACTAAATGAAGAATACTGAAAGTTAAACTTCTTTTCCAAATGTATCAAAGAGAAGCTAACAAAGACAAGTTAGAAATATACATAAAAAGTGACTTTTTTAAGGATTGGCACCAAAGAACTGTAAATAACTTTGAGTTTTTTTAAACTTTATTTTCTGCTATGTTGGCCCCATCGTGTCATACTTGGCACTCCACAGAGTTGATTTTAGATGGAGCATTCCTCTGCTTCAAAGGCAGCTTTATTCTTTGAGCAGCTCTGCTTCTCACAGAATTGAATGAGAAACCTTTGTTTCTATGTCACAGATTTGCTATTTGTTATTGTTTGCAATGATACCTTTCTAACCATCTTGGTGTCCCTGGCTGGGCAAGTAACTTAGCTTTTCTGTGTCTTGGTTTTCTTATCTGCATAATGAAGAGTTTAGGCTAGTTTCCTGAATAGTCCTTCAGGCTTAAACACACACACACACACACACACACACACACACACACACACACACACACACACACACACACACACACACACACACACACACACACACACACACCGAGTACATAGGAAAAGACATATAAAGTAATTTCACCAATGCTTGGAACCTAGTAACTTGTCAATGAATGTTAATTTTTAAGACTGTTATTATTGCATGAATTGAAGTGTTCATAGAGTAAGAAGCTATAATAGAAAATACCAACCAAAAGTAGATTTGAATAATTATGACAACATCAAAAGAGGGGAAAAAATTCTGATTAATATAGACACTTTTTCCTTACCATGTGAATTTTAGACTTTTGATTTTGCTGAAATGGATTTAAAAATATAAATCTGATATATCAGATTTAAATACATATGTGTTATTCATTCTATGAGGCCATCATTACCCTGATGCCACAGAAAAAGACACTACAAAAAAAGAAAATTACAGGCCAATATCTTTGATGAACATAGATGTAAAAATCCTCAACAAAATATTAGCAAACCAAATTCAACAATATATAAAAAGGACCACACACCATGATCTAGTTGGATTTATTCCAGGGACAAAAGGATAGTTCAATATTCATAAATCAATCATTGTGATAACACATTAACAAAAAGGATAAAAATCACATGATTATCTCAGTAGATGCAGACAAAGCATTTGAGAAAATTCAACTCCCATTCATGATAAAGCACTCAAAATGGGTAGAGAGGGAACATATCTCAATCCAAAAAAGGTCATTTATGACAAACCCATAGCTAACATCATACTCAATGGTGAGAAGTTGAAAACTCTTCCTCTAAATTCAGGAACAGGACAAGGATCCCCACTCTTGCCACTTCTAACATACTAACACACTATCGTTAAGTCCTAGCCACAGCAATCAAGAAGAAAAAAAAGTACATCAAAAATTGGAAGGGAAGAAGTATAACTATCACTATTTGCAGATTACATGATACTTTAAATAGAAAACCCAAAAGTCTCCATCCAAAAACTATTAGAACTAATAAATGAATTCAGTAAATTTGCAGGGTACAAAATTAATATACAGAAATCTGCTTTTCTCTACAGTAATAATGAACTATCAGAAAGAGAAAGAAAAAAATTCATTTAAAATCCCATCAAAAAGAATACTTATGAATAAACTTAACCAAGCAGGTGAAACACTTATACTCTGAAAACTGGTAGACATTGATAAAGGAAATTAAAGATGATACAAAGAAATATAAAATGCCCCATGCTCTTGAACTGGAAGAACTAATATCATTAAAATGACCATATTACCCAAAGCAATCTACAGATTTAATACAATCCCTATAAAAATACCCAAGACATTTTTCACAAAACTAGAACAAATAATCCTAAAATTTGTATGGAACCACAAAAGACTCCAAATTTCCAAAGCAATCTTGAAAAAAAAAAAATGGAGGTATCACCCTCCCAGACATCAGACTATACTACAAAGCAGACTATACTACAAAGCTACAGAAATCAAAATAGCATGGTATTGGCACAAAAACAGACACATAGATCAATGGAACAGAATAGTCCAGATATAAACTCACACACCTATGGTCAATTAATCTACAGTGAAGGAAGCAAGAATATACAATGGAGAAAAGAGAGCCTCTTCAATAACTGGGGCTGGGAAAACTGGACAGTCACATGTAAAACAATGAGATTAGAACATTTCCTCACACCACATAAACAAACAAACAAACAAACTCAAAATGGTTTAAAGACCTGAATGTAAGACCTGAAATCATGAAACTCCTAGAAGAGAACATAGGCAGAACAGTCTTTGACATAAATCGTAGCAATATTTTTTATCTGTCTCCTAAGGCAAAAGAAATAAAAGCAAAAATAAACAAATATGACCTAATTTAAAAGCTTTTGTACAGCCAAGGAGACCATCAACAAAACAAAAAGACAACCTACAGAATGAGAGAAAATATTTGCAATCAACAAGGAGTTAATATACAAGATATATAAACAGCTCATACAAACAATATCAAAAAGGAAACACCCCAGTCAAAAAATGGGCAGAAGACCTGAATAGACATTTTTCCAAAGAAAACATACAGATGGCTAACAGGCACATGAAAAGATGCTCAACATTGCTAATTATTAGAGAAATGCAAATCAAAACAAAAATGAGATACTGTGTCAAACCTCTCAGAATGACCATACAAATAAGAAATGTTGACGAGGATGTGGAGAAAAGGGAACCCTTATAGACTGTATGTGGGAATGTAAATTGATGCAGCCATTATGGAAAACAGTATGGAGATTCCTCAAAAAACAAAAAATAGAACTATCATATGATTCAGCAAACATATTATACTCCTGGGTATATACCAGGAAAAAAAAAAAAAACAGTAATTTGATACATGAGCTTCAATATTCACAGCAGCATTATTTACAATAGACAAGATATGGAAGCAACCTAAGTGTTCATCGGCAAATGAATGGATACATTAGATGTGAAATATATATATCCACACACACATATATACATATACACACATTGGAGTATTACTCAGCCATAAAAAAGAATTAAATTCTTCCATTTGAAGCAGTGTGGATGAACCTAGAGGATATTATGCTTAGTGAAATAAGTCAGAGAAAGAAAAATACTATATGATATCACTTATATATGGAACCTAAAAAATAAAACAAACAGAATATATATAGCGAAAGAGAAACAGACTCACAGATACAGAAAACAAACTACTGGGAGAGAGGTAAGGGGGGAGGGAAAGATAGGGATAAGAGATTAAGAGATACAAACTAATATGTATGAAATAGATAAGCAACAAGGATACATTGTATGGCATAGGGAATTTTAGCCATTATCAGGGAATTTTAGCCATTATCTTGTAATGTTATCTTGTAACTTTTAATGGCATATAATACGTAAAAATACTGAATCACTATGCTGTACACCTGAAACTAATATTGCAAATCAACTATACTTCAATAAAAAATTAATGCTTATAATAATAAATCTGAAAAAAGTATGTATGTGTTTGAACTGCCTAAATATGTAATTCCCAGCCTACAGCAATTTAATGCAAAAGAACTGGAGCTTGGGGGTCCAAAGTATACTGGAATTCAACGTGATACCCTTTAACCAAAATTTTCTTAAGGACTCCTTTATATTATCAATTACTTCCTGTTCATGGACTAATATACAACATGAGTTCAGAATAAAACTGACTATAACATAGACAAACAGCTTTTCTTTAGATATTTTTTATAAGCCTGCTTCTACCATAGAGTCTCCAGGAACCTGCACATAGATGACATTGAGTTAATACAGTGTCAGATCATTCATTCCATGATCTATAACCCACCCTGCTGATGCTCCAGTATCAATCAGACGACTAATTAACCAGATGGGCCCTCTGCAAAGTCCTCTGCAGGCCAACAGATTCCAGACTTTTCAATCAGGAAGGAGAAATCAATTTCAGAGGAAGGAACATTTAAAAAAAAAAAAAAGGAAGAAGGCTATACTATATTTTACCTTTTTACTCTCAAGGAAATGCAGGCTCTCCTAGTAATAGATCTTTGACAGTCTCATGACTCATGAAAGGATGTAAAGAATAAAAATAATTTGATATCTAGAATCTGTACTTTATATGATGTCATAGAGGTAAGTTTATAGTTTGAACTGAACTTTAAAAGGTATATGTTGCTCCAATAAAAATTAATGTAAAAAAAGTGGGACTCTAAAACTTAAAAAAAAAAAAAACCAACAAACCCACTAGTGATAAAGAGTTTATCCTAAAAGTCCCAGAATGAGAGGAAAAAGAAAACAAAACAGTTCACCAAAAAGGACACAACATTTTAAATTATACTGGTTTTCTCACCAGCAACATTAAATGCCAAGAGACAATGGAGCAATTCATATAAAGTTCTGAGGGACAATGATTTCTAGAAAAATCTCAAATGCTATAAGCAAGCAAATATGAAGTGAATGATCTCTGGTTAATGGGACAAGGTATTAAAAGGTTAATTAAAAAAAAAGTATATGATGGCTATGGGACTGCTTGAACAATCAAGATAGTTAAAATATCTTATTATTTTAGTCCAACTACTGCCTTGAGTGAATACATTCAACAAATACTGATTGAACTCCTACCATGTACCTGACACCAGACAGTAATGACACGATATGCCAAGGTCTGTGATCTGGACCTTAAAACTTTGTCTCATTTAATCCTCACATTTCTTAAAGAAAACACAATTTTTATCCCTGGGAAACTAAGGCACAGAGAGGTTAAATAACTTGGCCAAGGTCTCACTGTCCCTGGATGGTAGAACCACAATTTAAACCCATGTCTATCTTCCAACAGAAATTGTATGCTTAGCTTTTATTCTTAACTGTTTCCTCTTTTTCTCCTGTCATTGAAATAACTAGTCGTTTAATTGAAATGATCAGGAGCACTGATGCCTCACAAACATGGTCTAGTTTGATTATTTATTTATTTATTTATTTATTTATTTTGCGTTACGCGGGCCTCTCACTATTGTGGCCTCTCCCGTTGCGGAGCACAGGCTCCGGACGCGCAGGCTCAGCGGCCATGGTTCATGGACCCAGCCGCTCCACGGCATGTGGGACCTTCCCGGACCGGGACACGAACCCGTGTCCCCTGCATCGGCAGGCGGACTCTCAACCACTGCACCACCGGGGAAGCCCTCGGGGAAGCCCTCGGGGAAGCCCTCGGGGAAGCCCTCTCATACCTCTTGATTAAACACTATTATACTGTTATACTGTTTTTTTTTTGTTGTTGTTGTTGTACGCGGGCCTCTCACTGCTGTGGCCTCTCCTGTTACAGAGCACAGGTTCCGGACGCGCAGGCTCAGCGGCCATGGCTCACGGGCCTAGCTGCTCCGCGGCATGTGGGATCTTCCCAGACCGGGGTACGAACCCGCGTCCCCTGCATTGGCAGGCGGACTCTCAACCACTGTGCCACCAGGGAAGCCCTAGTTTGATTATGACAGGAACATTTAATAATTCTTAAAGTTTTTACAAACTAGATGTCAAAAAGTTATTTACAAAAACGCTAATCTTATTCCAGAGAAAGATATTCATAATCTTATTGCTATCCAGTATTCAATATTTTCACCTAAACTTTTGTCTTCTGTGGACAATTGTAAAAGCTTGACAACTAGTCAAATGTAAGTCTTAGTACACCAACACTAATATAGAGAAATAATACGATATTTGATATTTCTATCATGCTGGGCTGAGAAAACCTAGGCAATTTACTTCACCACTCTGGACCCCCCTTTCCTTTTCTTTAAGATTAAATTTCTAATATCTGTCGTCCTTCAGTTATTCAGTCATTCCATGAATTTTTGCTTTTCTGCTTACTGTATTAGTAGCTATCTGTGGCTGCCATAACAAATTACCACAAACGCAGTGACTTAAAACAACAGAAATTGATTCTCTCACAGTTCTGGAGGCCCAGTGTCCGAAAGCAGGCGTCAGCAGGGTTGTTCTTCCCTCTAGAAGCTCTAAAGGAGATGATACTCATAGCCTCTTCCGTTGCCGGTGGCTGTAGCTGCAACACTCCAACCTCTGCCTCCATCTTCCTACTGCTTCTGCCTCTGTGTGTTTGTGTTGACGCCTCTTCCTCCCCTTATAAGGACTCTTGTTATTGGATTGAGGACTCACCTGTGTAAACCAGGATTCTCTCATCTCCAGGTCCTTAGCTTAATTACACACACAAAGACTCTTTTTCCAAATAAGGCCATATTCACGGGTTCTAGAAGTTCACATATCTTTTGAAGGGAGGCCACTGTTCAACCCACTGTACCTACCAGCTGCCAGGCATTGGACTTGGAGGCTGGGACTATTTTGGGGAAAGCGGCATAATCCTCAAGCTTATGGAGGGCATCTTAATTGTTGTAAGAACTTTGGAAATTATAAAATCCTGTAAAAGTGGAAGTTATTATCCCTTAAAAATTAATAACTCCATTTCTCGTCTTGCTTTTGCCTCAGTATGCTAATAAGAGAAAAATAATTGGACTACCCAACTGATTGATGCTACCTTTCGTTTGTGACTAGAACACATGTCAAAGGAAGCTGATCAATACTAAGGAATACTCTGGGAATAACCGAAGAAAGCATCAATCAGAAACACATGTTGATGAGGGTGTTTTCCAAGTAGATAAGAGTAATAATACTTAACGTGGCATGATTTGATCTAAGGACAAAATAACCTGTAAATTATTAAGTTTGATTAAAAAGTTAACCTCCCTGAAAATGATGCCCTGATAACATCATCATTACAGATTAATTTCTTTGCATCTTTAAGGATTTTCATCATAATACACTCCTCTCCTCTCCTTTAAAAGTTCTAGAAAGGATAATGCCTTACAGGTTAGCTATTAACACTTGGGGGGAAATAGTTTTGTTCCTTGATATTCAAAGTGTGGCCCACAGATTAGCAAAATCACTATCGCACAGTAGCTTGTTTAGACATACCTAATCTCAGGCCCTGCTCAGGGCTACCAAAGTGGCATGTAGGTTTTAACAAGACCCCTAATAACTAGAAGACACAATACATTTGACATGTTAATTATATCCTTTCCAACTAGTACAACTAGTTCTCAAAAGGTAGACTGCGGCTTTTGTTCATTTATGACAAAGGTCACCAGTGTGTGACAAAATGAGAAAAATAAGTTTATTTAGTGGGTTCTGTGAAACTACATTTACCCAGTTTAAAGAAATACCCTTTATTCTGATATTAAGAGCTTCCCATTACTTCTTCATTTCATTTCTTTTCAAATGATGATAAGATGGCATGCATGCATGTGTGTACAGGGATGTTTAACCCTTTATTTACAAACTGAATTGGACAAATATCTGTAGTATTTTTTCCCTTTTAAATTACTTGACCTATAAAATCCAAAAGTGGTATGGACAGAAGATGAGCCACTGAAGAGAAGGGTGGAGTTAGAAGAAAGGAGGGTGGGGTGAAACGTCAAAGAGGAATTTTTCTTTACATTTTCCCTTAACATTTTCTTTACTTTTTTTCCTTAGGCTGAACCTCTTTGGAGAGACCACACTGACAAGGCTTGACAAATTACCATAATGCCACTCAGCTTGCGAGTACTATTTGCTGAGCCCTTATTCCTGCTAGAAACGTTCATCAGATACAGTTCACCCCATGAACTACTAGAAAACTTGTTTCAAAGTAGCAGACCATGGTGTAGAAAGTATTCTTAAGTGCTAGAGTCTTCCCAAAGGGAAACTCTTGCATGTGCATACCCATCAAATATCCCTTTTCTGTTCTTTGAAAATAGAAATCCATGTTCAAACCTTACCCTTTGCTTCAGAGGTGGTTCTATTTCAGTTAACCTGAACCAGTAATTGAAACATTAAAAGCTTTGAAAACTGTGCAAATATATAATATTTCTTCAAAAGTATATTTTGAAAGAAATGTTAAGGGGAGAGTGAAAGGTGACAAGGTCTTTGAAAATGAATATCATAACATTTGTGCATTCTTTCAATAAACTAGTGACATTTAAGATTGCTAAATTAACATTTTAATTTTTCTGAAGCAACTCAGTGATTCAAAAGGCAAAGTCTTAAGCTATTTTCCTTTTCCCACAGATCCCATTGTTTCTGATGTAAATGTATACTGTGCACTCATTAATTAAAGGTTATGCTACAACGGATTCTTTTCTCATTTACCAAAGATCAGACCTTTTAATCATTAGGACAAGCATGTTATTTAGTAAATTAAAAAATGCTTATAGATCAAAGATCAAAAAAATTCAAGTTTAGAAGATTATTCCTACACAGCTTTCTTACAAATAGTTCATGTTCCTTACCTTTCTCACAAAATTGGAAGTAAAACACAAACACATGGGTAAATATTTGATCTTTCCTAGCACTTGTATCTTATAATTAATAGTGTGATGGGATTTTAAATGTTAAGGAAATAATAATTTGCCATGAACAGGGATGGGAGAATTTTGTTTATTAGTTTAGTGTGATTCAATTTGTGAAAATGTGCTTCATTGATCTTTGCAAAAGAACTTTAATTGGAAATGAATATCACAATTTGCCACACCAATAAGCTCAAGTTGCTGCAGTTCATTAAGTACCACACCTGCTATTTAATTTTCCATGGGGAGAAAAGTAATTGATTTAATACACTTAAGGGTGGCCAGCTGGGAGCTCAAAAAACAATTTGAACTATTCAATGCTTATTTCTCTACTCATCCAAGCTGTTAAAATATACCCCAATTCCCTGCTTGAGATAAAAATACCCTAATACTTGATCTGGATATTACATTATCCTTTTGTATAAATTCTTTTCTTAAATACAAATGTAATCCATTTAAATAATATTCTTTAAAAAAACTCACAAATAAATGAGGAAAGTGCTTTTTTTTAAAAAAAACACCAGTGCACACAGGGGCTGCCAGATCACCTTTACAAGCAATCTGAAGCTCAGTGGGGTGAGGAGAGGAGAAAGAACAGGGACTTTTATTAGGATAAAAACCATAGGACAGATACTAAATAAACAATATCAAACAGCCACCCTCAACAGGACAGATACCCTCAACAAATAATCAAGAAACAGCGGTGGAGAATAAGCAACACAGTAAAGAATAAGTGAGCAGTAAATTCCTTTAGATGTAAGAGCTAAAAATAATGGACTGAGGGCCCAAGAACGACTTCACAGCTTTTAGTTATTTGAAAAATGAGTTCTTACATCAGTCAGTAACTGGATTTGCAGGAACCCTCTGTGCTTAAGCTTGAAACAAAACTAGAGCCATCGGCTTGGTCCCCACATGGAAGAATCAGTGCTGCCATGAAGCAGTTAGGCTTCACTGTGCAATTTTCATTTTTACAAAGAATGGCTAGCACTTTTCTGATGGTAGGTGAAGTGAGATGGTTAATATCTTAACTATATTTTAGAAATATTTGAAAGGTTCACTAAAATTTACAATTTAAACTTTTTAAAGCCAAATATTCCTCCATCCAAAATATATTCCAATTTCTATAAAACTATGGGAAAATGCCATTTAATTTTTGGAAATATACTTCGCTATCAATGTTTCTGTGATGCATTTTTTCCATAAGGCGAGACATTTCTGTATGCAAATTAGAAATAGGAGATTTAGATATTCTCCATTCCAGTTAAGGCAATTCTGTCTCTTTTAAAAAGTTAATTTATTCAACAACCATGAGTACCATTTTCTTATGAGACTTCAAGATGAGGAAAAAGTAGGGATGGGGGACACATAGATAAATCAGACGTCATTAACACTTGGGATGGTTTCAAAAATGTGACACCTGGTTTTCACCTCAGTCAGACCAATGAAATCAACATTTGGGGAGGAAACGTCAGTATATTTGAATTTCTTGAAAAATGCCATATGTGATTCTAATGTGCAGCCAGGGTTGAGAATCACTGGAACAGTGCAAGAAAGAGCCCCAAACCAAATAATTATAAAGCAATGTGGTAAGAGCACTGAATGAAATATATAACAGACAGAGAAAAGTGTAGAAGAAAACTCACAGTTATTTATCTGATTAACTCGGGATAGCTGGGCTTGGAAGAGGAGAGCAGGAGGTTGCTAGTCCTTTTTTTTTTAACACAACTGTATACATTCCTTTCAAAAGAACAGATGTCACTTTTGAAACTTAGAAGCCAGCAATACATTAAGAAGGTTGAAATAACAATAATATGTGCACAAAATATTATAAAAGCACAGAAAATAGCAACTAATCTAGGTTCTATGACCATAGAAGGCTTTCTCAAGGAAACACGAGTTTAATCTTCAGGTTAAACCTTTACCTATCAAGCAATTTGAAAACTATTTCAAATTCTCTTATCAATAAAATATTACACAAATATAAAGAGAGCTTATTAGATTTTTTAAATTTAATTTCCAATAATATTCTAGTTTAATAAACAATTATATTCTAATAAACAAAGAAATTATATACCAGATTTATTATTGGAATCTGTTAGTATTTCTGTACTGCAAAAAAAGTGGTCTAAAATAATTAGGATAAATGTTTCACTTCATGACATTTACATTTTTAAAAACTATACAGTGGTTTTAAATAAATTAAAACAATTTGGTAATAGATCAATTTAACCTCCTGAATAGGGTAGAACCAGGGTCACTGCCTTTGCCTATGTATGTTTGAGCAGCCATATCTGGTATCCCTAAGTAGAACTGTGCCAAGAACAGTGACTTCCAAATATGAACATTAAATTAATTAAATTAACATCAACAATAAATCCTCTATGCAAAAGCTCACTGATATCGTCAGTGGTCAAAATGGTTAAATATCCAACCATAGTTCTATCCTATCCATGTAAAGTTTATGGTGGAATAAATGATCTTAGGCTCCAGATGGCCTTGCCTAACTATTTTAGCCCTCACTGATCTAAATTTCTCCTGCCTATATATCATGCATACTATAAAGTAGTACTAATTGGGTTTACCTTCAGTATTCATGATTATTCTGATAGGTTTAGTATTATCTCCCTGACTGGAGTCCTGGAGAGCAGTGACTATATTTCCTACCTGTTAGGTTTTTAGGAAGTATTTGGCTGGCTTGATTATAAAATGTGTAAGATGGGAGATTTCAAGTTTATTTTTATACAGTGCTGACCACTGTGTCTGGCCTGGCAGCACCAGGGAGAGGAGAGAAAGGAACACGATCACCTGAAGAGGAGTGTAAGTCTACTTGCAACGATGAGTAGTCTATTCATGATTTTTGCAAATTCCTTCTTCTCCTTGGCTACATGAAGACACCTATCCTTCCTTTGTCATTGCTTTATTTAACGCCATATGTGAAATTCTTTTCATTATACTCTTGGCACACAAACCCATTTTTGATTAAGGTGTTCTAGTTATTCTTTCTCTGAAAACCATTATCTTGCTCTTTTTTTTTTCCTGGTAAGGAAACACTGAAATACAAACTAGGTGAAATACTGTCTATTGCAGAACTCTCATTATGCTCCAATCTGCAGGCAATTATTTACTAACATACCAACAGGTTTATGTGATTTTTTTAAGAGGATTTGGGACATTTAAACAAACATTTATAAGTATCCCAACCAAGACACTTAAAATTACTTTTCTTAATTAATGCATAAATTCATTTAACCATGTTTATTGAGCAACTGCTAAGTACCGGACAGTCTACTCCAGGCTAGTGAGAGTATGGTTATTAAGAAAGGAGTGTAGACAAAGAAGCATTAGATAATATCATGTGTGCTATGTGAAGAAGGGCTAGTGTGTATTGGGAGTAGATAGGGTCTCTTAACCCAGATGTGAGAGTACAGGGAGTTCTGGAAGGAAGTGACTAAGCTGAAATCTTAAGAATGAGCAGGACTAGACCAGATAAAGGTAAAAGCAGAGTAAAAAGGCAAAGAACTCAAATAGCAAGAGGTGGGACTGGAGAGTTTGGCAGGGGTTAGATCACGGGGTCTTGAAAGCAATGTTGAATACTGGCAGACTGAAACACATAGAACACCTTCACCTGAGCTTGTATCTTGTGTATAATTTCATGGCACTAGACAAACATTTTCAGCACTGGAGAAATACTCTATGTTCTAGGTAAAGATATTTGTTTAAAAAGTATACCCTGAGGGCTTCCCTGGTGGCGCAGTGGTTGAGAATCTGCCTGCCAATGCAGGGGACGCGGGTTCGAGCCCTGGTCTGGAAAGATCCCACATGCCACGGAGCAACTAGGCCCGTGAGCCACAATTACTGAGCCTGCGTGTCTGGAGCCTGTGCTCCACAACAAGAGAGGCCGCGATAGTGAGAGGCCTGTGCACCACCACGAAGAGTGGCTTCCGCTTGCCACAGCTGGAGAGAGCCCTCGTGCAGAAATGAAGACCCAACACAGCCATAAATTAAAAAAAATTAAAAAAAAGAATACCCTGAAAAATGGTTTACAAAATTGTTTCACTGTTAATTGACCATTGCTATATTATAGTTTCAGAGATATATTAACAACAATTGATTGACGAATAAATCTTCCATCTACTCAGTAATATTAATGAGCATCTACTATATTCTGGGCATTGTGTTAGATATTCTAGGGTTAAAAGATGAGAAGAAGAGAAGAATGCCATCTTTTCCTTCAAGGAAGTATTGAGGTTAGAAAAAACAAAACCATAGATTTTTCTAAACAAAAGCAATAACAAACAACAACTCTGTTTCTGTCATTGTCTCTGTCACCCAGCCTTGGCCACTAGAGTCAAGTTCTACCACTACCTCCTACTTCCACCGAGTTTTCCATATAGTCTAGTCCTCTATCCTCCATTCATTCCTATTATTATTCTGTTGCAATGGCTCTTTTTGCCTGAGTCATTTCCTTGTTTGGGAATCTTACCACTTCCATTTGAATCATGCAATATTTCACTAGCTGATTCTCTGCCTTTACTCTTTTCCTCTGTTCCATTCTCCAGTCCTTTGAAACCCTGACTTCACTCTTTCACTACTCTGTTTAAACACATCCTCTGGTTTACTTAGTTCATTAATATAGAATCCATGTATTTTATATATATTAGGCATATATAAATAAAATATATTTTAATATATTTATCAAAATAGATAAAAGGCATATTTTAATAAGTAAATTAAGTAAAATATTTAAATAGGGCTTCCCTGGTGGCGCAGTGGTTGAGAGTCCGCCTGCCGATGCAGGGGACACGGGTTCGTGCCCCGGTCCGGGAAGATCCCACATGCCGCGGAGCGGCTGGGACCGTGAGCCATGGCCGCTGAGCCTGCGCGTCTGGAGCCTGTGCTCCGCAACGGGAGAGGCCACAACAGTGAGAGGCCCGCATAACGCAAAAAAAAAAAACCCAAAAAAAAAAGAAAAAAAAATATTTAAATAAATAAAATACATATTCTATTTTAATAATTTAGCCTAACATTAAGGCCCCCTTAGACTCTAAACTCAACTCCACCTTTAAGATCTTTTCTCTACTTCAAAGTATAACTGGGAGGAGGAGGGGAAGGACTGGCTCACCCTGAACAAAGTCTCAAAACTGGCATTGATTGTTTCAAAGTGTATTAAGGTAGTATGTCCACTTAAAGGTTTCTAACAACATAATGAGAGTGCTTTAGAAGAAGCAAGGTAAAAAGGAAGATTTTGATATGAAGAAAGTCAAAAAAGAGTGGCATCGTTTTACTTGCTCATAATTTATCTAGCTCCCGACCCCAGGCTTGCCTCCCCTTCAGGTTAGGTTCTGGAAACACCTACATATCAGGAACCCTCTGTTAGAGCCAAGTGAGTCTATTCAGTGTGCTCTGAAGACAGGATGCCTGTTCATACCTCTGCTCGCCCCACTTGTAGACTTTAAAACACCACCTTGGTACATTAGATCTGATCTGAATTCTGAGCCATTGTGAAGCCTGATTGTTAAAGAGTCCACACCCCTTGTCAAGTGCGATTTCTGGGACAGTCAATGAGATTATGAGGGAGAGGGAGCAGGGAAGTGAATCGAATCTTCCATTATTGCTTAAGTTAAAAGTCTTGTTCTCTAAAGTTTGCTGAGTGTCCTGTGTCTGTGAGTAGAATAATGATTCCTCCAAACATGGCTGATCAGTCATAACTGGCACAGAAGCACATGCTCCCAGGTGCCAGGTTATTGCACACAGCAGATGTTTTTAGATTTGTGGCCAGTAGTAGTATCCTGTCAGATGCTGCTGAATCCTGGGTTCTGATAATGTCTTACACCCTAAATATCTTCTGAAAGAAACACATGCTTAGTAATTAAGAAATATACTCAAATTATCTTAATCCCATCCTCCCTCAAATATGTCTTAATTCTTTTGCTTCCAACACAACTCTGATGTTGTTCAGATATTTGGAGGCTTTGCGCTTCAGGGGAAATGAAGCTTGGTTACTCTTAAGACAATTGTGGTAATTCCATTTTCTTGACAGTGGTTGGTTTAGACAAGGGCATGTGATGTAATTCTGACCAATGAGCCGTAAGAGGGAATCTGCTGAGGAGAGTGAGTGGGAACATTTTTCTGTTTTCTGAAAAAGGTACACAGGCAGAAATTAGTCACTTTTTTCCTTACCTATGGCTGCATGCAATGCCTGGAAACATAGAGTTACTGGAAAATCAAAGCCAGTAGAGAGGAGAATTCACAGAGAAGGAGAATCTGGGCAACTGATGAATTAACTTACTCTGGAACTTTCCTATCTCTGGTCTACTTGTCTTGTTCAATTATTAAACCCCTTATTGTTTTTTTGTTTGTTTGTTTTTGCCGTACGCGGGTCTTTCACCTGTTGTGCCCTCTCCCGCTGCAGAGCACAGGCTCCGGATGCGCAGGCTCAGCGGCCATGGCTCACGGGCCCAGCCGCTCCACGGCATGTGGGATACTTCCGGACCGGGGCACGAACCTGTGTCCCCTGCATCGTTAGGCGGACTCTCAACCACTGCGCCACCAGGGAAGCCCAACCCCTTATTGTTAACATCACTTTTAGAAGTAACCACTGGGATATTTGCAGTCTAAACCACCTAAACTGTTCTAGGAAGTTACTAATGTGGGTTTGAGACTCAAGTCTTAAGTAACTGACAGGCATCTCTCAAAAGGGCTGTGCTCATGTCATTTGGGAGACCTGCCTGCCATTCAGTTCACACTATAATGGTTGCATTCTTGGACCTGGATCATTTCTGATATTACAACATAGTTTGTTTTCAATGGAGCATGCGCCCAAATTGCTTTTTATGTTAAAGTTAATGACTTGTACTTTGTGACAGTAAAGTGAAGTGGAAAGAACATTGGGCTGGAAGTAAGAAGACTTGGATTCTTGCCCTTATGTTGATACAAAGTCTCTGTATGACCTTGGTCAGAAAACGGAACACTATGGGATGTGGTTTTCTCAACTGCTATATCAGGAGGCTACACCTGATTATCTCTAATGGGGTTCTGATTCCAATTTTCTAAAGCCCAAACATACCCACAAATTGCATCCAGGAATAAAGAGTAGGCACTCAACCTGGGGTGTTTCTAACAAGGAGATGTACTTTCTATTTTTTGTGTTCCATTATCTATCCATGCCTATTGCATAAAGTTCTGTTAATAATCCAATAATGAGAGCTTTCTCATTAACTAATTTGGATCACAGTGCTGTCTGCACAGGGTTTGGCAAAATCAGGCCTATTGACCATTTGGTGAAGTGCTGGATACAGTGGAGGTAGGAGCAATGAGAACTGCCAAGATGTGGGGGGATATCAGCTACTTTTGAAGTTATTAAATGATATGAAGATTATATCATGCAATGCAATAGAATCTTGAGACAAAATATCTAAATTGAAAAATTAAAGAAAACCATTTTTATGTATTTACTTAAGATTGAGCATTCAGAAATCTGGTTTAGAGTTATAGAAGTTAGTGTAGGAAATATTCTTAACAAAAAACATTTTATTCAAATTTCAGGGCCTACAAAGGAAGGGAAAGAGAGAGGAGATTTCTTCATAGTTACTACATACAACTTTCATTACTGGTCTTTATTAAAAGAGCCCCAAATACGGTGTTCACAACAAAACAGGCAAGAGTAACTGCTTGTCACTGAACAGCAGTATGATAAGCAAGGGGCTTCATCCCTAACTGAAAATTAGGATCCATACTCAACTACCTGCTGATGAGGTTAAGAGAGTCTCTTGTTAAGCAGCCCATGGACAAGCCAGAATGTCCTCCCATCTCACTCAAACTGCTTTTTTATGTTATTGCTGACACAGGCTGCCTTAGTTAATAGGATTATTGCTGTGTTGCATTTCTAGTGCACTGTTTTGCTTTGTTATAACTTTGCACAATAGGCTACCTACAGAGGCACTCATTAAGCCACTTGGGATTCATAAGCTGGATAGAATATCTTTGAAGAAAAAAAGGTCAGAAGAGAACATGGTCACCAAGGTGACCAAGGCTAGAATAACAAAGAAGCTGGTTATACAGAAGGTTACAATCACGTCTTCATTATTAATGGTCCATGAACAAAACAAGCTGATGCAGATAAATGACAAGATATTTCCAATCTTTTTCACTCACTATTATCATTGGATTAGAAGTCAGATGTCTGTACTGCCTTGAAAAGTACATTTCCATACTAAACTAAGGCTGAATAACCAAAGCCAATGAGAGAAATATTTATGCATGATCTGGTAAAAAGAAAACAATATGTATTCACCTCAAGCTAACCACACTATCTCCCTAGACTAACTCATATTCAAAATGAAATCACTCATGCTTTTCCTCCCATTTGGAGGGCAACAAAGAACCTTTTAAATTTTTAAACTGAAGCTATGACAACTGAACCAACAATAGGAAATAATAGTCTCTAAATCAGTTTAATGTGTTTAATAATAAATACCATCTCTTCATAAATTCAACAGCAGGCTGGGTTTTCAGAAATGTTAACATGTGGAAATAATAGGTGGTATAGGGCTGTATTCTTTGGTGCCTGCACAAAAGAAGGCCATTCAAGATAGCAATGCTATTATCCTATCTCATGACTGCTCCACTCCTAACATTTTCTTTCCAGTTACTGATGCTTCCTTCACTTAGCTGTTAATTCCTTTCCTGCTGAAAAACAGTGGGAAAAAAAAAAAAAAAAAAAGATGAAACTAGGAATGGTGATGGGAGAGAGGATGGGCTCAGTAGCTTCCACCCAGGCAGTTCTTCCATTAAAATTTTCTCACATTGTTTCAATCCCTTCCTTTATACATGACCATCTTTAGTTGAACATTCTTCACCACACATCAGGATAATACATTACCTTTTTGCTTTAATGACACTCATCATTGATTCTCTTTCTTCACGCATGGATTACCTTTTAAAATACCTCTCATCATGACACCCTTCTCCTCACTGTTATTTTTCTAGATGTTCAAAGTCTTTCACGATGTGAACCCACCCACCCTAACTAATGTTTCCTAATACTTCCTAACTCAGCCTTCCATGTGCATCCTCTGACTTAGTCAAATACTTCTCCGGGTCTCTTGACCACTCCCGGCTCATGCCTTCGTTATGCTGTTCCACTTTATTGGAAGTCCCTCTCTTCCCACCTCCACTCATCCTAAAAGCAGTCAACCTTCCAAATTCAACAAGATATCCAGGAAGATACTAACTTGCTCAAACTTTCTCTAGTAAATGGTTGAACCAGGATTCAAATCCAGAGAGACCGTCTCTAGAGTCTGTGTTCCTGACTATTAAATAAGTATTAAATCTAAAAAGTCAAAATGGAACTTTAGGACTTTATTCACGTTTTAGAATTTGGAGATAATGAAGTCTGCACTTAGTGTAAATTTAGGGCTTCTCGAAACAATTTTAGAAATCCTACATAAATAAGTAGAACTCAATATTAATGCTAACTGTCATGCATACGTTTTAACATTATACAACTAGCAAATTGGTCACCCTGGTCTAAGCTCATATACATACCTTCCTTTCCAATTAAGGGGAGCTTGAGGAGGGAGAGTATTTAGAATCCTTTAAGGATTATTTATTGTGGGTAAGATGCAAATATATATATATATATATATATATATATATATATATATATATACACTTAAATGCTAGTTAGAAAAATGTGTTTATTAGACTATGGAATAAGTTTAAAATTTTAAAAAATATGCCTCACAGTATGGGTGTGAGCAGAAAATTTGCTATGTAATGGAACGTACTCTGATCAAGTACTTACCACCCAGATTCATTGGCCATAAATGCCCTGCCCACTTTCTCTCCTTGGGTGCCAACTGCATGACCTTTCAGAAAGTGATGATGAAAGTAGGGATTCTGATTTCAAAAAGGGAGTGAAATGGTAGACCTGAACATGAACTAACTCTTAATGGTAGGTCTGGCTGCTATGTCTTCTACCAATCAACCTCACCATAGTCGATGGGCCTGATTTCCCTAAACCCTGTGCAGATAGAACTGTGACAATGACTATATCAGTTCCCACACAGGGATATGGGCACAACTATTATTCTGTGATAAACCAAGCACTCCCCATTCTGTGAGGAAATAGAACCATCATTAATGGTGGTTATATATTCAAGAGTCCAATCTAGCTAATTTGTAGTTTGGCATCAGACAGGCATCTTGGGAAAGGCAGTAAGATCAGACATTAGCATTATTATGTGTTCTTTGATAAACTTCCTTTCTTTGGGGGAAGGGAGAGTCATGTCCAGGTATAAAGGAGGATGTTTATAGCCAAATAAGAATGGAATATACATAGCCAAACATCAGCAGAGTCCCTTTGACTAAGTCCATGATTTGCTGTTGAGTTAGGCTGGGTATCACCCATGGTCAAGGTTGATAGGTAGCAAGTGAGCAGGGGCAAATCATGAACTGAAGTGGAAGGTGCTCACTGCTCATCCTAGAGCTAGGTTTTTCCAGAAGTTTAGTTGGCATTTCAGTTGAAACACTTTAAGCTAAGATTCATGAAAACTGGACTTTTACATTTCCACACACACTAATTTTTCAAGTATGTGAATCAACTCCACTTCAAAAATATAATTTTCTCTTAGTGTTGATACTTTCACTGAAATGCACTAATATGAATGCATTTGATTATAATGATTAGACAGAAAATCAATATTTTAAGATATTAAAACTCAAAAAAAAACCCACTTCTACCTCAAGTAGATGAACAGATGAAAAGTGTTTCAGTCTCAGAAAGTCCACACCCAATTATGGTCTGATCAAGCCGTGCTGGCAAAAAATACCACTCTGAGAGGACTGATTCCTTTTAAGGAGAGTTAATCTCTTTGGATTCATTTAACTGCGGAACATCACTCTTTAAAATGTGAATACATTAAATAGAATAATAAATCTGTGAATTGTCAGCGTATATTTAATTTCTTGATGCTATTCCTATAACAGGATGTAGAAAGAAATCACTGAGAAGTTCTTATAATAAGAAAAGATAAAAGAAACAAAAAAATGTGAAGAGTAATTTTTACTTTCAGAGACTTTCAGTGCATATATGGATAGAAGTCAGCAGTCATTCAAAGTCAACATTTTGAAGAACACAATCAATAGGAAGTGGTTTAGAAGGTAACAGCAGACCATGCAAGGTGCTGACATTGTTCAACATATAAGAAGGAAAGACAAGTAAGACAACTAAGATTTGTATTTTTGTTGGTGTAATCATGAGATTCAGGGAATCTTATCCCAAAAATGAATATGTGATTAAAGACATCCTTTTCAAAGGACTTTATTAATCACTAAGTTCATGTTTCTAGCCTTAATTCAGCTAATTCAGTAACTCTTAAATAATTAGGAAACAATCTTTCAAGGCAGTTATAATGCAGCTTAAGAGACAAGGGAGATGGGATTCAAGAAGGTGATCCACCATTAGCCCATTATGGAGAGCATTAATACTTTCATGGATCTATCAATCATTTCTAATGATTCTAAAGCATTCAGTTGAGGAACTTTAGAACAAGTTACCATGATTTAAAATGAAAAATAACTCGACTTTGTCCTTTTACAATATTATTTGAGGTTTTATATGGATTTTGGAGAAACACATAAGCACTGATATAAATATTTTGAGATCATTGGAGATTCTTTGATAAAGGATAATTTGGTAATGAAGCTGGACTATATTAGAAGAGCCAACTGACTTTCTTATCCAATGAAGGCCTCTATCATATTCAACCTAATATTTGGCTGGATTTTTAACTTTCTGCTTCTATAGATCTCAACAGAATGCTATTTAAAACCCTTCAGAGATGAAAACTCTTCAGCTGCTGCTTCCTTTATGAATTAGCACTATGCCCATCTTCAAACAAATATGCGTTTTAAAAAAATGTTCAGCTTCATTGAGACATACTGACAAAATTGTAAGATATTTAAAGTGTATATTGTAGTGATTTGATTACATATACAATGTGAAAGGATTCTCCCATCTAGTTAATTAACACATCCTTCACCTCACGTATCTACCAATCTATCAATCGATCTATCAACCTATTTCTTTTTTTTTGGTGGAACATTTAAGTTCTATTCTCTTAGTAAGTTTCCATTATATAAAACATTGTTATCAACTGTATTCACCATGTTTTACATTAGATGCCTAAACCCTATTCATTCCATAGCTGAAAGTTTGCACCCTCTTACCAAACTCTTCTTATTTACCATACCCGCCAGCTCTGGCAACTACTTTTTTACTCTCTGTTTCTATAAGTTTGGCTTATTTCACTTAGCATAATGCTATTAAGGGTCATTTATGTTGTTGCAAATGGCAGGATTTCCTTCTTTCTCAGGGCTGAATGATATTCCATTGTATATACATATACCATATCTTTTTTATTCATTCATCCATCGATGGACACTTAGGTTGTTTCCATATCTTGGTTGTTATAAATAATGCTTCAATAAACATGGGAGTACAGATATCTCTTCAAGATCCTGTTTTCATTTCTTTTGGATATATACCCAGAAGTGGAATGGCTGGATCACATGATAGTTCCATTTTACATTTTTTGAAGAACCTCCATAGTGTTTTCTATAGTGGCTGCATGAATTTACATTCCCACTAACAGTGCACAGGGTTCCCATTTCTCTATATTCTCAACAACACTTAGATCTTGTCTTTTTGCTGATAGCCATCCTAATTATTATCAGGCATGAGGTGATGTATCATTGTGGTTTTGATTTGCATTTCCTTAATAATTAGTGATGTTGAGTACCTTTTCATGTACCTGTTGGAGATTGGTATATCTTTGTTGGAAAAAAATCTCTTCAGTTCCTCTGTCCATTTTTAAAATCTGACTGTTTGCTTTTTGCTACTGAGTTGTATAAGTTCTTTATATATTTTGGATGTTAACCCCTTATCAGATATATGTTTTGCAATTTTTTTTCATTCTGTAGGTTGCCTTCTCATTCTGTTGATGATTTTCTTTGCTATGCAGAAGCTTTTAGTTTAATGTTATCCCACTTGTTTATTTTTGCTTTTGCTGCCTTTGCTTTTGGTGTCAAATCCAAAAAATCATTGCCAAGGAACTTACCCCTATGTTTTCTTCCAGGATTTTTATGATTTCAAGTCTTTAATCCATGTTGACTTAATATTTGTATATGGTGTAAAATAGGGGTCCAGTTTCACTATTTTGCATGTGGCTGTGCAGTTTTCCTAACACCACTTATTGATAGGGATTGCATTGAACCTGCAGATTGCTTTGGGTAGTATGGACATTTTAATAAAACTAATTCTTACAATTTATGAGAATGAAATACCTTTCCACCTATTTGTGTCTTTTCAATTTCACCAATGTCTTATTGGTTTCAGAGTACAGATTTTTCACCCCCTTGGTTAAATTTATTCCTAGATATTTAATTATTTTTGATGCAGTTGTAAATGGGATTGTTTTCTTAATTTCTCTGTTTAATGGTTCATTGTTAGTGTATAGAAACCACCTGATTTTTATATATTGATTTTGTATCCTGCAACTTTACTGAATTTATTAGTTTGAACAGTATTTTTTTTTGTGTGTGGAGACTTTAGGGTTTTCTGTATATAATATCATGCCATCTGAAAATATAGTATTACTTCTTCCTTTCCATTTTGGATGCCTTTTATTTCTTTATCTTGCTAATTGCTTGGGCTAGGACATACAATACTAGGTTGAATAAAGTGGTGAGAGTAGGCATCTTTGTCTTGTTCCTGATCTTAGAGGAAAAGCTTTCAGCTTTTCATCTTTAAGTATATCATGTTAGCTCTGGGCTTATCGTATATGGCCTTTATTATGTTTAGATTTTCTATTTCTTTATGACTCAGTCTTGTTGGGTTGGATGTTTCCAGGAATTTATCCATTTCTTCTAGGTTGTTCAATTTGTTGGTATATAATTATTCATAGTAGTCTCTTATAACCCTTTGCATTGTCTGGGATCAGTTTTAATGTGTCCTTTTTCATTTTTAATTTTATTTAGTTGAGTCCTCTTCTTTTTTCTTCTTGGTAAGTCTAGCTAGACATGTTTACAAGCTCCTTCTGGGGAGACACTGGAATGGAGCAGGCCAGAGGGAGAATGTAGATATGGTATTCTCAGCCAGCAGCTTTTAAAATAGGCAAATAGGCCTCTTTCTGGGAAAGACTAGGGAATGGGTGTCCTTTTTTTGCCTTCTCCCTCTGTGCTGAGCCCTGATGGGAATACTCACAGCAAGTCCTCGTGAGCCAACGCTATAGTCTTGCAGGTTTTATGGACCCAAACCCTGTTGGCTCTCTGAAGTGTATGTTTTGGGTGTCCTTTCCTCAGGTGGAAGTCTTAAAAGTTGGGATGCTAGATGTGGGGTCCAAACGTTTTGCTTTACAGGGAGAAGCTGGGAGTTGTGAGTTCCCTCCTGATTGTGTATTGCTGTGCTAGGGGTGAGGTTTATGGCGAGAACATGTTTCAGTCTTTCTCATCTTTTTCGATGTGGGTAGTTTCTCATTTGCCTGATGTGTAGGAGTTGCTCAGCTAGTTTCTAAATTTCTTTCAGACAGAATTGCTCTGTATGTAGCTGTTGATTTGGGGTTTCTGTGGGAGGAAGTGTGGTCAGGAGCCTCCTGTGTGGCTATTGTGGACCGGAACTCAATATGCATTTTTTCTTTAGGTGGACAAAGGGACTAGAGTGTCCTGAGAGTCTCCTACTTGAGGCTCTGTGGTTAAGTGCTGTAGAGTTAGAGAAACAAGGGGCAGAGCCACTACCTGCAAGATGTGTATTATTTAATACACACACAGTCTAGCTGTTGGAATCAATAATTAACAGCACAAATACCATATAACTTAGTGCTAGATGTGGATCTCAGTGCTGTGGAAAAGTCAAAGGATAAAGAAATCAAACTAAAGGAAAACTTTAGCGCGAAAATAATTAAACTGGGTTTCAGAAGACAGACAAAATTTATCATGACAAAGGGAAGAAGAAAAAGCGACAAGACATAAAATAATGAAGCCTTATGAGTGACCTGGAAGGAAATTGTTATTTTGTGTTTTTTCCCATGGAGCAGACTCTTTCAAAGGATATTCACTGCCAGGTATAACCCGCTGAAAAAAGGAGGGTGCTGTATGAGGTTATGGACTATTCATTAAAATCCCTATGTATGTACGTATGGTGTTTATTGCTAAATGTTTTCTGAAAGTCTCCTTACTGAAGAGCTCTCAAATCAATAGGATACATTTTGATCATTAATCACTGTTTTCAGAACAACATTATAATAAATGCTACCACTGTGCTTTATTTAAGCACAACTACTGATCTGATTGCCCCCATTTATACATTAGTAATTTTTTAAAGTTTAAAATGTTAATTTCTTAAGTGTTATATTTTTTTCAGGTTAAATTCAGAGTGCTATTGTACAAATAGGCAGCACTGGAATTGTCACAAATGAGGGAGAAATTGGCTACATATCTTTATCCTCAGTGCCACAGTGGTATACGTGTACTTAAAGCAATTTGCTCATTAAGTAGAAACTGTCAGAGCAGAGAAGTTCTGCCAATACGAGCAGAAAGTATCAGTTTGGAATGCAACCTTTCCTCTCAATTTTGGCTAAAGTGTCAAGCTTTTTTTTTTTATGCTAATTTTACACGTTTTAAAAGGGGTTCAGGGTGTTATCTCCAGAGTTTATTTTGTTTCACAACTTTGTATATCCTCCTCATTTTCCTCATCTGTAAAATGGAGATAATAAAAGATCCAAACTTACAAGTTTTTGTAGCAATTAAACGAGTTAAAATATATAATGTATCAATATTTAGAAATATCTAAAGTTTCCAAAGGAGTAAAAATATATAAAGTATTATGTAGCGCTAATTTGTAGCAGGCATATATTTAACACTCTATAAGCATTACTTTTTGTTGTTGTTGTTGCTATTATTACTAAGCCCTAAATTAACAAGAAACCAAAGTCCTTACACTTTGCAAAAAAAACCCAAAAAACTGGATCACAAATATAATAATAATTCAACCAAAGAACTGATGCAGGCAAGACAAACAAATTAGCCAGTCAAGAAACCGGAGTAAAATGAATTTACTGACAGAAGACTGGTGAGCACTAGAATTATTAATAATTATTAATAATTACCCATCATGTACTTTAATGCTTTTACTAGGCTACATCTTTTCTCATCTATATACAAGTGTATTAAAGTATTGCTTGCTGTCATCTACACATCTCATACTGAGTCAGTATCAGATTTAGATGGTGTCTCCTATCAATTTTTCATTTGAATCTGCCGTGATCCTTTTCATCTTCTTTCAACTAAGTTGTCAGTCCGAGGTAAAGGATTGTTCAACTTATTTAAAACATCCATTATGCTACCCTCCATAGTATATTAAGTTGAAGCTACATAATGTCTCACAAAGAGTTTTGGAGTGTATATTATGAGACTTGAATTTTTGTTCTAGCTCTGCCACCACCTATTCTTCAGATCCTAAACTAGTCATTTAAATTGGCCTCAGATTTGGCCTTCATACAATGAGGTGATAGGCTACATGATTTCTGTGATCCTTTTCAGCTCTAAAGTTTTGGTTCTAAGTCTGTAGAAAAAAATACATTTGCGAATTAAACAACTGTCTCTTTAATTCTTTATTCAAAATCAAGAAGAATATACCTGGGAAACCATTTCCTGTTAGATAGTTAGCTAGGATTACTTGGAAATTACACAATTTCAAGATAAAGCTTCCTCTGCATTTAGAAGAAATGAACAACCTATCAATTGTGTAAACATGAATGTTTCATAAAATAGATTAATAGAATATTGAATTAATGGATTAAAGCATCAGAAACAAAACCTACTGGTCTTCATCAGTACTATTTAGAATTTTTCTCACTAGATTTATTGTGACCACATGAAAGCATTTTCTTTTGTTTGTTAGTTTACAAACTTTTTTCATCAATTTCACTAGATTTGATTCAATCTGAATCATTTATAATTTATACTTCATTTATGATATTTCTGTATGGCTTACAGATTCTCGTTTTATTCAGATAACAATAAAATATACATATATAAAGTGTACAATTTGATGTTTTAATATATTTACATGCTTCTTTTTTTTTTCTTTGCAGTACACAGGCCTCTCACTGTTTTGGCCTCTCCCGTTGCGGAGCACAGGCTCTGGACGCGCAGGCCCAGTGCCCATGGCTCACGGGCCCAGCCGCTCCGCGGCACGTGGGATCCTCCCGGACCGGGCACATGCTTCTTTTTTTAATAGGTATACACTTCTGGGGCTATTATCACAATCAAGGTAATAAACATATTTATCACCCCCAAAAGTTTCCTTTTGCTCCTTTGTAATCTGTCTCTCCAACCCACCTACTCCCCCACCCCCGACCACTGCACTCTTCCCCCCGGGAAACTACTGATCTGCTTTCAGTTATATAGATTACTTTGCATTTTCTTGAGTTTTATATAAATGGGATCATACAGTATGTACTTTTTTTTTTTTTACTAAGTTCTTTCACTCAGTATAATTATTTCAAGATTTATGCATGTTGTGTGTGTCAGTCAGTAATTCATTACATTTTATTGTATGAACACATCACATTTGGTTATCCATCCACCTGTTGATGGACATTTGGGTTATTTCCAGTTTTGACTATTGAAATAAAGATGCTATGAATACTGGGTACCATTTTTTTGTATGGACATACAGTTTTGCTACTTAAATAAATACCTAATATTGGATTGGCTGAATTGTATGATTTTTAACTTTTTTAGAAACCTGTCAAACTATTTTCCATAGCAGTCATACCATTCACATTCCTGCCAGAAGTGCATAACAGTTCCATTTCCTTTACATCCTCAACTTTGTCAAAAATCAGTTGTCCATATATGTATGTGGGTCTATTTCTGGAATCTCTACTCTGTTCCACTGATCTAATTGTCTGCCTTTATGCCAATTATACACTGTGGCATCATAATAAATCTTGAAAGCAGGTAATGTTATTCCTCCAACTCTGCTCTTCTTTTTCAAAGTTGTTTTACTGATTCTACGTTCTTCGTATTTCCATATGAGTTTTAGAATCAGCTTGTAAATTCCTTCAGTTAAAACATGCTAGGATTTGGGTTAGCATCGAATTTAGTATACAGATAAGTTTGGTGAAAACTGACACCTTAACAATTTTGAGTCTTCTGACTGATAAATAAGGTATAGCTCTCCATTTAGCTCTTCCTTACTTATTTTTTGCAATGTTTTATATGGTTTTCTTTTTTAGTTTGTTTATATGGTGAAATGCATTGCTTGATTTCAAATGCTAAACCAACCTTGCATTACTGAAATCTTCCCTATTTTGTAATAATTTCTGCTCTGATATTTATAATTTAGAGTTTAAAACACGTCTTCTAGGTTCTTCAAGTGAAAATTGGGGTGATTAATTTAAACCTTTTTGTCTCTGTAATATCATTATCTAGTGCTATAAATTCCTCTTAAAGTACTGCTTTAATTGTTTCCCATAGCTTTTTATATGATTGTATTTTCACTGCCATTTAGTTATTATTTCCCTTTTGATTTATTCTTTGATCCACGTGTTATTTGATTTCCAAGTATTTGGGGACTGATTTAATTCTAGTTAATTAAATTTCTGTCAGCAAAATACTTTGTGTGACTTCAATCACTTTAAATTCACTGAGACTTATTTTTATTGTCCAGAATGTGATATATTTCATTAAATGTTTCATGTGCACATGAAATGTATATGTGTTGTGCTGTTTTGAGGTGGAGTGTTCTATAAACGTCAATTAGGTCAAGTTGGCTGATAGAGTTCAAATCTTTTATGTCCTTATTATATTTCTGTCTACTAGTTCTGGTTCTACCAGTTATTTAGAAAGGCATATTTACATTTCCAAATATAATTGTGGCTTTAGAGCTATCAGTTTTTGCTTAATGTATTTTGAAGCTATGTCATAAGGTACATAAACATTTAGGATTGTAAAGTCTTTTTAATTGTTTTATTCTTAAAGTTTACTTATTAATATTATTATTATGAAATGACCTGATGTTATACTTTGCTCTGAAGTCTACTTTTTCTTATAATTAGTGTTAACATAATGTATAATTTTCCGTCTATTTAAATATTTGTATCTTTAAAGTATGTTTCTTATAAATAGAATTAGTTTGGTCTGGCTTTAAAAAAATCAATTTATAATCAACTTTTAATTGTATTTAGCCGATTTATACTTAATGTCGTTATTGATATGGTCATGTTTAAATCTACAGTCTTGCCATTTATTTTCTATCTTACTATCTGTTCTTCAATCTCCTTTTCATCTTTTTCTTCCTGTTTTTTTTTTTTTTCAGTACGCGGGCCTCTCACTGTTGTGGCCTCTACCATTGCAGAGAACAGGCTCCGGACGCGCAGGCTCAGCGGTCATGGCTCACGGGCCCAGTGGCATGTGGGATTTTCCTGGACCGGGGCACGAACCTGTGTCTCCTGCATCGGCAGGCGGACTCTCAACCACTGCGCTACCAGGGAAGCCCCTTCCTGCTTTTAAACTAGTAAAATATTTTCATATTTCCATTTTATTTCTTTTTTGGGAATTATTATAAACTCTGTTTTGTAATTTTTATGGATGCTTTAGGTTTTAACACTTACTTAACATATAGTACAAAACCTTACAATATTAAGACTTATATTGCTCTTCTCTTGGCCTTTATGTTATCATTGTCACATATTTTATACATATGCATGTTGTAAATACCACAATACATTGTTTTACTTTGTTATCTCCTAAAAGGATTTAAATACTAAGAAAAAAATCATACACATTTATTTGTATAGTCACCATTATCTGGTGCTATTCATTTCAAATACCGGTGTGTATTTATAGTCCATCTCCTGTTGTTTTCTTTTGATTGTATATCTGAAAAGTCATTATTTTGCTTTCATTTTTTCGGTAGGCATGGAATTCTAAGATGACAAGTCTCTTTTACTTATTATTTTTTAATATTTATTTATTTATTTAGCTGCACCGGGTCTTAGTTGTGGCAGGTAGGATCTTTTACTTGTGGCATGTGGGCTCTTAGTTGCGGCATGTGGGATCTAGCTCCCTGACCGGGGATCAAACCCAGGCCCCCTGCATTGGGAGCGTGGAGTCTTAACCACTGGACCACTAGGGAAGTCCCTCTTTTACTACTTTAAATATGTTGCTCCATTGTTTTCTCACCCTGTTTCTGACAATAAGTTTGCTATAATCCTTAATTCTGTTCCTTTTCTTTTTTAATTTTAAAATTATTAATTAATTAATTAATTTTTGGCTGTGTTGGGTCTTTGTTGCTGCATGCGGGCTTTCTCTAGTTGCGGCGAGTGGGAGCTACTCTTCGTTGTGGTGTGCGGGCTTCTCATTGCGGTGGCTTCTCTTGTTGCGGAGCACGGGCTGTAGGTATGTGGGCTTCAGTAGTGGCAGCACGCGGGCTCAGTAGTTGTGGCTCACGGGCTCTAGAGCACAGGCTTGGTAGTTGTGGTGCATGGGCTTAGTTGCTCCATGGCAAGTGGGATCTTCCCAGACCAGGGCTTGAACCCATGTCCCCTGCACTGGCAGGCGGATTCTTAACCACCGTGCCACCAGGGAAGACCTGTTCCTTTTTTCTTTTTTTTTTTTTTTACTTTGAATTTAATTACAGTTTATTTTCTTTTTAACATCTTTATTGGAGTATAATTGCTTTACAATGGCTTGTTAGTTTCCACTGTATAACAAAGGGAATCAGCTATACATAAACATATACCCCCATATCTCCTCTCTCTTGCATCTCCCTCCCACCCTCCCTATCCCACCTCTCTTGGTGGACACAAAGCACTGAGTTGATCTCCCTGTGCTACGTGGCTGCTTCCCACTAGCTATCCATTTTACAATTGGTAGTGTAAATATATCCATGCCACTCTCGCAGTTTATCCCAGCTTACCCTTCCTCTTCCCTGTGTCCTCAAGTCCATTCTCTACATCTGCATCTTTATTCCTGTCCTGCCCCTAGGTTCTTCAGAACCATTTTTTTTTTTTTAGATTCCATATACATGTGTTAGCATACAGTATTTGTTTTTCTCTTTCTGACTTACTTCACTCTGTGTGACAGTGAGGTCCATACACCTCACTACAAATAACTCAATTTCATTTCTTTTTATGGCTGAGTAATATTCCATTGTATGTGTGTGCCATATCTTCTTTATCCATTCATCTGTTGATAGACAAAGGTTGCTTCCATGTCCTGGCTATTGTAAATAGAGCTGCAATGAACATTGTGGTACAAGACTCTTTTTGAATTATTGTTTTCTCAGGGCATATGCCCAGTAGTGAGATTGCTGGGTCATATGGTAGTTCTATTTTGAGTTTTTAAAGGAAACTCCATACTGTTCTCCATAGTGGCTGTATCAATTTACATTCCTACCAGCAGTGCAAGAGGGTTCCTTTTTCTCCACACCCTCTCTAGCATTTATTGTTTGTAGATTTTTTGATGATGGCCATTCTGACCAGTGTGAGGTTATAACTCATTGCAGTTTTGACTTGCATTTCTCTAATGATTAGTGAGGTTGAGCATTCTTTCATGTGTTAGTTGGCCATCTGTATGTCTTCTTTGGAGAAATGTCTATTTAGGTCTTCTACCCATTTTTTTGATTGGGTTGTTTGTTTTTTTGTTATTGAGCTACATGAGCTGCCTGTATATTTTGGAGATTAATTCTTTGTCAGTTGCTTCATTTGCAAATATTTTCTCCCATTCTGAGGGTTGTCTTTCATCTTGTTTATGGTTTTCTTGGTTGTGCAAAAGCTTTTAAGTTTCATTAGGTCCCATTTGTTTATTTTTGTTTTTATTTCCATTTCTCTAGGAGGTGGGTCAAAAAGGATCGTGCTGTGATGTATGTCATACAGTGTTCTGCCTATGTTTTCCTCTAAGAGTTTTATAGTGTCTGGCCTAACATTTAGGTCTTTAATCCATTTTGAGTTTATTTCTGTGTATGGAATTAGGGTGTGTTCTAATTTCATTCTTTTAAATGTAGCTGTCCAGTTTTCCCAGCACCACTTATTGAAGAGGCTGTCTTTTCTCTGTTGTATGATCTTGCCTCCTTTCTCAAAGATAAAGTGACTATATGTGCGTGGGTTTATCTCTGGGCTTTCTATCCTGTTCCGCTGATCTATGTTTCTGTTTCTGTGCCAGAACCATACTGTCTTGTTTACTGTAGCTTTGTAGTATAGTCTGAAGTCCAGGAGCCTGATTCCTCCAGCTCTGTTTTTCTTTATCAAGATAGATTTGGTTATTTGGGGTCTTTTGTGTTTCCGTACAAATTGTGAAATTTTTTGTTCTAGTTCTGTGAAAAATGCCATTGGTAGTTTGATAGGGATTACATTGAACCTGTAGATGGCTTTGGGTAGTATAGTCATTTTCACAATGCTGATTCTTCCAATCCAAGAACATGGTATATCTCTCCATCTGTTTGTATCATCTTTAATTTCTTTCATCAGTGTCTTATAGTTTCCTGCATACAGGTCTTCTGTCTCCTTAGTAGGTTTATTCCTAGGTATTTTTCCTTTTTATATACTGTTTATAATGTGTTTTATTTTTTCATTGCTTTTAAGATTTTCTGTTTTTTGTGAACAATTTGATTATAATATGCATTGGTTACATTTTCTTCATAATTCTTGTGTTTGGGGTACATTGAGCATTTTGGATTTATGGGCTTTTAATTTTCATCAGACTTTAAAAAATTTGGAAATTATTTCTTTAAATATTTTTTCTGTTCCTCATCCATTTCTTTTAGGGACTCCAAATACATGTATACTATACCATTTGAAAATTGTCCCAGATCTCTTTAATGCTCTGGTCAGCAGAGTATCCTTTCTGTTTGTGCATTATTTTGGATAGTTTCTATTGCTGTGTCTTTAAGTTCAATATACTTTTCTTTTGCCACATATAAATTTCCATTAATCTCATCCTGTTTATTTTCCATCTCAGACATTGTAGTTTTTATATCTAAAATTTTGATTTGGCTCTTTCTTATAGCTTCTATGTATCTACTTCTTACAAAATTTTGAAAATACAGAATACTGTCACAAAAAATGTTTTTAAGTCCTTCTCTGATACTTCTAGCATCTGTGTTGGTTTTATTTTTTCCCTCCTAATCATGGGTGTGTTCTTGTGCTTCTTTGCATGTCTCGTTATCTTTGATTGCAATGCCAGACATTGTGAATATTACCTTCTTAAATGCTAGACATTAAAATAATTCTTACAAATATTCTTGAGCTTTGTTCTGGGATGCAATTAAGTTACCTGGAAATAATTTAATCATTTTGGGTCTTGATTTTAATATTTATCAATCTGAATCAGAACAGCATTTAGTCTAGTTGTAATTATTTTCTACCATTGAAACAAGTCCTTCTAAATACTTAACGCCCCATGAATTTTGAGATTTTTCAGTCTGGCTGGTAGAAACAGGCATTATTCCTAACCCTGTGTAAGTAATGGGAACACTTCTTTCCATTCTTCTCAGATGATTCTTTCTTTATCCTCATGCAGTTTCCTTATATGCATGTTCTGATCTGTACTCTGATGAATGCTTACCCTATGCAAATCTCTGGAGTTCCCTGTATATCTATTTTCTCTCTAGAATTCTATTCTGTGAATTCTGGAAGGCTTGATATCCCTAAACTCTTATTTCCACCCACCTTTTACAGTTCACCAACTTCCACATGAGTTCTCCTTCCTTGAGTTGTGGCCTAGAAACTCTAAGGCAGTAAGCTGATGAAAATGTGGGGCTTAATTTATTTGTTTATCATCTCTCTGGGATCACTGTACTTCATTGTCTGATTTCCAGCACCTTGAAAATGCAGTGTCATACATTTGTCTGAATTATTTTTGTTGTTGTTCCTGTTATTGTTCCAGGAATGAGCATAAATTCAATCACTGTTCCTCTATCTTAGACGGAAAAAGAAGTCAAGTACCATTTTCAAAATAAGAAATATGCAAAGGTGCATAAAACATGGTAAGGAAGAATAGTGTTTGAACTGCTTACAGTAATGTTTATAATCACAGTCCACATTTTGGTCAAAATGTAGTAGTTTCTCACTAGTTGTCAGACCTTGTTTTCTCAAGTTTGAAACACAGCTATTTCAAACTTCAATTCCTTTAGTTTGAAACAGAAACTTTCAAAGGAAATAAATAATTCTATTTGAAAAATGGGATTGTATGTATGCACTTTAGCAAAACCCCAAATCAAGCATGAGCTTAAAAGAGATAACTGAGAGTTGAAAACTTTCATCTTTGCTCCTTCATATTTCCTCATTTTATTTACAAGAAAATAAGCTTTTCCCAAAGATGGTTCCTTCATATTTCCTCATTTTATTTACCAGAAAATAAGCTTTTCCCAAAGATGGTGCTTCTTAGGAAAATATCAAGTTATTTAAGGCATTTAGGTAGTCTTATATTTTAACCATATATAGGAAGATCTATCAGTACAATAATAGCTGAAATACAATATTACACTGATACAGTACATTTATCTTAAGCAAAAGAAGGCTAACACTATGCCGTACCTTGTATCATGTTAAAACGTCTAATTAGTAAATATTAATTATAATTTTAAAAATATACAGACAGAAATGGTACAGTATGATATAAAATTTTCAAAGAAAAGCAGAAATGTTCAGCATTTCTATGAAATATTGTCAATATTATATAGCACTGTGTATTAAGATCATAAATTTACTTATTTCATATAAAACTTATTCTCACTGATTTCATTTGAAGTGGGATAGATATTATAAGAATCACATATATAGTGAAAAGTCTTCAAAGTTTAACCTTTAAGCTTGTTAAGCTCAATGAAATTCATATAAAACAAAATCCTGCTGTTCTGCTGTTCTTTCCTTTTTTTTGGTCTCCTAGGATCTATTTTAATAAGCTTTCAATATATTGTTTGAAGTTATTGTTGTCTTTCATTAGAAGTAAAAACTTTCTAACTTTCAAATTTATGAACTTTTGCCCAAGATAATTATTAAAATCTATACAGATATGGAATTTGAAATATTTGTTATCACAAGCTATCTATCTACATTTTTAAAAAATTTAAAACAAATTTAGTTACTTCTTCTCTGAATAAAAACAAAGTGCACAGATCTCTTTTTTTCATCCCTATCATTAGCTTTGGGAAAATCTCCTAACTTTGTATGTCTCAGAGTCTCAATTGTTGAAATAATAATACAGTTTGGCTAACTCACATGTAGAATACTAACTAGCAATTGGATTTAGACAAAAATGTAAATGAGCATCAGAATTACACTTCACTCTTAAAATTAATTTGTTGCTTATATTAAGATAGTAAATATTACATTTTTGCAGCAAATATTGGCATATTTATTCAGGTTCTTACCGTCTACCAGGCATTGTGTTCTGCACAGTAGGTATATTACGGGAAAAGGTAGGAAAAGTCCCTATACTCATGGAATTTACACTTTGTTGGAGAAAATAGCCAATTAATATGATTATCATTGTGATAAGCCCTGTGAAAGATATAAAAAAGTGATGTGACAGCAAACAATTCTGGTGGGAAGCTATTTTCGATAGGTGGTCAGAAAATATCTCCTTGAAAAGGGGATATTTAATCCAAGCCCTGCAGGACTATGGAGTCAATCGTGGGACTAATCAAAGGATAACCATTTCAGGCAGATGGGAAATCAAATAAACATTCCTAAGATGTCATAGAATTGAGGTATTCTAGGAACAGAAAAATAACTAATATGGTTGAAGCATGATAAGCTGAAAGAGGTAGGTTATTTGGAGATAAAGATGAACATGTAGTCAGGAGCCATATCACAGAGGCTCATGTGTGCCATTCTGAGGTTTTTTTTTTTTTTTTTTTTTTTTTTTTTTATCCCATTGCTTCTATTTATTTATTTATTTATTTTTGGCTGCGTTGGGTCTTCGTTGCTGCACGTGGGCTTTCTCTAGTTGCGGTGAGTGGGGGCTACTCTTCGTTGCGGTGCATGGGCTTCTTATTGCAGTGGCTTCTCTTGTTGCAGAGCATGGTCTCTAGGCATGCAGGCTTCAGTAGTCATGGCACACGGGCTCAGTAGTTGTGGTTCGCGGGCTCTAGAGTGCAGGCTCAGTAGTTGTGGGGCACGGCCTTTGTTGTTCTGCGGCATGTGGGATCTTCCCGGGCCAGGGATCGAACCTATGTCCCCTGCATTGGCAGGCAGATTTTTAAGCACTGCACCACCAGGGAAGTTCCAAGGAGTTCGGTTTTATATTAAGTGTAATATGTTTTAAGCAGAGAGTGACAGAATGAAAACTCATATCCCAAGATACTTATTCCATTTTACCAACCAACAGGGTTGATATCACACTTCTTATGAAAGTCAAAAATACCAGCGAAGGACTTCAATTTTACTTTTTAAATATGTTTGGATTATGGTCCAAAAGGAAGCTCTGAACTCTAAAATACTTGAACAATGACTATGCAAATGGAATTAATAGAGCCGTTCTTAAGATGCAGCCAACGTTCAGTAACACTATCATTTCAAGTCTAATTTGCCAGTTGAATATTTATGGATAAGTAGACTCCTTTGGAAAGTTATTTAATTCAATACATTTTTGAATGCATGATATTGTGCTTGGCTCTCTGAGGGACGCTAAAATGAATATGACAGAGCTCTCATCTTAAAGGAATTTAGAGTCCAATGTGAGGAGATAAACTATGAGACTAAACATATTGATAATAATGTATCTGAAAGTCAGAAGACATTTTCTTTTCTCTTTTCCAAGTTATATCTCTGGCACTAATTCATTATAAGATCTTGATCAGGAAATGAGATTTGTCCTTAAACAAACATTTCAGGATAAGCTTCTTTACCAAATGCTAATTTTAAAGTAAACAGAGGATAAGAGATCCCCTCATGATTCAGAGATCAATATTTGGATTCTGGTTTCAGCTTAAGTGCTTGAGATACATTCTTCTCACAGACTTTTTCTTTGTTGCAATTATTTTCTCCTGAATGAAAATCTTCTTTTTAGGTACCTGGGAAAAATCTCCTCTAATAGCTGCATGACATATGTTTTACTACCCCTCCCCTCCAATCAACAGTTTGGAGTAACAAAATGCATGCAATGTAATTCTTATGGCATTACAATTTGTAGTTTGGTGTAGAGTGGATTGAAATAGTTTTGCAAAGTCAAATGCATACTAAATTTACTGCATTAAATAAAAATGTATGCTTCAGAAGATGTAGACAATTAATTAATTAAATGCTAATGTGATTTATTTAAGCAACATATACACACAGATACATTAGTGCACACACATATAATTCTATGTTCACAATCCAGCTAGTGTAACCATGCAAAGAACAGGCATATGTCTAAAGATTAAAAAAAAAAAAACTAAAACAGAAATAAATTATTGTATCTGGGGGGTGGGATTAGACTGCATGATTTTTTTTCTTCTCTAAAAATCTCATTAATGTTATAATGTTTTATAACAAAAAATTTTAATGCCTTTTCTCTTCAGAAAGACCATATTAGGCAATTTCTTTTACTATGATATACTAGCTTACTTAGGATTTTCCATGTTTAATCTGAAACAAATTTGTCTTACTGTCTATATATTGCATGGATACCCTTAGAACAAAAATATCCATTGTTACAATTCAAATTTAAAGTGGAGTTTTTAAGATTTTCTAATTGTTCCCAGAAGATGTCTTATCAAAAGGCAAATGTCCAATGGCTGTATCTATAATAGCACTCTATATCTTTCTATAAGTGAAAAATCTGGCAAATGTTTATTAAATTCAATTTTTAGGGATTGCTTCTATTTTATTAAAGTCAAGACACCAAGTTTTAATCACTAAGGTAATCAGAGTAGTTATTTTGTTGAATCACAAATTTCAGTAAAATAAATTAGTAACATTTACATGTAGCAGTCTCCTGCTTTTCAAAAGAAATTATTACTCCTGAATAGAACAGGAAAAAAGTTCTATACTGTTCTTGCATACATGGTGTGTATTAATGCAGAAACCTAGAAGCTAGTGGTGTATTTAATGGTACATAAATACACAATGAAGAATGCACACACACACATATACACACACACACACACACACACACACACTCTTCAGACTCTTGCTGTCTTCCCTCATTGTATCCGTTAAGCCACAATTTCTCCATTGTTTACATTCAGAATAAATACAAATGCCACTCACTTATTTTTCAGCTACATTAGTTCTTCTTTCTGGCCTCAGGAAGATAAAACATTAAGTCCTGGAATAGTATGATTATTCCTACATCATTTTCCACGAGGAATGCCCTCCCCCTTCTTTCCATCTCCCATCTACTCCTTAAAACTCTATTCAAGTATTTTTTCTTTATAAAGGCTTCTTGAACATTCTAGTAAACTCTATTGTTTCTTTTATTCTGATGTATGGCTTGAACCCACAATATTTTGCCTATCATCCAAGATTATTGAGCACCCACTATTGGTGAACCACTAATGCTAAAATAGGAGAAACTAAGACAAATACAAAACAGTACCTGTACAACCAGGAGTTGCATAATCAACTAAACAGCATGCCATTGTATGAAACTCAAGTTCTAGATTTATTTAATGAGCAAATTTTTTATTCAGTGGCTACAACGTGCCAGCTCTGATGTACACACTGTGGATGCTTAATATACAGATAAAACATAATTTTTGTCTTCATGATGATTACAATCCAGCTTTTGGTCCAGTCCCAGATCCACCATTGAATGACTTTGGGTAAATATCATTTAGCCTCTGTATATCTTATTTTGCCCATTAATGATATCTTCAAAAATTATTGTGATAATTAAATAAAATAATAAATGTGAAAATAGTGATTCAATTTAAAATGTGAAATAATTTGGCAGGTATTTTTTAAAAATCATTTTTGGTGTTTTACTTCTAATTTTTACATACCTAAATCCTATTTCTCCAAGAAGACAGAATGCAGAACCTGCGTCACATATTTCTTGGAAACCACCACAGTGCTTTGAGCCATTATAGTTGGATAGTTGTTTGTCGAACAAGTATTGTTGAATCTAATGTGCTTTATCAAAATACAGGAAGATAAATATTTCTCTCTGACTTCCTTCCTAACCGTTTGCAGAATCACCAATAATAAGGCTCAGTAGGAAAGACCAAAACAATTTTAATTTTTCTTTTTTATGGGTTTTACAAAACCCGTAAGTTTTACACAAAATGACCAGAAAGATTCAAGTGATAGAGGACTAGGTAGTCCCAACAGACATATTAATACTGTGATGATAATGACTATAGTTTATACCAGGCACTCATCCCTGGTCTATGGCAGGAAAATCTGATATAGATACTATGAAAACTCAAGAAATCTTTATATGATGGCCCATCAGCAGCCAGCAAAACAATTACGAAACATCTTTGGCTTTTGGTTTGTTCTAATATTCAGTAGAGGGTCTGAATAAAAAGATTATGTCACATAATTACTTCCCCTTGTAGAAGAAAGATACGATAATTTATCATTTAATCTAACCCAAATTATCAATACATTCTTTCCCATTATTTGCTTAATAGAAACTCAGCTAAAATTAGTTAGAACTAATATGCATTTTGTGGAAAGGAGAAGCAATCTATATGCATCGTCTGTTGATTGTTCAAAATGATTAAATACTCTCCAAAAATAAAGTTTATTGGCAATTGACCAGGGACTCTAAACACTTCCATGCAAATCATTTGATTTCCCTAAGTCACATTCTTCTTGTGAACCATATTCTAGATTCAGCAGGGCTTAATATATGTAACAGGCAGAGCAAACAAAATAGCTATACTTTTGTTCTAATCTTGATTCCTTTTCTATACGCTCCTTTTTAATTCCTGTAAATTTTCTGTCCTTGTTAATTATAAAGGCGCTCATGGTCAAGGTCTTTAACATATTTCATGATGTGCTTGAGAGTTTGGCTAAGTGTATTTCTTGTTCATTCACTTATTGACCAAATATTTGCCAAGTCCTTAATACGTTCCAAGCACTGTGCTAGGCACTAATGATAGAGCACTGGACAAGATGGATTGAGTCTTAGCACCCATGGAACTTACATTCCAGACAAAGAAAGTAAACATGCAAATAATAAAGGACAATATGGTTTTAGGTAACAATAATGCTAGGGGAAAAGGAGGATAGTGGGTTAGTGATTTTGGTTGTGAGAAACTGCTACAGCTAGTATGTTCAGGAAAGTTCTCATTGAAAGGCTGACAATAAAATGAGAATACAAATGAGTAAGGAGCTATAAAAATCCCTTAGAACTTTCACAAAAACTAACTCAAAAGGAATTACAGACCTAAATGTAAAATGAAAAAGTGTAAGACTTCTAGAATATAATATCGGCGAATATCTAGGTAACCTTGGGTTTGGTGTTTATTTTTAATAGATATAACAGCAAAAGCACTATCCATGAAAAAAAAAGTTGATAGGTTGGGCTCCATTGAAATGAAAGACTACTGCTCTGTGAATGACATTTTAAGAGGATAAAAAGTAAGCCGCAGACTGTGAAAAAATATTAGCAAAACACATATCAGATAAAGGACTTGTATCCAAAATATATGAAGTCCAAAAACTCAACAGTAAAAACACAAAGAACCCAATTAAAAAATGGGCATAAGATCTGCACAGACCAAAGAAGTTATACAGATGGCAAATAAGTATATGAGAAGATGCTCAACATTATATGTCATTAGGGAGTTGCAAACTAAAATAATGAAATACTGTTATACACCTATTAGAATGGTTAAAATCCATAACACTGACAATAGCTAGTGCTGATGAGGATGTGGAGCAACAGGGACTCTCATTCATTGCTGTGGGAATGCAAAGTGGTATGGGCACTTTAGAAGATATTTTGGCAGTTTCTTACAAAGTTAAACTTCTCTTACCATATGATCCAGAAGTTGTACTCCTTGGTATTTACTCACAGGATTTGAAAACTTATGTCTATACAAAACCCTGCACACAGAGTTTTATAGCAGCTTTTTTCATAATTGCCAAAACAAGGAAGCAAACCATGATGTTGTTCAGTTGGTAAAGAGGTAAACAAACTGTGGTACACCCAAAGAAATCTTATTCAGAAATAAAAATAAATGAGCTATCAAGCAATAAAAAGATACGGAGGAAATTTAAATGCCTATTACTAAGAAAGAAGCTAGTCTGTAAAGCCCACATAATATTTGATTTCAACTACATGACAATATAGAAACGTCAAAACTATGGAGATAGTAAAAAGATCAGCGGTTGTCAAGGGTTTGGGAAGAGGGAGGAATAAATAGGTAGGACACAGGAATTTTAGAGCAATGAAACTATTCTATGTGATACTGTAACAATAGAAAACAAAAGCACATACACAAGTTGAACGTGTGTATAGAACAAAGAGTGAACCCTAATGCAAACTATGGACTTCAGCTAATAATAATGCATCGATATCTGTTTATTAATTATAACAAAGGTACCGTAAGGTGTTAATAATAGGGAAAACTGTGTAAAGGAGTGTGGAAGCGTGGGGGAATAGTGGAGGGAGAGTATGTGTGTACTCTCTGCCCATTTTTTAAATAAACCTAAAACTGTTCTAAAAATAAAGTCTATTAATTAAAAAGAAAAGTCATTGCAAGATTCATGGGCAAGGGCAGGGCATCCTAGGCAAAATGATTAGCAAACACAGAAGAAATATACTTGGCGTGTGAAACCAGTGTATCTGGACTGCAGAGAGAGGAGTGGATGGAGATGAGGTCCATGAAGGAAATGCTGTCACAAAAGCTCTCAGAGGCGATGGGGATGCTTTTAATTCATTTGAGATGCAATGGGAAACCATTTTGGGGTTTTGATTTGAGATATTTGATTTGATTTCCCCAAAATCCATTTGGCTATTAGCAGAAGCATGGATTTCAGGAATATGGGTGAGAGTACAGTTAGGGAGAGGTTTCAAGCAGAAAACACAATCAGGAGGTGGTTTTCACAGTCCAGACAGCCATGCACATTTCTGTAGTTTAAATGTTTTGCAACTCAGTTTCTTGTTCCTAATTCTGATAGAGGCTACTTTGTGCTTAATTTTAAGTATAGATTCAAAAGCGTTGATAAATTCTTCATAGACCTGATTCTATAACTACTTTAATTATTTCAAGGATGCCAGTGAACTAAATATTCCCCAAGAGCTTGGAAGTAGAAATAAAATACATTAAAATACAATTCTTTATAAAATGGCCAATTCTGGAAGATGTAGGCACAAATGTCTTGTTATTGTGCTCTGTTTTAACTGAACACTGCTTATTTTAACATGCCTTTCTGCTTGCATTAGAAAAGTTAAAAATCATCTGGAGAAGTAATCCTGAGGGGATTTAGCTCAAAATTCCCAAATGAACTCTCTTTCCCAGCAAGTGCTGAGGAGTTGTCCATATGCTGATGTTAAGCCTGAAAGATCTTGGATTGGCCTTGGTTTGTAGCTGTGCAGCTGTAATGCAATTCTGATCTATTCCATAGCTGCTAATGACTCAACACCTGAGACCTGGAAGTATAACAGCCAAGATTATTTTGCAATGTGATGCAAGAAGAAAACAGCCACTTTGACATGACATAGTGTTAAGATTTTGGTTAATTTAACAAGACTCTTTCAAAATTTCATCATTCTAAGAAAAAATTAAATGACCAGTTTGTATATAGCATAGGGGCCACAAAAAGTTTATTTCAGTCTGTGGTGGCAGCTGTTTCTTGGTCACTGAAACAGGAATATACTATTGTTAGATAATAATAAAAGACAGATTACTACTGTTTTTAAAAGTACTTGAAATGTTTCAAAAAAATTAACAAGTGCATTTCAAGCTGAAATCAATTATATTATAAAAGGTAAATTAAGAGACTTTCCAAATGTGGCAACTTTTAAACATGGAAATTCATTCAAAAAACTGACTCCAAAAGTTTTAGTTTACCTATGCTCATTTCTAAAATTCCCCTTTTGCTTCCTAGAACATTATATTTTCTCATGGTGAGGACAGTTCAGAGAAGTATTTCTTGCATAGAATACGTAGTATACTGGAACAAATAAAGGAATATTTTAAAAACAAAGTAGTTGAAAATAAGGAAAATTACAGAAGGATAAAAATGATAAATTCATTAGGTTATCTAATGGATATTTCATATATCTAATGTCTAATATTTAGACATTAACATATAGTGTCTAAGAAAGAGTAAAATAAAACTCTTTGAAAGTTTTCCTTTATTCACGATGAAAACAAAACAATCTCCTACTTATAGAGATGCCTGCCCCATAATTCAGCATTATGTCTTGGATTAGACAAAAAGCCTATGTTGTCAATGTTTTTTGGTTGATATTTGCATCAAAGTTGCATAGATGTCTCTCATGAAACAAGTTATTTGGCAAAACTTTTATAAATAAGGTAAATAAAATATAATCTATTAAGCTCGATTGTAATTATATATACAGGTACATATATATTTATATACTGATTTTTATTTTCAAGTTGTTAGAAAAAAGAAAAATGTTATTTAATGAACACCTAAATGAAAAATCAGTTCTGTACAATATTCAGATTATTACTTTTATTTGAATATCAAAAATAATACATAACCACCAAATATATGTGGTAAGACAGTATTTCCAAAGTATTAACTGATTTTCTCTACCTTCCCACTTCCAATTCCTATCCACCTTACAATCTTACTCCCTTTGAGCTAGATTGTGATTCTCCCATTAGTCCAAGGACTAAATAATTTTCTCTGTACTTTGATATCTGTAAGTCTTCTAGAATGTGGAAATAACCCCTGGGAAAAGGACTGCAAAGATGCTGAATGACTGAAATTAACTTCCCTACCTGGTGGCAGAAGCTTATAATGGAAACTAAGTAGATTTTAGAAAAATTTTCGAAAGTACCTTCCTCTGTTCTTGGGGTAATGGGCTGAGATTTTGTCTACATCTTGTATCGATATAAAAGACAACACGGCCCAATAATCAGAACAAAATCTTCATCATAAATATTTATTAGTGTATTTTAGTTACTAAATCACAATAGTTTAATTCTCTGCTAAGTAAATTTATTTGAGTCCTTTGCCTTCAAACATTAAAAATTATGTAGTCTTGGTAATATGGCACAATTCTTCAACAAAGGGATTTTAAAATTATATTTTGTCCCTGAACTTTCATAATAGAAAGTTTAGGTCAAAATAAGAATTGCTTTAGACACACTCTCTGGCTTTTTATGTAGATACTTCATCTGGAAAATTCAGAAGTTCACTTAGAAAATAAATCCAAACATACATTCTGGGATATCTGATTTGGGATTTCTCCTATCAAAACAATAAATGTAGATAACACACACACACACACACACACACACACACACACACACACACACACAACTACTCAAAGGCACTGAGGAGTGAAATAAATAAATAAATAAACAGGCAGATAGACAGTGAAGGAGAGTGAATACTGAGAAGGACATGGCTCAGGATATGTTAACCATTTCTTTACTTTCAGCAAGAAGGAGGCCCCAGTCTGCAAGATAGCGATTAAAACACTAATACAAAAACCTGCAGTACTATCAAAGAACCAAAGGACAGAATTTGGGTCAAATATATCTAGTTAAATTGTGTGTGTGTGTGTGTGTGGGGGTGCGTATGCACACGTGCACACAGCCAGGAAAGAAGAGAGCCAGAAAGTGGAAGACCTCACATATGTATACAAACTCCACTCAAATACCTGGTTGACCCCTAAATCAGGCATGCAGAAGGTTGACTCCAAGCAACGCAGCTACAGTTAAAACAACTGAACTGAGATTTGAGTTGTTCGCCACTTTTAGGGGAGACAGACTTTGTAGTTTGAGTTCATCCAATAAAATTCATTTTAAAACAAAAGCAATCAACACTCTTGAGGAAAACAAAACAAAACAGAATTTAGAGTATCTACAAACTATTGTTAAGCAAATCCAAAATACAAACCAAAATAACTCAACATACAGAGCAAAGGAAACAAGTGACCCAATCTTAACAAAAAATAAACATCAACAGACTACAATCCCAAGATGATCCAGGTGTTGGAATCGGGAAAGGAGTTTCAAATAGCTATCATAATTATGCACAAAGGCATAAAAGAAAATATACCCACATAGAATACAAAAAATTAAATCTCAGAAGAGAAGCTATTAAAATAAGACCAGATCACAATTGTATAATACAAAAATACAATATCTGAAATGTAAAATTCACTAGATAGAATTAATAGCAGAATACACATGACTGAAGTAAGAGAAGACTGAAGAAAGGAAGATCACAGAAGATAGACTAATATAAATAATGTAAATTGAAGAACGAAAACTAAAAAGATTGAAAAATAATAAGCAGTGTCTCAGGGACTTGTGGTATGCTAACAAATTTTACAACATAGATGAAACAGGTAAATTCCTTGATTAAAAAACTTACAAAAATTGACACGAAATGGATCATAAAATCTGAGTAGCTCTACATCTATTGTATATACATTGTTATCAAAAACATTCTCACAAGGAAAACTACTGGCTCTTATGGTTTCAGTACTGAATTCTATTAAACATTTAAGAAAGAAATAACATCAATTCTACGAATCCTTTTATCAAATAGAGGAAGAGAGAACACTCCCCAACTGGTTTTATGAAGGCAACACAACTACAATACAGAATTCACAAAACATAAAACTATAGATTAATGTCTCTCACATCCTTTGAGAATATTATTAAAATTATCCTGTACTATATATAAAAATAATGATGCATCATGATTATGTTTTCTTTCTTGTTTGTCTTTTACAAATTCAGAATTAACATTTAAAAATCAAACATTATCATTCAACCACATTAAGAAACTAAATGAGAAAAATCATGATAATTTCAATGGATAGAGAAAAGTATTTGACAAAATTCAACACTATTCCTGATACAAACTGGAGCATTTATTAAAACACTAGAAGTAACATCATATTTCATGGTGAAATACTAAATATTTTAACTTAATATTAGGAACAAAGAAATTCACATCATTTCTATTTAATATTTTACTGGAATTCTTACCCAGTACAATAAAGAAAATTCTATTTGCAGATGCCATGATTGTTTATGTAGAAGATCCCAAGAATTCTACAAAACAACCATTACAACCAAAAAGTGAAATTACTAATGTCACAGGATATAAGCTAAATGTATAAAAATTAATCATATTTTTCTATACTAGCAGCAAACAGTTGGAAAATAAAACTAAGAAAAACTTTTATTTATAAAAGCATGAAAGTATATAGTAGACTTAAGAATACATTTAAAATAATATTAGAACTCTATGCTGAAAACTACAAAATTGCTGCGAAAAATTAAAGATCACATAAATTGTGAGATATATCATGTTTGTGGATTGCAAGATACAATATAGTTAAGAAGTCAATTACCCCCAAATTAATCTATAGATTCAATACAATAGCAATCAGTTACCTCAAACTATTTTGGTAGAAATTGATGAGATGACCCTGAAATTTATATAGAACTGTAAAGAAATTGGAATATTCATAACAATCTTGAAAAGAAGAACAACTCTCGAGCACATTTACTACGGACTTCAAGGTCACTAATGCTAGATTAATGAACACACAGTATAGTACTGACATAAGAATTGACAAGTAGATCAATGAAAAAAATAGGGAGGCAAGAAATAGGCCCACAATTTTACAGATATTTCATTTTTGATAAAAGCACCAAAGAACACCAATGGGGAAAAGAAAGATTTTTAACATACGGCACTGGAATTAGATAACAAACAGAAAAAAAAAATCCTTCACCCAAATTCACATTATACTGAACAATTAATTTGAAATGGATTCTAGATTTTTACCATATAGCTATAAAGTGTTTAGAAGAAAGTGTTTAGGAAAAAGCAAAGGAGAATACCTTTGCAAACTTCTGGAATTTAACAGATGGTTTTAGGACAGGTGATAGAAAGAACTAACCATAAAAGAAAGAAAATGGCAATTTAGACATCAAGAGCAAAACTTCAACTCACCAAAATATATTGTTTAGAAAATAAATGAGCAAGACATAAGATGGAAGAAAATATTTCCAAAGCATGTATCTGGCAAATGACTGATATCCAGGATATATAGTGGACTTCTACAGTTCGGTGATAAAAAAAATCAAACAATCCAATCAAAAATGGGTAAAATATTTGGATAATACTTCACCAAAGAAAACATACAAGTGCCAATAAGAACATGGAAGGATGCTCAACATAATTAGACATCGGGGAGTGCAAACTAAAACTATTAGATACCAATATTCATCCTCTAGAATTGCTAAATTTAAAAAGATTCACAACACCAAATGATGGTGAGGATGTACAGTAACTGCAGTTTCACAGCTTACTAACAGGAGTGTAAAATTATACCATCACTATGGAAAGAGTCTGGGTTTTTAAAAACTATATCAGCGCTATAATTTAGACATTTCATTTCTTAGTACTTAAGAACAGGAAGTGAAAACACATCCCAAAGAGACTAGGTACAAGAATGTTCACAGTAGCTTTATTCATAATAGCAAAAACTAAAATGAGCCCATGTCCGCCAGTAGGGAAATTGGTAAATAAAGTGATAAGTTCATACCACAGAGGTTACTATTCAGAAATGAAAAAGAATGGACTACTGATACACACGGATGATTTCCATAAACATTATGCTGAATGAAGGAAAACTTACATGAACAATTCCATTTATTTGCAGTTCTACAACAGTCAAAAACTAGTCTGTGCTCTACTACCCAAAGCAATCTACAGATTCAATGCAATCCCTATCAAAGTACCACAGGCATTTTTCACAGAACTAGAACAAAAAATTTCACAATTTGTATGGAAACACAAAGGACCCCGAATAACCAAAGCAATCTTGAGAACAAAAAACAGAGCTGGAGGAATCAGGCTCTCTGACTTCAGACTATACTACAAAGCTACAGTAATCAAGACAGTATGGTACTGGCACAAAAACAGAAAGATAGATCAATGGAACAGGATAGAAAGCCCAGAGATAAACCCACGCACATATGGTCACCTTATCTTTGATAAAGGAGGCAGGAATGTACAGAGGAGAGAGGACAGCCTCTTCAATAAGTGGTGCGGGGAAAACTGGACAGATACATGTAAAAGTATGAGATTAGAACACTCCCTAACACCATACACAAAAATAAGCTCAAAATGGATTAAATACCTAAATGTAAGGACAGAAACTATCAAACTCTTACAGGAAAACATAGGCAGAACACTCTATGACATAAATCACAGCAAGATCCTTTCTGACCCACCTCCTAGAGAAATGGAAATAAAAACAAAAATAAACAAATGGGACCTAATGAAACTTCAAAGCTTTTGCACAGCAAAGGAAACCATAAACAAGACCAAAAGACAACCCTCAAAATGGGAGAAAATATTTGCAGATGAAGCAACTGACAAAAGATTAATCTCCAAAATTTACAAGCAGCTCATGCAGCTCAATAACAAAAAAACAAACAACCCAATCCAAAAATGGGCAGAAGACCTAAATAGACATTTCTCCAAAGAAGATATACAGAGTGCCAACAAACACATGAAAGAATGCTCAATACCATTAATCATTAGAGAAATGCAAATCAAAACTACAATGAGATATCATCTCACACCAGTCAGAATGGCCATCATCAAAAAATCTAGAAACAATAAATGCTGGAGAGGGTGTGGAGAAAAAGGAACACTCTTGCACTGCTGGTGGGTATGTGAATTGGTACAGCCACTATGGAGAACAGAATGGAGGTTCCTTAAAAAACTACAAATAGAACTACCATATGACCCAGCAATCCCACTACTGGGCATATACCCTGAGAAAACCATAATTCAAAAAGAGTCATGTACCAAAATGTTCATTGCAGCTCTATTTACAATAGCCAGGAGATGGAAACAACCTAAGTGTCCATCATTGGATGAATGGATAAAGAAGATGTGGCACATATATACAATGGAATATTACTCAGCCATGAAAAGAAACAAAATTGAGTTATTTGTAGTGAGGTGGACAGACTCTAGTCTGTCATAGAGAGTGAAGTAATTCAGAAAGAGAAAGACAAATACCGTGTGCTAACACATATATATGGAATCTAAGAAAAAAAATGTCATGAAGAACCTAGGGGTAAGACAGGAATAAAGACACAGACCTACTAGAGAATGGACTTGAGGAGATGGGGAGGGGGAAGGGTAAGCTGTGACAAAGTGAGAGAGTGGCATGGACATATATACACTGCCAAATGTAAAATAGATAGCTAGTGGGAAGCAGCCGCATAGCACAGGGAGATCAACTCGGTACTTTGTGACCACCTAGAGGGGTGGGATAGGGAGGGTGGGAGGGAGGGAGACACAAGAGGGAAGAGGTATGGGAACATATGTATATGTATAACTGATTCACTTTGTTATAAAGCAGAAACTAACACACCATTGTAAAGCAATTATACTCCAATGAAGATGTAAACAAAACAAAACAAAACAAAACAAAAACTAGTCTGTGGTTTAAAAATTCCTGGGCAGTGGTTGCTCCTGAGGGATGTAGGTGGAGATTAAGTGAGAAGGAGCATGAGAGAACAATTTTCTGGGATAATAACATTCCATATCTGATAGAGGTTTGAGTTGCATTGCTTTATGTATATATTGGAAGTCAGCAAATAGTACACTTAAGATTTGTGCAAAACTGAACTCTAGTTTAAAAAAAAAAATATATATATATATATGTGCAGGTTGAAGTATTTGGAGTAACTGTAATAATATCTGCAACATAATTTTAACTGCATCAGAAAACAAGATGCACTAATATAAGGATAGGGAGGATATATAGATGGATAAATTAAATACAGTAAAATGTTAATTGTAGAATGAATGTTGTGGATATATGGGTATTCACGATTAAAATGGTTAAGCATTTCTCTATGTTAGAAAAACACTGGGTCCAGATTGATTCCCTTGCTATTGACAAGAAAGAACAAGAGAATAAGAGAATGTCTTCAAGCCACAAAATGTGTTCCCTATGGAAAGAGCTAGTTATATTTCCAAAAGAAGGAAGTGGGTGTGCTGGAGAGACAAGGACGCCAGATAGTCACTGATCATATTGATAATGCTTCACTGATGATTTATTTCACACTAGTAACTTTCATATAATAACACACTGCATCATGTTAAAGCAACAAACATAATAATCATTGGTAATGGAAGAATGTATTATGTGTATTAAAATGCATTTTCCTCCCATTTTATAAATGCAGGAGGTTAAATGATTATCCTCCAGGCTAACAAGTGTCAAAACCTGCCCTGAACTCAGGATTTTGACTGAAAATCTAGGGTTCTTTGTACCATCAACCTACACCACATTTTGGAAATAGATGTCATCTAATTACAAAGAATTTAATTTTTTAGTAGACTTTGCCTATAAAATGGGAAATATATTATTCTGATAATATTTTTATGACCTGAGCATAATAAAATTTTACTTACAGAGTAGAAATCTTTTAAAATCATCCATGTAAAAGAAAGATAATCATATTTAAAACACCAAATCAGCTCATTTAAGATTATTATTATTTGGATGTAATTAATAAGAATTTAAAGGGAAACAATAAGTTAACTAAAGGCATTATGCTACTTTATCAGTGTTTTACTCCAAAAATTTTTGCAGGCAGAAATAAACATCTCTTTGGCTACTTAGACCCTACTTTTTAGCAATTTGTGCTTTCAGGTATGAACAGTTTAACCTTGAATTGAAAAACAGATTCAAACAGATACTAGAATACATCTGAAGCAATGAATCAAAGCAAGCAAGAACATTACAGGAGTACCTTTGTTGGACACGGAGTGAGCCCATGGGATGACACTCTTCTTGAAATATATAAATGAGGAAACCACAAAATTCAGTAATGTGCATTCTCAGCCATAACACATAACATGAATTTTACTGATTAATAATTTTGTAAGTTAATTTTTACATATGTATGGTTTTGACACAGTGAACTGTAACCACATAATGTTAATCAATAGTTTATCGATAGTACTTAGTCATTATGGTTGCTTAATATTTTAGAATAAGTTCATTTTTATAACATAGAAATAAAGGTGAAAATAAAAGAACTCGAATTTATTTTAGTCTTTGTTCCCCTTTGCTTATTATTATTTAAAAAATTTTTGAAATTGACTACATGTCTCTAGTTTTTCAGTGACTTTTTTCTTTTTCTCTATACATAGTAGTCCTAAATTTGCTTAAGCCTCAAAGCATGAGAAAGTGTGTGTGTGTGTGCGCACGCACGCACGTATGTGTGTATCAAAATATACTCACCCACGTCCTGATTTGGAAAGTATTTATTCACAGTATAATAATCTGCACTGTAACTTGACATATGAATATGCATTTAAAACAAAACATGCTCTAAGTAAAGGATAAGGGGATATTTAGAAGTTTCTATCAAACTGTACTCAACTGATATGCTAAAATAATAGTGCTTTATGTACACACCAAAAGAAAAAATATTTTATTTTTTTTAATGGTAATGGTAGTTTGAAGCCAAACTTCTATCTTTTTAATATGATATTAGTATATTTTTCCAACCTAATAAATGGGGCAAATCATCAAAATGATGAATCAAAATCTGAGAGAATCATGCAACCTATTTAAGAGAAAACATGGCAAAAACCCCTTTGGCTTAAACTCTGCTTATCTTTTTTTTTTTTTTTTTTGCGGTACACGGGCCTCTCACTGCTGTGGCCTCTCCCGTTGCGGAGCACAGGCTCCGGACGCGCAAGCTCAGCGGCCATGGCTCACCGGCCCAGCCGCTCCGCGGCATGTGGGATCTTCCCAGACCGGGGCATGAACCCATGTCCCCTGCATCGGCAGGCGGACTCTCAACCACTGCGCCACCAGGGAAGCCCTGCTTATCTTTTTAAACTTTAATATTTGTCCATTTATATATTTCTTTCCAAAGGAGCTTTATATCTCTATTATACTGCAAACTTAAATGGCATTGTTTTCTAATTTACAAAAGGTTAGTGAATTAATAACAATAAGATAGCTTTTAACTTGTTTTCTTCCTTTCACTGATATTAAAACGCTAAATTTTTTCCAGTGTGATTAAGATTAAGAAACAGTAATTAACTAGAGAATTAGTGAACCCGTTCATCTATATTCTATTCTCAGTAAATATTTAGCATAAAATACGTTAAAAATGAAATTTATATTTGCTTTACTGCAAATCAAACTTGATCTCTGTTAGTACTGGCCTTAGACTTACAAGGTGGCATATTTTTTCTTCAGTAGTTTCAGATTCCTAGTTATCTACAATATTCCCCCTCTGAATGGTTTCTATTGATACACTTTTCCCCATTGAAGAAACTCATTTCTTTTTAACTTTTTCTGAAATTCATTTGTCCAAAACATATTCAACCCTTTTACATAAAACGATAAATAGCTATCAATGAATGTGGCAGAGAGAGCACTTACCAAATATCCATGTGAGCACCTACTTCTACAGGCTTCCTTGTACTTGGTTGTGGACATGTGAATAATTCTTGTCAATGACAGTATGAGTGAAAGTGATGTATGGTTGCTAGTCTAAGGTGCTCAAGAGAGGATGTGAGTTTTCCTGACCCTGACTTCTCCTAACCTTGTACCTGGAAGCAAACTTCAAGATGACTGAGTTGCAAAATGAATGTAGGTTGAATTGTTGAATCATCACTGGAGGAATGCTACCAAAGAGTTAACTAATACATATCAAACTTTTCATGAGTGAAAAATAAACTTTCATTGGTCCTAACCACTGAAATTAGGGTTTAGTTGTTACTGTCACATAGCTAGTCTTCTTATAACTAATACAGTACCTAAAGCTACTTGTCCCAAAATAGTAAGTATTTAGGAAACCCTAAGTCAACAATATTTATGATAATTTAATCTTTTAACCAGACTTCTTAGTCCTAGTACTACTAGACATTACTCATATACTTCATGTGTGTCAGTTTAAAATTATAAAAAATGTTTAAGTGCTTTTCTCATTATTTTAATTTTCCTGCTAACTATAATGCAAACTATAATGTGATTTAACTTTTCATCATGTTATTTCAATGGTTTTAGTCTTACTTTTTCATATAAACTTTTTTCAGTAATTAATTGAATTTATTGACATGTTATTAATTTCTACATGTACTGTTGTTTCCGATATCTTATTCTTTTCCTTTTTCTTCTTCTTTCTTTTAGTGTATTATCTGTGGGTGGTAAACAATTCTAACTTTTATGCTGAAAACATCTTTAATTTCTTCTCACTATTGAATAAAAATATATTTCTATTTTTATAAAAATCTAGGTTACAGTTTTTTCATCATCACTTGCAAAATAATTCTGCAGTGTCCTGGCCTTTATTTGATACTTCATTGAGGATAATCAGTCTGAATTTTCTCCCTGATAACTTTTAGGTTTTTTCTTTTTATTATTCAAGTTCTTCAGTTTTACACAGTGTGCCTAAGTGTAAATTTATATTTCTTTGCCTTCAGAGGACCCTGTCAATCTGTGGTCTCATATTTTTTTTCAGCTCTGGAAATTCTTACCTATCATTTCTTCAAATATCGTTTGTCTGCCACATAGGACTATTTATTGTTCTTCAAAACTTTTACCTTTTGTGATTCTGTGTTTTGGGAACAATTTTCTCCCAGATATTTGCAAAGCTTACATCATTAAGTTGCTCCACTCTCTCCAAAAATTTCACTGTATCAGAAAATCCTTCCCTGACCATCTTATCCCAAATCTTACTCTCGTCTCTATCACTTTCTTACCCTATTATTTTCTTCATCGTATTAATTACTTCTACATCTTATATACTTATTTGTTCATTTATTACCTTATCCTCCTAAAATTTAAATCCAGTGAGGATTTTTTTGGTCTGCTTTATCATTGTCCAATAAAGTGCTTAGAATAGTGCCTGGCACATAGTAGGTACTCAATAAATATTTTCCAAGTCAATGAAACTTCAACTTCTTAGTTCTGTCACTGTTGATGTATATTGTACCTCTCAATATTTTTATATCTTCTTATCTTTTTTGCTGTGTTCTGGATGAATTCCTCAATACCATCTTTATAAAAAAATTTTAATGACTACAAATTTCATTTCTATGATTTCTTATTGATCTTTCTTTAGTATCAGCTGTTCTTGTTTCTTATCTGTATGTTTTCGTTGCTTGTTTTCCATATTATTTTTTTCCAAATATTCTGGAATTGTGGATTTTAGATTCATTTTTAAAGTGATCTCCTACTCACCCTTTCTCTTTTTCTCATCTGTCTATCTTTCCCATTCTAGTTGTTTTTCAGTTGCCTGGTCCTTTGAGTCCTCTGTTCAAAACTAGGTCTTTAAATGTCATTTTGGAACTCTTGTCCTGAGATGATATTGAATCTTTCACAGGTGCTCTCTTATTTCAGTTCTGGTTTGTTAAAATGTGTTTGTCTTCCCAGAACCGTAGTCCGGTGCTTGCTATAGAGCTATAGCCTGCACACAGTGGCCTGACATTAGTTGAAGTAGTAGTGTTTCAAACTATAAACTTATTGTATGTTCTTGACCAAAGTGTAATAACTATATATTCTGTGTGATTAATTTTTAACATCCCACTACAATTAATCATTGTTTCTTATAGGCTTTTATTCAGTTATTAAATATTTATTGCACATCTATTATCAGGAAGATATTTGGTAAGCATGAAGAATCCATTCATAAATACGACCGTTATATCCTTCAAGAGACAATTAATGTATGAGAAAGCCACATCAATGCAATATATTAAAAACAGAAAATAAAACATAAACTACTAGATCTTAGAAAACTCTAACTTTTTTTTCCCATGATGGAATAGATTATCTAAAGCAGGCTTAACATATGACTCTTCTGAGATACATGATGAAATTCTTAACAGAGATTTCACTGATGAAGGTTCAGGGAGGCCAGGATTGAAAGCAACAAATGAGTAGGAAGCAGGCTGTACACATCCAGTCTGTAGCCCTTGGAAATGACATTTTTAATTATAATTTACATGTGATTCTACTCCTGTGTTGATGTGTTGGGAATTGCATCTAATTCAACTAAAACATGTATTCTATTTCTTAAAGAGCCTGTGATCTAATAAACAAGATTTTTGTTATAGCATGTTTCCCTGAAACAATTCAAGGCACTTAGCTAATATATCTGTGCCAAAAACATTTAGGTAGTCAACTAAAAAGGCAGTATTTAATTTTTTTCAAAGAATAAAGAAGCAGTTTGTAGCATGAAATAGTTCTCTCTAACCTCACGGATGCCACTGTATGCCACCTAACAAATCAGTCTAAAACACAGCAGCTTAAAACAAAAATTATTCTGCTATATTTCACATTGTCTGTGGATCTGGCATTCAGGAAGGACTTGGCTGAATGGTTTTAGCTTAGGGTCTCTCATGTAGCTGCAGTCAGAGACTGGCAAAAACTGAAACAATGGGAGGTTGGAGCAGCTGGGGGCAGCTGGATTTCTCCGCATGATATTTTGTGTCACCTAGTTTGGTCATTTTCAAAGCATGATGGACACAGGGCAGGCAAGGGCTTATAGAATAGCTCAGGGCTCCAGGGCAAATGTTTCAGGAAAACAGTCCTGAATTACATCACCTTTTCTGACCAAGCCTCAGAAGTCACCCAATGTTACTTCTGCCACTTCTATTAGTTAACAAGTGAGTCTCAAGCCTACCCAGATTCAAGGGGGGGGGGGGGATCCTAGACCTCACCTCTTGAGGGGGAGGGATGTCAAAATCACATTATATAGAAGAGCAAGTTGGATGGGAGATACTGTTGCGACCATTTAGGAAAAATACAATCTGCCACAGCTACTAAGAGCTAAATAGCATCCTGTCCTCTTAATTTATGAGTTTGTAAACTATGGGGTCCAATAGTTTGTATTTGTCCAAAGTACCTCTGTTAGTGGCAGAGCTAGAAATAGAGCATATATATCCTGACCTCCACTCTCATTTTTCCCTTTGTCAGCAGAGTGCCTCCTTGAGGGTACTAAAAGGAAATTCAGAACCTAGGAACACATGGTTGATGTGAATTCCTTGGGAATTTCTAAGGCATACAAAATGATTACTGAACATGGAAAAAACCAAAATACACATACAATGGAGGGAGACATATACCGGAAATCTGTCTGTACATGGAATGTCTTAACTGAACATATGATTTCTAAGTTGCAAATTCATGCATTTAATTACTTATTCATTCAAAACTTATTTTAGGTCCTTTGAAGTGTGCTGGGGGATATGTGAATACATATCATGTAAATTAAAGAAACTTCCTCTACTTAGTGCTCTAATTCAATAAAAAAGTACAAATGTCAAATACGATATAATATTGACATGAATCCCTAATTTAAAGAACTGAAAAATGTTTGCTTGAGTTAACCTGAAATATCTTTAGATTTTATCAGTAGATGGTCAGATGCTTCCTTAGGTACACACTAGAACTTGTGTTCAGTATAATCTATAAAATAAAAAGATACCCTCTTTATGTGTGAGGAATAGGTTTTTTTTAAATCCAAAACTTTTTTTTTTTATGAAAAAAAAATGCTCCAGATTATGGCCCAGGTTTCTCTCTAAAGCTTTCAGGCAATATATTATTAATTATTTTGACTATATAGAGGAAATACGCTCAGTGACTTCTATTTTAAATTTTTTTCTTTTAAACATCCAATTTAAAAAAATATAGAAATATATCATTAAGTTAGGCCCTGAAGAAGGTGGTGCTGAAGGCATTTTAGCTGAAGATAAATGAGTTGTCTTTGGGGATTGGGGGAAGAAATGTTGGTGGAGAAGTGCATGGTAATCAGGGAACTGTAGGATATAGGGAGGACAAATAAGATGAGAATAGGGTAGATACTTTAAAAATCTACAAAAATCTATACACATCCTAAATCCATAATTTCAGAATGTTGCTGTATAGTCAGAATAATATTCCTGTGCAGTAACGTGGCAATTATGGAAGAGCATACAGAAGCAGAAATTTATAGGTGGTGTTTGAGGAACATGCATAATTTATATTTAGAATGCAGATTCAGACAATACTAGTTCAAGGACATTGGAACACAAGAAAAGTAACCAATAGTGCCAGGAAACTGAAAGATGTCTAGGCATAGTTTAAGGTTTGGGAAGACAGTTAAGGAAGTTTAGAGTTAGAAAAGAATACTTGGAATAAGAAGTTATCTTTTGGGGGAAGAGGTAGAGAGGATAAGACTACAGAAATTTCTAAACATAACATTGTTTAGAGTCCAAAATAAAAATATATGCTGAATATGGAAAATGATTAATGATAAAATCCGCTATGTCAGTCAGCAGGGAAGATCATTATGATAAAAAAAAGAATTTCAACATTATTATTTACTGAAAATCAATAGAGCACTGACAGTCATGACAAACTTTTCAAAATACCAATAGATTTTCATGTAACTATTTTGAAACGTTCTCTAAAAAATAATTTTTAATTACATTCTGAAATGTTTTAGTAGCATAAGAGTTCACTTATAACAATTGTTTCTTCTACCAGTATTTTAACCTATGATCATTTTTATCATATTACAACCTTACTTTGCCTCATATCAGAGTCTCAGGTACTATGCTTAGTTTCTTAATTTCTCTGAAAACACAGGGAGTAATTTAAAAATCATAGGCACAGTCATTTTAAGTCTTTATTTATTTTCAGAACTTCAGCTTATCATTGAATAAGTCATACGCTGAGTGAGCTGAAAATTCTATTAATTAGTTACACACTAGTAAGTAAGCTTTAAATCCCAATGCCAATTAAATCTATTTATAATTGCATTTGGAGCTGCTTAATAGACATGTCTCTAATCTTCATGTGGATTCTACCCATGATGCTATATATAAAAAAGTAATTATTTTAAATATATTCAATTTAAATATTTATTTTCAATATATATATATATTTTTAATAATCTGAAAGCTTTTCTTTATTTCTTACACATATATAACAGATTCAGTGGATTCACAAGAAAGCCATTATAGTAAGAGTTTGTGTGATACACAAATCATTATGATTAAAATTATATTATCAAATAATTTATAAATAGCTGTCAAAGTTCTAAATTTGAACTTCAGAAACGTTACTGCTGATCACATTATAATTTCATGTCTTTCTATCTGATAAGTGGCTTTGGGGCAAAAGTTGACCTACGCCTCAAGATGACTGGGAATATTTGAGAATTTCTTCATTCCTATTCACAGGTTGACCGGAGGCAGTGAAAATGCTAAAACTCTGAACTGAGATCATGAGTCTGATGAGAAAATCCACAGAGAAGGGATATGGAAACAGGAAGATACTGTGTGTTATGGTGCCGATCCACACAGCTTGATATTTATGACACAATTTAAAATATCTTTTTTCATTAAAATTCTCAGAAAATTATCTGCCTATAAACATTGATTGTATGTGATTGGCAAACTCTTGAAGGTAAGTACTGACACTGAAATATAAACTCTCAAACAGGAACTGATATGTATAAATGTTTATTCTTACATTAGACAATTGTAACATATAGACTAAAATGCATTGTTTATAATACATTATAGCCTTTTATATGATTCTATGTATATCAAGGATATCATAAAAAGATAATTTATTATACTCATCAATATAGAAGATTAAATAATTAGTGATTCACAATAACATAATTAACATATGGTTCCATAAAACCATACAGAATCACACAGGCCCAGCTCTGTAGATATTACGAACTGTTACTCCAGGGAGAATCTTTTTTTTTAAAGGATTATATATTGGTATTATCATGTTTTTTCCTCGACAGCTCCTTCCTTCCTTCCTTCCTTCCTTCCTCCCTCCCTCCCTCCCTCCCTCCCTCTCTCCCTTCCTTCCTTCCACATCTTTATTGGAATAAATGCTTTACAATGGTGTGCTAGTTTCTGCTTTATAACTAAGTGAATCAGTTATACTTTTACATATGTTCCCATATCTCTTCCCTCTTGCATCTCCCTCCCTCCCAGCCTCCCTATCCCACCCCTCTAGGTGGTCACAAAGCACTGAGCTGATCTCCCTGTGCTATGCGGCTGCTTCCCACTAGCTATCTATTTTACATTTGGTAGTGTATATATGTCCATGCCACCCTCTCACTTTGTCACAGCTTACCCTTCCCCCTCCCTGTATCCTCAAGTCCATTCTCTAGTAGGTCTGTGTCTTTATTACCGTCTTGCACCTAGGTTCTTCATGACCATTATTTTATTTTATTTTTTTTAATTCCATATATATGTATTAACATATGGTATTTGTTTTTCTCTTTCTGTTTTACTTCACTCTGTATGACAGACTCTAGGTTCATCCACCTCACTACAACTAACTCAATGTCACTTCTTTTTATGGCTGAGTAATATTCCATTGTATGTGTGTGCCATATCTTCTTTATCGATTCATCTGTCGATGCACTTAGGTTGCTTCCATGTCCTGGCTATTGTAAATAGAGCTGCAATGAACATTTTGGTACATGACTCTTTTTGAATTATGGTTTTCTCAGGGTATATGCCCAGTAGTGGGATTGCTGGGTCACAGGTAGTTCTATTTTTAGTTTTTTAAGGAACTTCCATACTGTTCTCCATAGTGGCTGTATCAATTAACATTCCCACCAACAGTGCAAGAGGGTTCCCTTTTCTCCACATCCTCTCCAGCATTTATTGTTTGTAGATTTTTTGATGATGGCCATTCTGACTGGTGTGAGATGATATCTCATTGTAGTTTTGATTTGCATTTCTCTAATGATTAATGATGTTGAGCATTCTTTCATCTATTTGTTGGCAATATGTATATCTTCTTTGGAGAAATGTCTATTTAGGTCTTCTGTCCATTTTTGGATTGGGTTGTTTGTTGTTTTGATATTAAGCTGCATGAGCTGCTTGTGAATTTTAGAGATTAAACCTTTGTCAGCTGCTTCATCTGTAAATATTTTCTCCCATTCTGAGAGTTGTCTTTTGGTCTTGTTTATGGTTTCCTTTGCTGTGCAAAAGCTTTGAAGTTTCATTAGGTCCCATTTGTTTATTTTTGTTTTTATTTCCATTTCTCTAGGAGGTGGATCAAAAGGATCTTGCTGTGACTTATGTCATAGAGTGTTCTGTCTATGTTTTCCTCTAAGTGTTTGATAGTGTCTGGACTTACATTTAGGTCTTTAATCCGTTTGAGTTTATTTTTGGGTATGGTGTTAGGGAGTGTTCTAATTTCATACTTTTACATGCAGCTGTCCAGTTTTCCCAGTACCGCTATTGAAGAGGCTGTCTTTTCTCCTCTGTATATTCTTGCCTCCTTTATCAAAGATAAGGTGACCATATGTGCATGGGTTTATCTCTGGGCTTTCTATCCTGCTCCATAGATCTATATTTCTGTTTTTGTGCCAGTACCATACTGTCTTGATTACTGTAGCTTTGTAGTATAGTCTGAAGTCAGGGAGCCTGATTCCTCCAGCTCCATTTTTCTTCCTCAAGATTGCTTTGGCTTTTGGGTCTTTTGTGTTTCCATACAAACTGTGAAATATTTTGTTCAAGTTCTGTGAAAAATGCCAGTGGTAGTTTGATAGGGATTGCACTGAACCTGTAGACTGCTTTGGGTAGTATAGTCATTTTCACAATGCTGATTCTTCCAGTCAAAGAACATGGTATATCTCTCCATCTGTTTGTATCATCTTTAATTTCTTTCATCAGTGTCTTATAATTTTCTGCATACAGGTCTTTTGTCTCCTTATGTAGATTTATTCCTAGATATTTTATTCTTTTTGTTGCAGTGGTAAACGGGAGTGTTTTCTTAATTTCACTTTCAGATTTTTCATCATTAGTGTATAGAGTTGCTAGACATTTCTGTGCATTAATTTTGTATCCGGTTACTTTACCAAATTCAATGATTAGCTCTAATAGTTTTCTGGTAGCATCTTTAGGATTCTCTATGTATAGTATCATGTCATCTGCAAACAGTGACAGCTTTACTTCTTCTTTTCTGATTTGGATTCCTTTTATTTCTTTTTCTTCTCTGACTGCTGTGGCTAAAATTTCCAAAACTATGTTGAAAAATAGTGGTGAGAGTGGGCAACCTTGTCTTGCTCCTCATCTTAGTGGAAATGGTTTCTGGTTTTCACCATTGAGGACTATGTTGGTTGTGGGTTTGTCTAATATGGCCTTTATTATGTTGTGGAAAGTTCCCTCTATGCCTACTTTCTGCAGGGTTTTTATCATAAATGGGTGTTGAATTTTGTCGAAAGCTTTCTCTGCATCTATTGAGATGATCATATGGTTTTTCTCCTTCAATTTGTTAATATGGTGTATCACATTGATTGATTTGCATATATTGAAGAATCCTTGCATTCCTGGGACAAACCCCACTTGATCATAGTGTATGATCCTTTTAATGTTCTGTTGGATTCTGCTTGCTAGTATTTGTTGAGGATTTTTGTATCTATGTTCATTAGTGATATTGGCCTGTAGTTTTGTTTCTTTGTGACATCTCTGTCTGGTTTTGGTATCAGGGTGATTGTGGCCTCGTAGAATGAGTTTGGGAGTGTTCCTCCCTCTGCTATATTTTGGAAGAGTTTGAGAAGATTAGGTGTTAGTTCTTTTCTAAATGTTTGATAGAATTTACCTGTGAAGCCATCTGGTCCTGGACTTTTGTTTGCTGGAAGATTTTTAATCACAGTTTCAATTTCAGTGCTTGTGATTGGTCTGTTTATATTTTCTATTTCTTCCTGGTTCAGTCTCAGAAGGTCATGCATTTCTAAGAATTTGTCCATTTCTTCCAGGGCATCCATTTTATTGGCATATAGTTGCTTGTAGTAATCTCTCATGGTCCTTTTTATTTCTGCGGTGTCAGTTGTTACTTCTCCTTTTTCATTTCTAATTCTATTGATTTGAGTCTTCTCCCTTTTTTTCTTGATGGTTTATCAATTTTGTTTATCAATTTTGTTTATCAATTTTGGCTAATGGTTTATCAATTTTGTTTATGTTCTCAAAGAACCAGCTTTTAGTTATATTGATCGTTGCTATCGTTTCCTTCATTCCTTTTTCATTTATTTCTGACCTGATCTTTATGATTTCTTTCCTTCTGTTAAATTTGGGCTTTTTTTTGTTCTTCTTTCTCTAATTGCTTTAGGTGTAAGGTGAGGTTGTTTATTTGAGATATTTCTTGTTCTTTAGGTAGGATTGTATTGCTATAAACTTCCCTCTTAGAACTGCTTTTGCTGCATCCCATAGGTTTTGGGTTGTTGTGTTTTCATTGTCATTTGTTTCTAGGTATTTTTTGATTTCTTCTTTGATTTCTTCAGTGATCTCTTGTTTATTAAGTAGTGTATTGTTTAGCCTCCATGTGTTTGTATCTTTTACAGATTTTTTTCCTGTAATTGATATCTAGTCTCATAGCGTTGTGGTCGGAAATGATACTTGATACGATTTCAATTTTCCTTAATTAACCAAGGCTTGATTTCTGACCGAAGATATGATCTATCCTGGAGAATGTTCCATGAGCACTTGAATAGAATGTGTTCTGTTGTTTTGGGATGAAATGTCCTATAAATATCAGTTAAGTCCATCTTGTTTAATGTGTCATTTAAAGCTTGTGTTTCCTTATTTATTTTCATTTTGGATGATCTGCCCATTGGTGAAAGTGGGGTGTTAAAGTCCCCTAGTGTGATTGTGTTACTGTCAATTTCCCCTTTTATGGCTGTTAGTATTTGCCTTATGTATTGAGGTGCTCCTATGTTGGGTGCTTAAATATTTACAATTGTTATATCTTCTTCTTGGATTGATCCCTTGATCATTAAGTAGTGTCCTTCTTTGTCTCTTGTAATAGACTGTTTTTTAATGTCTATTTTGTCTGATATGAGAATTGCTACTCCAGCTTTCTTTTGATTTCCATTTGCATGGAATATCTTTTTCCATTCCCTCACTTTCAGTCCGTATGTGTCCCTAGGTCTGAGGTTGGTCTCTTGTAGACAGCATATATATGGGTCTTGGTATGTATCCATTCAGCCAGTCTATATCTTTTGGTTGGAGCATTTAATCCATTTACATTTAAAGTAATTATTGATATGTATGTTCCTATTACCATTTTCTTAATTGTTTTGGGTTTTTTATTGTAGGTCTTTTCCTTCTCTTGTGTTTCCTGCCTAGAGAAGTCCTTTAGCATTTGTTGTAAAGCTGATTTGTTGGTGCTGAATTCTCTTAGCTTTTGCTTGTCTGTAAAGGTTTTAATTTCTCTGTCAAATCTGAATGAGATCCTTGCTGGGTAGCGTAATCTTGGTTGTGGGTTTTCCCCCTTCATCACTTTAAATATGTCCTGCCACTCCTTTCTGGCTTGCAGAGTTTCTGCTGAAAGATCAGCTGTTAACCTTATGGGGATTCCCTTGTATGTTATTTGTTGTTTTTCCCTTGCTGCTTTTAATATTTTTTCTTTGTATTTAATTTTTGATAGCTTGATTAATATGTGTCTAGGCGTGTTTCTCCTTGGATTTATCCTGTATGGGACTCTCTGTGCTTCCTGAACTTGAATAACTATTTCCTTTTCCGTATTAGGGAAGTTTTCAGCTATAATCTCTTCAAATATTTTCTCAGTCCCTTTCTTTTTCTCTTCTTCTTCTGGGACCCCTATAATTCGAATTTTGTGCGTTTAGTGTTGTCCCAGAGGTCTCTGAGACTGTCCTCAGTTCTTTTCATTCTTTTTTCTTTATTCTGCTCTGCAGTAGTTATTTCCACTATTTTATCTTCCAGGTCACTTATCCGTTCTTCTGCCTCAGTTATTCTGCTTTGATCCCTTCTAGACAATTTTCAATTTCATTTATTGTGCTGTTCATCACTGTTTGTTTGCTCTTTAATTCTTCTAGGTCCTTGTTAAACGTTTCTTGTATTTTCTCCATTCTATTTCCAAGATTTTGGATCATCTTTATGATCATTATTCTGAATTCTTTTTCAGGTAGACTGCCTCTTTCCTCTTCATTTGTTAGGTCTGGTGAGTTTTTTTTCCTTCCTCCTTCATCTGCTGTGTGTTTCTCTGTCTTCTCATTTTGCTTAACTTACTGTGTTTGGGGTCTCCTTTTCGCAGGCTGCAGGTTCGTAGTTCCCCTTGTTTTTGGTGTCTGTCCCCAGTGGCTAAAATTGGTTCAGTTGGTTGTGTAGGCTTCCCGGTGGAGGGGACTAGTGCCTGTGTTCTGGTGGATGAGGCTGGATCTTGTCTTTCTGATGGGCAGGTCCACATCTGGTGCTGTGTTTTGGGGTGTCTGTGGCCTTATTATGATTTTAGGCAGCCTCTCTGCTAATGGATGGGATTGTATTCTTGTCTTGCTAGTTGTTTGGCATAGGGTGTCCAGCACTGTAGCTTGCTGGTCGTTGAGTGGAACTGGGTCTTGGCATTGAGATGGAGATCTCTGGGATATTTTTGCCATTTGATATTACGTGGAGCTGGGAGGTCTCTTGTGGACTAGAGTCCTGAACTTGGCTCTCCCGCTTCAGAGGCACAGCCTTGATGCCTGGCTGGAGCACCAAGAGCCTGTCATGCATGTGGCTCAGAATAAAAGGGAGGAAAAAAAAGAAAGAGAGAAAGAAGAAGATAAAATAAAATAACATAAAATAAAGTAAAATAAAATAAAGTTCTTAAAATAAAAAATAATTATTAAAAAATTTCTTTTAAGTTATTTACAAAAAAAGAAAGAAAGAGAGAGCAATCAAACATGAAAAAAAAAACACACCAGTGGTAACAAGTGCTAAAAACTATACTAAAAAAAGCAAAACAAAAACGGACAGACAGAACCCTAGGACAAATAGTAAAAAGCAAAGCTATACAGACAGTATCACACACAGAAGCATACACATACACACTCACAAAAAGAGAAAAAGGGGGAAAATAATGTATATATATATATCATTGCTCCCAAAGTCCACCTCCTCAACTTGGGCTGATTCGTTGTCTATTCAGGTATTCCACAGATGCAGGGTACATCACGTTGATTGTGGAGATTTAATCCACTGCTCCTGAGGCTGCTGGGAGAGATTTCCCTTTCTCTTATTTGCTTGCACAGCTCCCGGGGTTCAGCTTTGGATTTGGCCCCGCCTCTGCATGTAAGTTGCCTGAGGGGGTCTGTTCTTCGCTTAGACAGGACAGGGTTAAAGGAGCAGCTGATTCAGGGGCTCTGGCTCACTCAGGCCAGGGTGGGGAAGGGAGGCGTATGGATGCGGGGCGAGCCTGTGGCAGCAGAGGCCTGCGTGACGTTGCACCAGCCTGATGCACGCCATGCGTTCTCACGGGGAAGTTGTCCCTGGATCACAGGACCCTGGCAGTGGCGGGCTGCACAGGCTCCCGGGAGGGGAGGATAGTGACCTGTGCTTGCACACAGGTTTCTTGGTGGCTGCAGCAGCAGCCTTAGCATCTCATGCCCGTCTCTGGGGTCCGCGCTGTTAGCCGCGGCTCACGCCCGTCTCTGGAGCTCCTTTAAGCAGCGCTCTTAATCCCCTCTTCTCGAGCACCAGGAAACAAAGAAGTGAGAAAAAGTCTCTTGCCTCTTTGGCAGCTCCAGACCTTTTCCCGGACTCCCTCCCGGCCAGCCGTGGCACACTAACCCCTTCAGGCTGTGTTCACGCAGCCAACCCCAGTCCTCTCCCTGGGATCCCACCGAAGCCCGAGCCTCAGCTCCCAGCCCCGTCCGCCCCGGCGGGTGAGCAGACAAGCCTCTCTGGCTGGTGAGTGCTAGTCAGCACTGATCCTCTGTGCGGGAATCTCTCCGCTTTGCCCTCCGCACCCTTGTGGCTGCGCTCTCCTCCGCAGCTCCGAAGCTTCCCCCCTCCGCCACCCGCAGTCTCCGCCCGCGAAGGGGCTTCCTAGTGTGTGGAAACCTTTCCTCCTTCACAGCTTCCTCCCACTGGTGCATGTCCCGTCCCTATTCTTTTTTGTTTTGTTTTTGCGGTACGAGGGCCTCTCACTGTCGTGGCCTCTCCCGTTGTGGAGCACAGGCTCCGGACACGCAGGCTCAGCGGCCATGGCTCACGGGCCTAGCCGCGCTGCAGCATGTGGGATCTTCGTGGACCGGGGCACGAACCCGTGTCCCCTGCATCAGCAGGCAGACTCTCAACCACTGCGCCACCAGGGAAGCCCCCGTCCCTATTCTTTTGTCTCTGTTTTCTTCTTTCGCCCTACCCAGGAAGGTGGGGAGTTTCTTGCCTTTAAGGAGGTCTTAGGTCTTTTGCCAGCGTTCAGTAGGTGTTCTGTAGGAGCTGTTCCACATGTAGATGTATTTCTGATGTATTTGTGGGGAGGAAGTTGATCTCCACATGTCACTCTTCCGCCATCTTTAAGCTCCCAACCCGGGGAGAAAATTTTAATCAAAAATAAACTATACTTTGAGACTACTTTGTAAAATAAATATGGGCAAACTTGTATGTTCTAATACAGTTCTTTTTGTTTATATCTTGGGTTCATCTCAAGGGATTACTTAAAAAGATACTGAGCACTTAATATCAGTATTTTCTTCCTTGATTATTGATAACACTTAGAATAATACTCCTACTGGTTCTATTTCTACAGTCAAATTGATTAAAACTCATTTATCACTATAAAGAGACAAATATTTCAAGACATTGAACCAGGTTTTCAGGCTCTCTCCTGTCTCCTCAGTCTTAGAACACTTAGTTACCACTTCCATAAATTTGTACGATGCCTCAGGATCTTAGAGAGGATTTTATTATACTTGCTTTTCATTATGACCCAAAACATTTATCTTTCCAGTTATTGATTTCCCAGTCCAAAGCTTAAAAGAATTCAGTTTTCCTAATCAGCAAGTCATTCTTGAAGTAAATTTTTATTTCAACAACAGGATGAAACAATCAGTATAGGGCCACATCTACTCAAATGATAGTTAATAGATCACATTTAGCATATGAGTAGAAGAATGCCAAATACATGCTGATAGAAGTTATTACATATTTCATGGTTTTTGTTTTATAAGAGATTTATGTATTTGAATTATGGTGACTTTGTGAAATGTGGATTTTGCCTTATTTTACCCAGTGGGGACTTACTGTATTATTTATAATATTAACCAGTTCATATGTTACTTTTATTTTCTTATAGCCAGAGATTAAGGAAATTCTATTATTCAAAAATATAGAAAAATATACTGGGGAGAGAAGAAAAGATGACGGAGTAGAAGGACCTGGAGCTCACTCCTCCCAAGAGCACACCAAAATCACAACTAACCGCTGAACAGCCATCAGTAAAAAAGACTGGAACCTACCAAAAAAGATATTCTACGTCCAAAGACAAAGAGGAAATCACAACGAGATGGTAGGAGGGGTACACTTGTGTTATAATCCAATCCCATACCCCCAGGTGGGCAACCCCACAAACTGGAGAATAATTATATCGCATTTCTCCCGTGGGAGTGAGTTCTGAGTGCCAGGTCAAGCTCCCCAGCCTGGGGGTCTGGCATCAGGAGGAAGAGCCCTGAGGGCATTCAGCTTTAAAGGCCAGTGGGTCTTGATTTCAGGAGCTCCACAGGACTGGGGGAAACAGACACTCCACCCTTGGAGGGTGCACACAAGGTCCCACACACACTGGGTCTCAGCACAAAAGAACAGACTCTATAGGAGCTTGGGCCAGACTTACCTGCAGGTCTTGGAGGGTCTCCTGGGGAGGCAGAGGGTGGCTGTGGCTCTCTCTTAGAACATAAATGCTGGTGGCAAATATGTCCAGGAATACGCATCTGAAGGCTGACCTCTCGCTTGGGACATTAGCACTAAGACCTGGCCTCACCCAACAGCCTGCGGCCTACAGTGCTGGGATGCCTCAGGCCAAACAACCAACAGGGTGGGAACACAGTCCCTCCCATCAGTAGACAGACTGCCTAAAGGCTTTCTGAGCCCACAGCCACCACACTTGACACCAGTGGACCAACTCCACCCACCAGTGGGCAGGCACTGGCCCCTCCCACCAGGAAGCCTGCACAAGCCTCTAGACCAGCCTCACCCACCAGGGGGCAGCCACCAGAAGGAAGGAAACTATGATCCTGCAACCTGCAGAACTGAGTTTGTAAACACAGGTCAGAACCTATCCTGAAACCAGCTGGTCCCTGGCCCTTGACTGATGAGAGGGGAGTGTACTGCTGGGATACACAGGACATCCCCTACAGAGGGCCACTTCTCCAAGGTCAAGAAATGTAACTAAGCTACTATATACATAAAAATACAAATAGAAATTTAAATAAAATGAGATGGCAAAGGAATATGTTCCAGATGAAAGAACAAGATAGGACCCTAGAGTAATGGAAATAAAAACAAAAATAAACAAATGAGACCTAATTAAACTTAAAAGCTTTTGCACAGCAAAGGAAACCATAAACAAAACAAAACACCAACCTACAGAATGGGAGAAAATATTTGCAAATGATGTGACTGACAAGGGATTAATCTCCAACATATACATACAGCTCAATATCAAAAAAAAAAGCTAATCAAAAAATGGCCAGAAGATCTAAAAAGATATTTCTCCAAAGAAGACATACAGATGGCCAAAAGGCACATGCAAAGATGTTCAACATCGCTAATTATTGGAGAAATGCAAATCAAAACTACAATGAGGTATCACCTCACACCAGTCAGAATGGCCATCATCAAAAAGTTTACAAATAACAAATGCTGGAGAGGGTGTGCAGAAAAAGGAACCCTCCTACACTGTTGGTGGGAATATAAATTGGTACAGCCACTAATGGAGAACAGTATGGAGGTTCCTTAAAAAACTAAAAATAGAGCTACCATATGATCCTGCAATCCCCCTCCTGGGTATATATCCAGAGAAAAAAGATACATGCACCCCAGTGTTCACTGCAGCACTATTTACAATAGCCAAGACATGGAAGCAACCTAGGTGTCCATCAACAGACAAATGAATAAAGATGTGGTATATATGTATACAGTGGAATATTACCCATAAAAAAGAATGAAATAATGCCATTTGCAGCAACATGTATGGACCTAGAGATTATCAAACTAAGTGAAGTAAGCCAAACAGAGAAAGACAGATATCATATGATATTGCTTATATGTGGAATCTAAAAAATGATATTTACAAATGAACTTATTTATAAAACAGAAATAGACTCACAGACATAGAAAACAAACTTATGGTTACTAAAAGGGAGGGTGGGAGAGGGATAAATTAGGAGTTTGGGATTAAAATATACACATTACTATATATAAAATAGATAACCAATAAGGATATCTATTGGATAACCAATAACCTACTGTATAGCCCGAGGAACTATACTCAATATCTTGTAATAACCTATAATGGAAGAGAACGTTAAAAAAAGAATATATATATTTATATATATATATGTATAACTTAATCACTTTACTATACACCTGAAACTAACACAGCATTGTAAATCAACTATATTTCAACACAAATTATGAAAAAGAAACATATCTTTTTATTGATTTTTTTTCTAAACAAAATATTTTGGTAGATTCAGTAAATACAATTGAGAGGTTTCTTACTCATCAGGAATGAAGAGATTGGAGAAGAAGCAAAATTCAAAATCATTCATTGTATGTCTGTGAAGGAAAAAAACAGAACAACCCTCTAAAATTCCCTGTCTTTCCTTGATATTAGAGAATCAGAATTTGATAGGCCAATCTTAGCCTTTCTATGTTTTTGACAAGCAAAAGTTGTAATGATTCATCTCCGTTTTTGCACGTATCTTCCTTTGGTACAAGTCCAGCCTGCATTGAGAAACTTCTAGAGACTTGTGGGGATTATGGGGTGCCTGGCCACGCCAAGTATCTTGTCTTGTGAATGGATGAAAGTTACAACATAATTTGCCAAGGTTAGGAGTAGAGTCTATAACCTCAGAAGAAAGGGAAGCTAACAAGTTGAAGTAAGAATTAGACCTGTGACCTTAAATTCATAAAGCCCTCATTTTCTAATGGGCTGAGCAGTTCAGTCTAGGAAATATAGGATTATAGCCACAGGAAGTTGAACAAGCTTTCCTAGTTTTGACTAATTTATCTCCTTGCTTCTAGGTAAGAGAAAGTTAAGTTTTACCAGACAATTCATTATCTGTACATCTTCCTTTAAACTCTCTAGGATAGGAAATTCTGAAAGTTTCAGCTAGGAATCTGTTTCAATACTACTAATGAACTCTAATATCAGAATGTTTCTTTTATACAACTTACAACTCTCTTATGGCAATTAAAGTCTGTTTCCTTGTCCTATACTTAGGGAAGATGAAAGGCAGTTAGCATGCCCGCTAAAACAATTAACTCTAAGGTCAATAAACTATTCTCCTTTCTCTTAACTTCCAGTTTAAGTAATACTTTTTTAAACCTTTCCTACATCATTTTTATTTTTTAATTAATCGATTTTTATTTCTTAGAGCAGTTTAGATCTATAGAAGACAATGAAACAGAAAGTACAGAGGGTTCCTATCATCAATTTATTTTTATTTAACTAGGTAGTAAAAACTGTACTCTTTTTGAAAATGTTGTCACTAAATAATTTACTTTGAGTCGAACAATCAAGCCATATGTACTGAAACTGTGTAAATGTTACAAAAACATAAAAAGATGCTAGAAAAATGGGATGGGCATGTTTGAATAGTAGTATATAACTAATTATTCTAGCTGACAATAGTAAAGTCTATAAAGGTATAGCTAAAAGTTAGAAGAGACTTAATGGCTTCACTAAGTTTTCAGAAAGATGTAATTATCCATCTCTGTGTACAGCTGAAGGAAAATAAATTATCTATACCTACTCTTATACATATTTCATAGAAAGAGTGGGACTGTAGATATAATTTCTAATCTACTCTTAAATATTAAGACAGATATTGGAAGAAAAAAGTAGTTGTCAAATAAAAGTATTCCATTAGGATATATTTTTTATGATTATGAGCTTTTTCAGCATACATTTAATTATTTATATGCTGTGGAATGTATTCCTCTTTCCTATAAAGTAAATGCTTAGTAGAATTTATATAAATTCTAGCTCTATTATACATTTTTGATGGTGACTGATTTGCATTATTCAACTCGGATGATTTTATCTGGCACAACTGGCCAATTTCTAAATAGCATCTAGAAATCATCATCTGAGGTAGATTGTATAGGTAAATTTTATAAATCCTTAGAGAATTTGTGGAAGAAATAAAAAAGGAAAACCTCATATTTCTTATTTTAAGACTTCTAGCTTGAATTTCTATTCTGAGACACCCTTCCTAAACATTGCTTTGGTGGTGGTGTGAATTAGATAGGGAACTTGTGCATTTGAAACAGAAATCAGATAGTTTTTCAGACATTCTACATGGAAGCCAATTATTCATTCATTTACCAAACTTTCTTATCCACCATAAGCCATATACAGAGAAAGCCCAAGGGATACAATGAAGAATAAGACATAGACCTATCCTCAAAAGTGTACATTCTCTTCAGGAGTGTGTCTAAAAACAAATGAAAGAACGAAGTCAAATATAACTTAGCATTTTAATTATTTGGCTTTGGAATTCTTTTTCCATGAAATGAATATGAGGGAAGTCAGAAATAATAATTCACTCTTTTGAAGGCAGTTTTGTGCTGCTTTAAGACCCCTGGATTGGGGGTGATAAGGAAAAGCCTTTCCAACATGGCAAGATGGAAAGATGGAAAGAGCACTGAGGGATGAGGGAAAGGATCTGATATTAGTCCCAGTTGTGCCCCTCGGCAATCATGTGAGTTTGGGAAGACACTATTTGATTTCTGTGGTTCAGTTTCTTCATCTTTCTTAATGTCCACTCTATAGAGGTACACAATCCTTATCTGGGTTGGCACTGGCTACTTGGACTGGGTGGTGGAGGGTGCACTGTGGGTGGCTGTTCTTCCTATTTTTTGTTTTTGCTTTCTCTCTCTCAATAAAATTTTATGAATTTTAAACTGTTTTAATCTGTCACAGTAAAACAGAAGTATGCCTATGCTTCCCAATTTATGTAGCTGATTTAAGGTATTTAATACTAACTAAAAGCATTACATTTCCGACAATAACAGCTTTCCTCTCTCAGGGATTCTGAGTGGGGACTTGACAACCTGAATGTCCTCTACCTTGTTTCCAGTGCAACGCTAATACTGCTCCATCTATGTCAAAGGGACTGTAGGAAAAAAGCAATGAAGTAATGTCTATCAAGGTGCCCTGCAAACTAAAAACAACTAGGTGAATTAAAGTTTGCTCTTATTGTTAAAATAGTTTTAATACATGTCCACTAAAATGAGTGTTTATGTATTTGTTTTCTCAAAGTCAATTTAAAATCCACTTTTATTGAAGAAAGGGGAAATAATGAAGAAGGAGAGCTTTTCCAAATCTAGAAAGGCAGTCTAGTTTTAAAAATGGTGGTTCATTGTTCAGTGGGTATAGAGTTTCAATTTTACAAGATGAAAATTTCTAGAGAGTTGCTGCATAACAATGTGAATATAGTAACAATAAGCTGTACATTTAAAAATAGCTAAGACGGTACATTTTATGTTTCATTAACCACAATTAAATAAATAAAAGGCAGTTCAATGATTAACTACATCAGAGCTATGACTCCAGTAGCCTTAAAGACCTCAAAATTAAATTTCTAAATCAGTGAAAAGCCAGGTATGGCAACTGAATGCCAATTTTCAAATAAATATCACCTACTCTTAAGAAATGTTAGCGGCAGATATGTTTATTGTTAGGAACAAAAATATTTATATCATGGAAGGTAGTCATTTAAAATGCATATTAGCCTCATGAGTTAAGTTTTTGCAAGTCAAGCACATAAAGTGATGAATTTTGTGGGAATAGGAAACTAGATAGCACATGAAATTCTAAACTATCCAAATGCCCTAGTATTTATATCTATATTTATAATTAATTTATATTTAATTTAAATTTAAATAAAATTTATATTTATAATTTAATTTATGCAATATTCACTTAATAGTGCCTTGTTATATCAACTATAATTTTAATTTAATAAAATATCTTTACCATATATTGAATTAATTTTCCTGATTAAAACGCAATTACAATTTTGCCATCTGAACTTGGTTGGCACCATTACTGATGGAACACATTAACGCCGGGAAATCTAATTTTTTCGCCATTGTAAAGGTAACAGTAGGATTGTTTGTAATGATATAAAATAATTTTCAAGATTATCCTGAGCATAAAAATAACTCCTGAATAAAAGACAGCTTGATTTCAAATGACTGACAAGGTTAGAGGGGCAAATTCCATGGAAATTGGACAGTATGAAATGAACAGTGGTGAAAGAGTGATAACTCAAGACGATGGAAAGTTAGACATAAAATATCTTACTATCATATCTATTCAGAATATACAGTTCTAACATTGATGACTTGAATTTGAGGTAACTTTCAAAAAGCTAGAAATAGTATATTTGAGTTTGCTAACCCATATGGAAATGCTGCATTTTCTGCAACAGAAACAAATTGTATGATTAACCAAATTAAAGGTTGTTAATACAATAAGAAATCTACTTGATGTTAATGACAATCTAAATTACAATAGTTTATGCAACATGAGATCTTGTTCCTAATTCAAATATTTGTTTTAGAATATGACATAATGCTCTAATCTCTAAATCTATAGCAACAAGCTTGTAAATTTAGAAGAATGATAGTATAGTTTCTAAAATGTGAAAAACAGCAATTAGAAGTACTGAAACTGTTAGTTTTAATCTTCATGTACAGAAACAGTCATATTAAATTTCTTCTACATGTTCTTTCAGAAACATACTTTCATACTTTTACACTATACTTTTTGATCCCAAATGATTTTTATAAGGAAAATTAGATGAAGTAAAGATAATATTACTCCCAGGAAGGGATTTATAAAATTATAGAAATGAAATTATATTATGCACACTACTATTTAATTTAGTAAGTGACAAAAGTTGAATCAGCAAAATATTGGTCCCTAGATTATTAGTGCATTTTAAAATGATATAAGAGATGAACCTATTTCCAGGGCAGGAATAGAGATGCAGACGTAGAGAAGAGACATGTGGACACAGTGGAGGAAGGGGAGGGTGGGACAAACTGGGAGATTAGGAATGACATATATACACTACCATGTGTAAAACAGATAGCTAGTGGGAACCTGCTATAAAGCACAGGAAGTTCAGCTTGGTGCTCTGTGATGACCTAGATGGGTGGGATGGGGGGCTGGGAGGGAAGTCCAAGAGGGAGGGGATATATGTATACATATAGCTGCTTCACTTCATTGTACAGCAGAAACTAACACAACATTGTAAAGCAATTATACTCCAATAAAAAATGTTTTTAAAAAGAGATAAGCACAATTTGCAATTTATTTTTCCCATTTTCCAGGAGGATTATAAGTATATTTAAATACATGTATTATTAACATTTTAAAGGAAACTCATAGTTTTCAGAAATCTAGTAATGCAGAATTAATTCTGAAAACTTGTCATAAATACCATCCTATAAAAACATTCTCCTTGAGAGTAGATCATTAATGATTACATGATGCTATTTATCTTATGAATAAAATACTAACAACAACTAATGAATTAAAACCTGTGTTTTTTAATATTTGATAGCCAGCTCATCAAACACTATTAACTCAAAAATGTTGCAGGTCTATTAGGAACATATGTCAGAATGCTGTTAGGAAGTGCATTCTTTATCTTTAGAAATACTTCCTCATATCAAAACAGACCATGCATCCAGAGCATAAAGAGAAAAGTAACAATATGGTTGCAAGTGATAAAATTGTTCTTCCCTTTTTGCTGACCACATAGGGACTCACAATACTCTATCTCCTGATTTTTGTGAAAAAAATATCCTGGTTCTTAAAATAAGGTTCCACCTGTCCTTTCACGATGAGGCTCAAGGATCAGAAGTACACATGGATATGGAAAGAAGGGGTCGCACTGAGGAGAATAAGTTCCAGGAATAAAATTGGGGGAAATGCAAGGCAGAGAATTCAAAAGAGACATCATGCTGTTTTTCTAAGGAAAATGGCATATAAGCTCTTTCTCACTCTCAGCTTAGCCATAAACCTTATGTTATTTCTCATCCCACAGTCACTATCAGGATGCAGGATATGTTCAGGGGACTCATTTGAATCCAGAGAATGCCTAAAGCTTCATAATCTAAAAATCTCTATGCACCTTATTTGGCGACTCATGATGATAACTGCTGGGCAATAAAGATATAGGAGGTGAATTCAAAAATTGTGCCTTTGAAGACTATTCATATTCAGTTTCCTTTTACTAGTGCTTCATTATAACTACCTACACACTTAATGTAATTTTTATTGTACTGAACTTCAACAGCTTAAACTGTATCTCTCATCCTGCTTGGCACCCAGGAAATACATGCTTGCTAGATATAGCTATTATTGTTACTGAACTTGAATTACAAGTATTAATTGATCAGAGTTAGTACGGCAACTGATGGGAATTATTTATGCAACAATATGGTCTGGCAGATGGTTAGACTCTAGTTATCAAAGTCGTAAGTGAAATATGTATATTTACTCTCCTATCATATTCCTTTAATAGAAAATGAAGAATTTATTGTACATTTTGTTCTTCAGAATAACAAACAATTCCCACTCCACTTCACTCTACACATTGTATTTCTATGTCCTTAAAATTACTTCAAAATTAAAAAGCTAAAAAAGAGACAAATAAAAATTCTAATTGCACTAGCAGTTGCAGAACATAATGACAAATTTGGGTATATACTGTGGTGCTGTGGTACCTATAATACATAAAACAAATACAAAATTTAATTGCACTGTTAGAAATAAATGTTATTGCTATGATCAAAAGAAAACTAAATGGTTTGAACATTGAAAGTTGTATTACTTTGTTTTTTTTTTTGGTTTTTTTTTGTTTTTTTTTTGCGGTATGTGGGCCTCTCACTGCCGTGGCCTCTCCCGTTGCGGAGCACAGGCTCTGGACGTGCAGGCCTAGAGGCCATGGCTCACGGGCCCAGCCCCTCCGCGGCATGTGGGATTTTCCCGGACCGGGGCACGAACCCGTGTCCCCTGCATCGGCAGGCGGGCTCTCAACCACTGTGCCACCAGGGAAGCCCTGAAAGTTGTATTACTTTGAATAGGCAAGAGGATGAAAGAAAAATAAATTCTTAGTAATTGTTAAAAACTTGGGTGACCATAGATCACTCCTCTGTCCCACCAGTGGTAAAATCTTCAATGACAAAACAGGGAAGATAGGAGCACCTTTTTCAATTATATTTCACACATGTGTATTGAGGGGGGGATCATTCTATTCAGGGGGCAGGGAGGGATCTTTCGAGCTTTAGGTATTTGGTATAAAACATCTCAATGCTCAAGTATAGTCCAATATTTATCTGAAAAAAAGTAGGGTGTAATATCTATTTGACGAATATTCATTTGAGAAAAGTGTAATGCAATATTTATTTGGAAAAATATTTTTAATCAGAGAAATATTAAGTTTGGAGTTTAATAAAATCCATGTATATTTTATTCTAGTTGTAGAAATTTGCTTTTGTCAAATATTCTATTGAACTCTTAGCTTGCTACCAATTAAAACCATTTACATCAATACTTCCTAAACATTCAGGTATAGCCTTTTTACTAATATCACAAAATCTAGGTATACATTAATATAGTAATCGACTAGTGGCACTTAAACACAAAATAAATTGGTTTCCAAATTACTCAGTAGGATCATTAGTGGAAAGAATTTTTCATAAGTTTAGGACTGTGACCTAAATATTTCTGAAAACTGGTTCTGGGTCATTAGTTGGTTCTTTTCTTCCTTTGGCATGTTAAAGATAACAACCAATAAAAAATAAATTAATTAAAAAACTGTCTTTGGGTGTGTACGTGTTTGAGAGTGAGAGATGGATGGGGGGTATACTCTGCAGTAGTAGAGTCAGGCAAGTCTGAGGTGAAATCCTGATTCTGGCATTTATCTTCCATGAGGCCTGCGAACAGCACTTGATGTCTTGGAGGCTTGATTTTATTTGCAGTATTTCCGTGAGATTAAATGGAGTATTAGGAGAGAAAGCATCTAGTGCAGTGCATGGCACAAAAGAGGAAGAGATTCTGAATAAATATCATTCTTTTTTCCTAATTCTCGCTGTGTATATTTTGCAGTCAGGTTGATGCCTGTAATGATGTGGTTTTTTGCTACGTCCCTACAAACAGGAATGACAATAGACGAATCCTGGCTAAGAACCACTTTGCTCTTTTTCACTCCTTGATTTCTTTTTTTCCAATGTGCTTAGCCTGACAAAGGGTAGAAGGAGTGTGTGTGTGTGTGTGTGTGTGTGTGTATGTGAGTGTCTTTGTGTATGTGTGCAGTGGAAATGATAAAATCTTTTGCCTTATTCATGACCATAATGCTTTGTTCAATGAAGGTTTGTTGAAAAAAATAATGAATGTGTGAAATATGTAAAATACTTCATACTTTTTTGGCAATTATAGCTGACATCATTTCCACATTTTCATGCATAGAAGTGAGGATTTGTGGTGAGAAGGATGGAGATGAGGAGATAATTATCTAAATAATTTTTGTACTTTCATTGAAATTATCATCCACTTTTCTACAAATAATTATTACTCCCAATTTGCAGATAAGAACTCTGAGGCTCAGAGAACTGAAGTGAAGTTTCATGGTTTGCACAAAGTGAGGTGTTTAAGTATGGATCTGGATGCTGAACCCAAGTTTTCAGTCTCTCAGTCTTTCCAAAATACCTCCCGTGACCCTTTGTGATATGTTTTCTATGGCAGTCCAACTGTACACCTTGGAAGAAATAAACAATACATCAAATACCCGGGTTTTCTTGATTTTAATTCTCCCTTTTATTTATATTTATCTATTTTATCTATCTATCTATCTATCTATCTAATCTATCTATCTACCTATGATTTATTTTTACTGAGAATTAGGGTGCACATACGAAAGACTATATAGATTAGTGAATTACTGAAAAGCAAACACTTGTGTAACTGCTGTCCACGTCAAGAAAGAAAACAATGCCAGAACCCCAGAAGTGCTCCCCTTTGTGCCACTTCCTGTTTCCAACCCTTGCTCTCCCTCTTGAAGGTAAACTCTGTGCTAACATTTATGGTTATCCTTCCCTTGTCTTGCTGTGGAGTTCTGTACAGTATGCACCCTTAAATAATTGAATAGTTTTGCTTGATTCTGAACTTTTTATAAAAAGAATTATAGATTATGTATTCTTCTTGCCTGATTTCTTTCATTCAACATTATGTTTTGCTGTGTGCTCATTCATTTTCATGACAGTATGTATTCATTTCAAGGATATATTACATTTTATTTATCCATTCTACTACTGATGGATGTTTGGGATGTTTTCTTACTCCTTTTCTTAACTAACGGTCTTAGCTTCTTATAATATCCATTCAATAGAGAAAAATATAACACTTTAGAATTTAGTGATGCTATATTTGAAGTGATCCTCGTAAATTACCCAAGTGGGAAAAGCAGGATAATCCTAAAAATAAGTCACTGAATACACATGAAACCTCACATTTGTTAATGTACATTTATATACATATATATATAAATGGCATATGTTATATATATATATATATATATATATATGACACTAGTGATATTTAAAGAAGTTTAAGATGGTTATTGTTCAAATCTGCATCTAGCACTTTTAGAATAGATTGAGCAAATGCAATAGAATCAGAAACACCCCCTTCCCCCAATTCAGTTGTCACTGGTGATTTAGGTAGTATTTGAGTGCATCCTTCTAATTTACGTTTCTCAATATAAAGATTTAAAATATTCTCAAATGTTCTTCCATAGTTATCAACTCCTTGACTAACTGGACTTTCCACGACCACTGAAAACTCTACATCAAATTCACCACTAATGTTGAGTTATCAAAAGAGAACGTTAAACAGGAAAACAAAAATAATAAAAGTAAACCTTATTTCAATTTTGGATAATATAGTGAAATATTCCATACGGTTTAGAATATCATCAAGAAATCATCTTAAATTTCATTCTGATTCACTGAAAAAATAAAAAAAAACTGTTGAATTCTTTTTTTTTTTGAATTCTTAACTTTTAATTTAGCAATCAAAATGCATAAGCACATTATCACACTTTCTGAAAAAAATTAGATAATAGCTCCTGATGAAACCTGACAATATGTTTAAGGAAAAGGTAATGTCTCTGGAGTCTCAAAATGTGTGTGGTTTACTTTGCTAAGTGTCTCTCCCCTCTTTCTCAGCCTCAATACCACCCTTCTTCCTTTTTGGGCTCAATATTTTATTAATACCTTCTAGTTACATGAGCTTCCCTAGCATAAATAATGGATTTTTATAAATTTTAATAGAATAAATCATAATTAAATAGAATCAATAGTTCTATTTAAATAAGAATTTCAAAATTGTAAACAGAAGAATACTATGACTTCTTATATTTATGAGTATTGTTATATAATTCTTGTAAATTTAAAAACAGGGATATCATTTATTTGACATCTTTTACAAATATATATTAGTTTTGCCTTGTTTTAAATCATGGGTTTCCTTAGTCCATTATGAAGTTTAATAAATAATGTGACTTCATATCTAAGATATTTCTTTAAGAAATCTCATGCCATAACACACTGTTGTATTTAAAACATCCACTTGGTAAAGTTGATCTTGATAACTTTAATCTCTATTCTATATTGATTTGTCTACTTTTTCATCATAGGTCAGAAATATATTTGGACTATATTTGAAAAATATTTGTCAATAAATAACATAGACTATCTCAAGCTGTGACCTAGTCCTGCACTCGTTTTATTTGTTTCCATTGAACACAGTTCTAGGACATGGCTGGCTGTTCCAACCCTGTCTAGCTCCAATGAGTTAGGAAATCAAGAATTATTACAACATTGCAAACTGTAATAGGCTGAGGTGGGCTGGAGCTAGTCAATCAAAGAAGACACTCAAACTCCTTGGCTACACTTCCAGTTAAGACCTCTTGAATGAATGGAGTTTTTCTCCATTCGTAACTCTCTCTCCCAATGGCATTGATATCCAGAATGGTAGAGAGATGGTTTGGGTCTGCTTAACATGCCTTTCTTTCAAAATATTCTATTAAAAGTTGACCCACAACAACAAGTGTCCAACCTGCTATTTCTGAAATTTCTGCGCAATGCCTTCCCATTTGACATCTCCACAACAGTGGCCTCCCCCTTCGATATCAGATACCAAATTAGATTTGAGCTGTATTTTCCTGCCTCTTTTTGGATCTAGTCTCAGAATCTTGGTGTCCTCTGGAGACTCTCTGTTGTACATTTCATGCCTATTGTACCAGCATGTACATAGAGGTGTATTTTAGTTCCCTGCTGGAAGCAAACTATCAAATTTATAAATACCAATTATTTATGAACTGATTTTTAAACTATCATATTTCTCCCTGAGATAAACCGTTGTTTTCAACACATAAAAGTTTAATATAATAAATATTTAATATCACTGACACATTTATTTATATCTCGTCTCATTGCAAGAAAGAATTTGAGGCACAGTCAGTCAGAATTGCACCTAACGTTGACATTACTTGACTAATAGTGAAATTAGTATCCTTATATATTCTACAACTCAGTATTTTTGTGGGCTAACAAAGGGTTAGGAACATCTCTTTTCTCTTGTCATGTTTCTTGGTCTATTAGCTACATATTTTGGTTAATGTAGAAATTAGATGATATAAATATCAATATTATCTAGAATCAGGTAGCACTAATGCAAAACAATATAATTTAATACAGAAAATACTCTAATCTCCATGGGTTCACTGTCGTAGAACAACTGCAATGGAAAGGCTGTTGCATATTAAATCTTTATTTTTATTGTGTAACTTACTGAAAATTTAGGAAAATCATTCTGATTTAGTTATTTTTCACTCTATCTGCTCCAGTATTTCAGGTGTTTCCTATTTTTCTACTTTCATCACGTAAAATGTTGGAAGGTAAGAGAAAACTCATTATCAGTTTTATTCAGCAAAACTGGAATAGTTCAGTATTACTGTGCTGAACTTAGCTGATACTTCTATGAAAAAAAACTATATTAACAGTATAAGAACCCTCAGTAGATCAGAGGCTACATAGATTATAGATCTTTCATTATAATTCATTTTATAACATGTTCAATGCTGTCTCCCACTTTTGCACTGACTATGTAAATATTTTCTGATGGCATCAAGTCACCTTTTATATCTGATTCCCCCAAATATGAAATAAGCATTGAACTATGATTTTTGTTTTTAGTATTCTAAATTATAGTGTTTTTTAAGCAGAATGAGTGTATGCTTAACTTTTATATTGTAAAATATTTAAAATTATATTCTAATGAAGAAACTCAGTTCAAAACTTTTCTCTGGATTTTAAATGTATCTTTGGACAATGATCCTTCAGAATAATGACATTTGAAAGTGTATGCACTCTTCTTTAGATAAAAATTGTCAAGAGAGTAAGGATTCATGCCCATTCATTCTTTCTCATGTTGTTAGCTATTTTTATGGGCTAAGATATTTTTCCTCTCCTCTAAGATTCTATAATATTCCAGGAAGTGGTCTTTGAATCACTTGCCAGCCCTTCTCTCAAACTAAGAACCAGAAGAAGTGTTTTTCTTATGTGTTCATCATGGCATGCTTTAATACAACACAAATATATTTTGTTCTATATTGAAATTACCCATTTTGGGGAATCTGTTTCTCCCAGTAGACTCCAAGATCCTTGAGAGAAAGAACTGTGTCTTGCTTATGGTTGTATCTTCCATGATGAACACAGCTACTGATATATGATTTGTTAGAAGAATGAAAAAGTGTTACATAGCAGGAACCATACAGCTTAATTTTTTGCAGCCTTCATTCTACTGAGAAAATCCTCTCCTGTGGTGTGTGCTCAGTGCATATTAGTGTATTGATTGTCCTTCCCCTACTTTCAACACCATGCCAAAGTCAATGTCTTGCCTGACTTGGATTTTCCTTTTCCTTTAATTTTTCTGTCCAATTAAAGTGAAAACTATGAGTTTGTTAATGGCACAAGTTTTAGTGAAAGTCAAATCAGGTACTGGTTCTGTCATCAATCTAGCTGTGGAATTTTGAAGAAGTTAATCGTGCTGCATTTTAGTCTTCTCAATCAAAAATACTTTGACTTTTTTAAATGCAGGTGAAATGATATTATGATTGTAATACTGCTTGAAAAGGATAAATAACTCTATAGAACAGTGGATGTCCAACTTTAGTGTTCATTAGAATCACTTTGATGTCATTTTAAAATGCTGATGGCTGAGCACCACCATTAGAGTTTCTGACTCAGAAATTGTAGGGTTTGAGAATTAGCATTTCTCACAAGCTCCCAGGTACTACTGATGCTGTCAATGCAGAGACCACACTTTGAGAACCACTGATATAGGGAACTGTTACTCTAGAATGGTTAAACATTTTCGTCTCCTCCTGTATTCATATTACAATCCTTTAATATTCACATATTTCATTATTCTACTATCCTAGCTGAATATATTCTTTTCTATTTCAAAACTTAGTAGCTTGAAAACTTACTTATAAAAAACAAGGTAGGGCTTCCCTGGTGGCGCAGTGGTTGAGAGTCCGCCTGCCCATGCAGGGGACGCGGGTTCGTGCCCCGGTCCGGGAGAATCCCACATGCCGCGGAGTGGCTGGGCCCATGAGCCATAGCCGCTGAGCCTGTGCGTCCAGAGCCTGTGCTCCGCAATGGGAGAGGCCACAACAGTGAGAGGCCCAAAAACAAACAAACAAGGTAAAATATTTCCTACCCATACATTTTAATATATTAAAATGACAAATTATTTGATCAGCTATAAGGCTAGCAAAATGAAAAAAAATATGAAAAAATGCTTTTGAGAAAACTTTTCAATGATATGTATATTAAATTATGATATAAATCCATGGGTCATAAGATATAGTTGAAACTTACAGAAAGTTAATAAACTTGAATAACAATTAACTCACAACTGTACAAAGTTCTTAAGAAAACTAGGTTTGGATCATGAATTTAAACAATTTGACACATTAATCTACTCGACCCACTCTACTAATTGGAATGCATGCTTGCAGCATACTATGTGACAGACTTGGTGAAAGATTATTTCTTTGCCAGGGCATATTCAATATTCAATTATTTTCTTATTAATAATTTATCCTGCATAATAGAAAAACACAGTAAATAACCATCTGTCTCCAGGAGCAGCTTTTATATTTACAAATAGACACAGCATAGAATCTCAGCAAGAGGCATGTAAAAAGAAAGGACATTCCAGGTTAACTGCTTAAATGAAGGAATTTGCCAGACTTCAATCTTAAACTGGTTGCTCTTCCTGGCGCCTCATCTGAATAAAACAATGACAACCCAAAATTGGCCTATAAGGGGGAGAAGATGGTATGTCAGGAAAGTTAAAGGTTTTAGGGTATATGCATACAGACAGACAGACACACAGATGTATAGAGTTAGTTTCCACAAGGAACAAATTTTATTAATAATACAAACTCCTAGCTATCCATTGCGAAGTTGGAATTTTCAAACTGGCCACCATCTATGGCAGAAAGAAGGGAACCGCTACAGAGAGCAGCTACAGCAACTACTAGAGGTAACCAGGAAAGAAGGGGAAGCCGCATCATGATACAAAGAAAGTGGAACAATGCAAACTCACCATGTTTGTTTCTGGGAGACAGGTGAGTACATATTGCCATCCTGACTGGGAAAGGAGTTAGAGCAAGAATGACAGGAGATAAAATATATGTAGCTTTTGAGAGTAATGAAATAAATTATTAATATCATTGGCTTTTGTTTATTTATTCTTATCTTGTCCTGAAAAGTATTTTAAGGATATTTGGCAGCAAATGTTGAAATAGTTCCTAATACTGACTTTAGCTTATTAATTTCAACACTGAGGCAGCAAATTATTCAGATCATGCTTTATAGTCAGAATAAGTTATACACAAGACACAGAATGTCTAAAACTTCTATAATCACTCTTTGACCACAAATTAATTGGAATAGTTATCAGAAGGAAGACAGAATTTAACACGCTTTAGACATGAAGTTTATATGAGTTTTATTACTCAGTTAAAAATAATTAATGATATATAGTAAAAGCTCTTTCTGAAAGACACTTTACTGAACTTATTTACATTTTCTGGATTTGTTCTCTAGACTAGTGGACTGTTAATGTCTTTGAGATATCCTTAAGATTAATCAATTTGAATTTTTATTCATACTTTACTGCCAATTTAGCTATTGTTTGCTATAAATAAAAGATACGTATAAAAGCCTGAGATATAAGAGTGCATAAAGTAAAACTTTCAAAGATCTTATTACTGAAATTTTAGGAAACCAAGCACATTTAAGATCCAGGGATTCAGTATCAGCCAGAAACTACCTTTTCTTTCCTCAAAGACTGACCTGCTACCTGAATGATCCTTGAGTTTCATGTTTTGCGATTTCTCCTTTTTCAATTAAGGGCTCAAAGTGTGACCTTATGAGATTCTGTTAATGTGTTTACCATGGAAGGTTTGGGGGGAGTGTGTGAAAGTGCTTTCAATAGCCTTTAAGTCATGTTGCTGTTCTGAGCGCGGCGACCAAATTTTAGAGAGCAGCAAAAGGTCAAGATTGGGAATAAGGCCTTAACCAAACATGCTTGTCTTCCAGACTTGACACTTGCAAAAGAAATGGTGGCTGTAATGCTTTTTGGGTTTGTGGTTAATACCGTGTATTTTGTTTGCTCTTTACTTGTGTCCTTGAAGTTCTCACTAAATGGTCAGAGCCTTCTTCCCCACTCCTTACATCTGGGATTGGCTGTGTGATTTGCTCGGCTACAGCCATTAGGATGTTATCAGACTTGACACAAGCAGACGATTTAAAAAGTGCTGTGCAGTTTTTACTTTTTTCTTGGACTTCCACCACCATCATGAGAAGAACCCTAGGCAACTCGCCCACAGGAGGAGAGACCACAGGGACAGAGCTGAGCGTCCCAGCTAAGACCATCCTAAGACCAGCCAGCCCCTCCCAACTCACTAGCAAACTGTGGACAAGAGAAGGACACCTGAGATCCACTGAGACTTGTGAGAAATAATAAACACTTCATATTTTAAGCCAATAAATTAGGAATGGTTTGTTATATAGTGATTTACACATAAAATCCTTTTCAGAGTCTATTTCCAGCCTGTACTTAAGTAAGGACTGAAGTCCCACTGTCGGTTTTCTACCACAAGTAATCAGATTCCTTTATTCAGGATGACTACTCAGCTATAAAAAAAAGTGTCATTTCTAGACTGTATAGGGCCAACATGTAAGAAATGATGTAATCAACTTATCTGTAACTGCTTCTGAGTGTCTACATAAGCATTTAGTTGGTAAATTTGATTTCAATAACATAGTCAGTTTAAATGATTAGAATGAAACAAACATTTACTCTGCATTTACCCTCACTGATTTTTTAAAATCAGATATTATATTTTAAACAAAATGAACTAATTTGTGGGCCAGTTCCATAGACTGGATGCTCAACAATTACAAAGGTAGTTTTGCTTCTATCCTTTTTGATGCTTGAGGTCAAAGAAGAGTACATGAAATATTGTCTGGTCTGTTCTAGGGGTGAAGAATCCTCTGTGATTTTTGTGGTTTTGGTAATATCAAAACTTTGCCACCTATATGAATTCAATTTTAATACATAAGTAGACAGTAATTCAATATTTCACATTTGATATCCCTGCCTCTTATATCTTCAAAGTATATCCAGAATGCAGCTATTTGTTCCTACATTCCCTGCTTCCACTCCAGTCCAAGCCCCCATCCTCTCCCTCCTGGGTTATCACAGTAGATTCCTTATGCCCTAATTCTCCATAGTCTAGTCTCAGGAGCAGCCAAATTGATTCTTCTAAAATGTATGACTCTCCAATCGATTCCTATCTTACTCACATTAAAAAACAAATTCCGAGAATAGCTGGCGAGGCCCTATACGATTTGGTTCCGTCTTCCTCACCCCATGCATTCTCACATTTTGTTCATATCTCCTGCCATCTATTCTACCATTGGCTCATTCTCTTCCAGCTGCATTAGGCTTGCTTGCTTCCCCTTGAACATTGGGGAACACTCTTTACCCATAAGTTTTGTTCTTTCTCCCCGCTTCCATCTGCATGGCTTACCTTATTAAGTGAGCCCTCCTCCAATCATTCTAGTACACAAATTAGCACATTCCTCTTTTTGCCAGTAACCCAGACCCCTTTATCCTGCTTTTTTGTTTCAACATCATCCACTGCCACATATTATGAATTAGTTTATTTTCTTATTGTTTGACTGTTTTCCTGCCCCCATTATGACAACTGCCATTAGAATGCAAGCCCCATGAGGTCAGGGTTGATTCTACTCTGTTTCATTGCTGCATGCTTTGTGGCTAGAACATTGCCACACCCATATTGGGTGCTTGATAAATATTTGCTAAATAAATGAATGTTCATTTATAATATTCATTTGTTTGCTTTCAACAAGTAAAATGTTTAAAACAAAATTTCCCAGGGTTGTAAAATGAACCTTAAGACTAAAGTTGTTTGTCTTATCCAACAAACAAGCAAACAAGTAAAGCTCTGTTCTCAGAGTAATTATTTGTACAGACTTTCCTCCAAAAAGCCTTAGTTGTGCAATTCTTTCCTCTACCTTAACTCTCAAGTTTTTCATATAACATATGTATTATTTATTGGTTAAGAAATTGCAAGTCTTTTTGAATGTGTTATAAAATAAATTTGTATTTGATAAATTTTAGACATATCAAAATTATAGTACTTATACATACCAGTGAAATCATAAACCTCAATCATAATGATTTATCTTTAATAGAAATAACTAACATGTACTAATATATATTTTTATGGGACACTCACCGTTTTGTCTTAATTTTAAAGAAACAGAGTAACTGTAAAACATTTTAACTTAGCAAATTGACTAATGTGAAAGAAAAAGCTAAAGTATGGCTGTGGGGAGACAGCTTCATGTCAGGCCAAGGAAAGTGGCTAAGAAATTGTGTCTTAAATAACAAAATTACATTGTGTGGATTGCGTGGATGGTGTTTCACTGCCCCCAAGAGGAAGATCAAAATCCTTAGCATGACATTCAAGATTCTTCATGATCCCGGGTCAAAGTGACCACAGCCCCAGAGACAGCTGATCTTCACACCTGTACTCTTAAGTTTTGGACATATTGAACGGCTTGCCTTTCTGCAGAATGCTCTAAGTTTTATTGATTTGCTTTACTCATTCTCCTCCCTATGGAAAGCTTCTCATCCTTTGAAATCCACTTCAAATGCCTCTTCCTTTGGGCAACCTTGCTCAGTCTCAGGCTGAAACATATCCTCTTCTGATCTCCATGATTTATTAGTATAGCACTCACTCTATTGCAGTTTTTATGCATAAGTCTGTGTCATCAAAATATGGTTAACTATCTACGAGTGGGAATCATCTCCTACTCATATTTACATCAACTGTACAGTATTAGATAAACTTGGTACTTAATACGTATTTTTTAAATTGTAATTGGGAATAGATATTTTATTATAATAGAATATCTTTTCTGTAGCGAGATTCTATAGAATACATAGTATATTCTATAGGGAATATTTAGACATAAGCTATTTTAAAATATTATTACCAAAATTTTTTTTTTTTGCTTTGATTTTTGCTAGTGAACAACTACGTCTTAAGTTAATCAAACTTTCCACCAGTTTGCATTTTACTGTTCTGAAGGAAAAAGTAGGACATAACTTTTATCTTTTTAAAACAAAAATCCTTCTTTTGTTCTACGTTCATTATTACCTATTTGATTTTGTTTACATGCTATATGTATTCAGAAATAAGTTTAAAGGTAAGTCTACTACAATAAAATATTGCAGAGTGCCCACGTGGGAAAATTACTATTCCAGGAAAGTAAAGCTTGTAATAATGTAGTATTCATTATTATAATGGATCAGTGAATACTTCAATTTCAGATTTTTGCTGATGACCTGTATGCCCCAAGCCTTTCTGAAGAGCTTTCATTTTTTCAGTTAAGACTAAACATAGATTACCTCCCAGTGAGAAAAGTCCCCCCAGGAAGAGCTGAATGAGCAAAAATAGTTCACAACAATGGAAATCTTTTAAAATGCAGATGTTTATGATTATCAAGGGTTTTTGTAACATGTTTCATGTTAAAAATGAAAGGAAAAACATTTGACATTAGCCAGCAACACTAAGTGAATGTCTTTTTGACAAGGAAATGTGTCTCTACAAATGACTAAAAATTGAATAATAAGATTCTGACCATTCATTTGGCCCAAATAAATGGTATTTCACCTTAGTTTCACCTTAGAAGTACCTGGGGAGTTTCCAAAAATATAATCTAAGGCCCCATCTCCAAAGATTGTTATTTAATTGGTATAGGGCTTGTGCAGCAGGCATTTTATAGAAGCTCCAGGAAACTCTAAAGTTCAGTAGGTTAGAGAATCCCAGGGTAAATATCCCTGGGGTGAATCTCTTGAAAGTGTATGTTTTAGCTGGGTTAGTAACACAGCTTTACTGAAAATAGATGTTTCTGACAATTACACTAATAGTAGTAGGTATTCTACATCGTAAACAACTATGTCATGGCACATACAACAGAAAAAAATGTTTATTTTAAACAAAAAACATTTACTTGGGTTCTGTGTTTCACAGACTGAGTAATAAAATTTTTTTTCTTAGAGAAAAATGTCAAATTACAATCTGACTGAAAAGGGTTATTAACAAGAGTTTGTGTGAATGGCTAGATTATTTTGGGCTTAAAATAGGTCAGCTTTTTACAGCCTCATAATGGACAACAAGTGTCTTAGTTCATGCTTCTATAACATAACACCATAGACTGAGTGGTTTATAAATAACTGAACTTTATTTCTCACAGTTCTGGAGGCTGGGAAGTCCAAGATCAATGCACTGGAAGAATCACCGTCTGGTGAAGACCTATTTCCTGGTTTACAGAACTCTGTCTTCTCACCGTAACCTCCCAGTCAGAAGCAGGGAGGGAGCTCTCTGGGGTATCTTTTATAAGGGCACTAATCCATTCATGAGAGCACCACTCTTAGACTCCAATGACCTCCCTCTGAAAGGCTAGGCCTAAGACCATCACATTAAGGGTTAGGATTTCAACATATGAATTTTGGGGGGACACAAACTTTAGTCCATTGCAGCAAGGGAATTAAATTCTTAACACATATTAAACTTTTAGTTGGTAAATAATCAAAGCTATTAGGCAGGAGACATGGTTGTACCTGTCACATCCAGTATCACTGAATATCACACTGGATATCATAAGGCACAAACATATATTTTTATTCAAAATAAATATTCAGATATTTCCCAATTCTTTTAATATAATACTTTCCAATTGGAACTTCACTAACTCTAAAATAATTCTTAAATAGTGTCGGATGATTTTTAATCTAACTAACGTTCTAAAAAAAAATCATGGTACTACACGCAGCCAAAACAAAGGCAGTGACTTTTTAGATACAACACCAAAGGCATGATCTGTGAAAGAGATAATGGATACGCTGGGTTTCATTAAAATTAAAAACTGCTGCTCTGTAAAAGACAATGCCAAGAGAATGAGAAGACCAGCCACTGACTGGGAGAAAATATTTGTAAAACACATATCTGATAAAGGACTATTATCAAAAATACACAAAGAACTCTTAAAGCTCAGCAATAAGAAAACAATCCGATTAAAAGTGGCCAAAGACTTTAACAGATCCCTCACCAAAGAAGATATACAGATGGCAAATAAGCATATGAAAAGATGCTTCACATCATGTGTCATCAGATAAATACAAATGGAAACAATAAGATACCACTCTATACCTACTAGGAATAACCAAAATCTAGAATACTGACTATACCACATGCTGGTGAGGGTGTGGAAGGAACAGTGGGAACTCTCATCCTATGCTGGTGGGAATGTCAAATGATACAGCTACTTTGGAAAATATTTTGGTAGTTTCTTACAAAACGAAACCTACTCTTATCATATAATCCAGCAATCATGCTCCTCACCTGTTACCTAAAGGAAATGAATACTTATGTCTCACAAAGACCTCCATACAGATATTTATAGCAGCTTTATTCATAATTGTCAAAACTTGGGAGCGACAAGATGTCCTTCAGTAAGTGAGTGGAATAATAAACTGTGGTACATCCAGACAGTGGAATATTTTTCACTGCTAAAAAGAAATGAGCTATCATGCCATGAAAACACATGGAGGAACCTTAAATGCACATTACTAAATGAATGAAGCCAATCTGAAAGGGCTACATACTGTATGAGTCTAACTATATGACATTCTGGAGAAGGCAAAACTATGGAGACAGTAAAAAAGAGTAGGTGTTGCTCAGGTTTTTTTATGGGAGGGAAGGGAGAGATAAACAGGCAGAGCATGAAGTATTTTTAGGTCAGTGAAATGCTCTATATGATATTATAATGTTGGATACACATCATTATACATTTGTCCAAACCCATACAATGTACAGCACCAAGAGTGAACTCTAACGTAAACTATGGACTTTGGGTGATTACAATGTGTTAACGTAGGTTCATCAATTATAACAAATTACCTCTCTGGTGGGGGATGATGATAATGGCGGAGGCTGTGCGTGTATGGAGGCAGGGGATGTGAAAATCTCTCTACTTTTCGTCTCAATTTTGCTGTGAACCTAGAGCTACTCTACAAAGAAACAAATAAAAAAACCCCAAACATAAGAAGAATGTACACTAATAAGCACATAATTGAAATGCTCACTGGAAACACTAAGATAGTGTGAAATATTTTTTCTTACTTTCTTTAGCATTCCTCTGCTGCATAAAAAGTAAAACCGAAAAACAAAACTAAAGCTAGTTTTGGTTATACATATAGGGTCTGGAATGTAAAAATTTCATTCTATCAATTTTTTGAGAGACAAGAGGGGGAATAAGTAGTTAAAGAAATACATTCAAGAGGAACAAATATCTATTCTTTAGCAGTTTCTCTCTTTTAATAAAGAGTTAAAAGAGAAAGGTAAGCCATTACCAAGTCATGACGTATAGTGAGACATCTTACTTTAACCATCGTACTTTTTTTTTTAAGGTGAATATTTCTGAAGTGTCACATAGACGTAACTTTTTCTTTATCTTGAGTAAGAGGAAGAGGCTGAAAAATAAAATCATTGGAGAAAATAGAGACAAATGTCAAGCCTGAGAAAGAGAACAGAGGTGAAAATCCTCACCTATCAGACACTTAAGAGAGAAATAAGACAAGGTATGAAGAAAACACCATTCTATAAATCTGTTTAAAAAATAGTTTGGCTCTGCCCAAAATGTTTGAAACGTTGTAAAAAGAAAAATAAATAAAAACTAGTTGTGGGAATTGAAAACTTTCTGCAGAATAAGAGGCAATAAAACATAGCATTGCATTTGTATATAAAGCTGCAGTTAGGAAAGCATTAAAGAACATGAACTCAGTGAATATTTCTGATGGGGGATTCTAAAATGCAGACAGTGTTTTAGTCAGGATGCTGTTGAACATGTTTGACACCCAACTGGAATTATCTAAGCAAAATAAAGGAATACATTGGTTCTCATAATTAAAACATTGGGGGTGGGGAAGAAGTACCAAAGGTCGTGGATTGAATGTCCACCCTGAAGGTATGGAGATGGAGTCACTCTCTTTCAACCATATGGAAAAAGAATGTGGTAGGAGTATTCCCCTAAAAGATAAAGAAGATATAGGATAGATAGAAAATAAAATATGTCCATCACATGGCATATGATATCTTTTTTTTACCCTGATAATTTTATTTTGCTTTTAAGTAAAAAGCTACTTGAAGATTAATTCATTAATCACTAAAAACACTCACTTGTTGAGGGTTTACTATTTCCCTGGCACTACCCTAAGAATTAGAGAATAAAAACCTAACAGAAGCTTTGGGTTCCCTGAAATTTGCAATCCAGTTTTGGCATATTCGACTATGACAAATTCCATAATAGTAGTATGTACAGAACACAGAAGGTGTGTTTAATTCTGATTAGATATGAGATGTGTTACTGGGGATTCTGAGTGGGCTTTGGTGTGGGTTGGGATGGTGGCGACATAACTTTCAGGTTATATAGTATATTTCTCTACTGAGAATGTGGAGAATTTTACTGATTAAAAATTAACAAGCTCGGGGCTTCCCTGGTGGCGCAGTGGTTGGGAGTCTGCCTGCCGACGCAGGGGGCACGGGTTCGTGCCCCGGACTGGGAAGATCCCACGTGCCGCGGAGCGGCTGGGCCCGTGAGCCATGCCCGCTGAGCCTGCGCGTCCGGAGCCTGTGCTCCGCAACGGGAGAGGCCGCAGCAGTGAGAGGCCCGCGTACCGCAAAAAAAAAAAAAAAAGAAAGAAAAGAAAAAAACTAACAAGTTCAAAAAAAGGAACAAAAAACCAACCAAACAAAAAATTAACAAGCCCAAATGCAACTGAAATTAGTTAAACATTAAGCATTTCCATACCTCAAGCAGACAGTACTTGGATAATCTCCAATGTCTGAAATTGTATACAACCAATCAGAAGAATCGAGCAAGTTTTAGATGGCTGTGGGCAGGCTGCAAGGCGAGGCTAATTTTTTGGTAAAGGTTCTAAACAGCCTAGATAAAAGACCATCTGGATCAAAAATTCAAGGTTTTCTAAAAATGTGTAAACTTTCTATTATAAGATAAAGTTTAAATAGTTACTGGTAATAAAATTTAAATTTGATATGAAATATCAAATCATATTACAGTCTTCTATTTTTAAACATCTTATTCTAAAGCTTGTATTCCTTTAACATTAACATATTGACGTATTGAGTATTTTCATCTATATGTGTAAAATTTCCTTATAAAATAAACTATCCAGAAATGAGAAAGTATCAATAAAAAATAATTTTAAAATATGATGTTTCTCTAGAGGGTGAACCTACCAATAGGTTTTTCTAGATTCTCTGTCCATGTCTATTAAGTTTATTTTAAGGTTTATACTCTTTAAGCTTCCTTCATCAGTAAATGGCAACCAGAGGAATAGTTGGCCTAGTATTTTAGATAGAAGTAATCATCTGTGAGCTTGCCACTTAGAATAATTTATTTCATTGAGAGTAAATTCATGTAAATTACGGTAAACATGCAGATAGACAGAGGGAAGCTAGCAAGATTTTTTTCTAAAAATTTGGAGACTTTCATGGAATTGCATTCCGTGCTGTGTAACACATACTACCCAGTTCTATTCTAGGCTCTCTAGCCCCAATGCCTAAAAATAGTAACTGGCACAGAGCAGGCCCTCCATAAATTATCTTACTTTTTCTTGTCATCTTATTTATTTATTTTTGGTATTTGGTGTTTGTAAGAAAGTATAAAAACAGCAAAAACCTACATAGCACTTTATATATGCCAAGCAATTGTTCTAAGCCTGTTAAATACAGTCCTGCATAGAGCATCCTAAGTTATACGTAGCACAGAAAATTTCACAAAATCAGAAAAATTTATACATATATATATGATTAAAGCTGGAAACATCCTATCTGATAAGTTTTTTCTGTTTACTTTATAAAGGTTTTATAAATCCTATTTAGTATAACTAATAATTAATAGTTTTAGCTTCTCCTAAAGATTAGATTTTAAACAAAGATTTCAAAACCACACCAAATAGAGAATTAAAAACAACGCTAATTATCCTAAATTGAATTTAAACATTAATTTAATATAGTAGCCTCAACATTTTCAAATGCTCAAATTTGTGAATACTACAATTGTACCTAATCAACCTCATAAAGTGTAATAAATCTTAAGTTTAAGTGATATTTTTGGATACACAATTATTTTATAAATATTAGACTGAAGTGAAATGTAGAGTTTTTTTGTTTGTTTGTTTTTTGGGATTTTTTTTTTTAACAAGCAGCATACTTTAGATAGTTTCACTTTCTCTTTGTTTGCATACCAAGACTGGTAGTTTGCTTTTCAATTACCTGAGGCCATTTTTCACAAAACAGCAACACTCTCCCAAATTCCAAGACTTCCAAAAATGACTCTATTCTAGGAGCAGTTCTCCCTGGAAGAGTGGTCATTAGTAAATTCCACTGGATGGAGATGTTGGGGATCCACCAAGCCCACTTGTCACGTGACTCACTCACCCCTGCACACCAGCCTCGAGGCCTCTTCCAAACTGATGCCTCAACAAAGCTATGAATGATTTCATGCCATGCATTTGCATGACCACTTGTGAAACAGCAAATGTTAAATCTGCATATATCAAGGATCTACAGTATTTAGTAATAAATCAAACCACATTTACCCTGAAAATGGAGTTTGGTAAAACCTCCACAGCATCAACATGTAAAAATGGAGTCTGTGTTGCCAATAGGGCACTAAAATGGACCCAGGAGGCCTCTGGGGAAGCACAGCCTGTGCACATCTCCCCCTGGAAGGAACGTGAATTTGAACGAGGCCAAGCCGCAAGACCACAGCATCCTGAAAAAAGCTGATACAATGAACTCTTGCCTAGTAACAGCCATAGCAACCAATTACGTATAGTTTCGATCCGCCAGCACCAATCATGACTCTTACAAAACAATTTATGTAAGCTCCCTCCTTTTCCTTTAAAAAACCCTTCGGCCTTCAACCCTCCTCAGAGCACATTTAGGTTTCTGCCTGAAACTGCATCTCCTGAACTGCAATTTAACTTCAAATAAATGCTTTTGTTGCCTTACAGCCCTGGTCTTATTTCTTGGTTAGCAAATGTGTTATTACACAAGTAGTTCCTGTCTTCTCTTTCCAGCTTGTTTTTGTCAAATGAGTGTAGACTAAAGTTCTGATCATCTTGGCAGGAGCAAAGTGTGTGTGGGCTATAATAGCACGGGGGATAGACAATCAGGTTAAAGGTGGCTTGAAGGTAAAAGGAAGGTCTCTAGGTCTTCAGTATTTTCCTGTCGAATTTCCCCAGATTTGATATGAAGCCAGTGCTGGAAACAGTCTGCTTTCCTCCCTTTTGCTTCTACTCCCCACAACAGCAATTCTCAAAGTGTGGTTTCAGGACTTCTTGGAGTCCCCAAGACTTTTTCAGGGAGACCTTGAGGTCTTCCCTTTTCCTACCACAGATCTGTGTAAGCCCTCATTTTCTTTCTATGCTTCAAACAAAACAATGTACCGCAAAACCTTGATGGCAGAAGCAAATATTAGAATCTAGATCTCTTAGGCTACATATTAAAGAAGTTTAAAAACAATAAAGCAATGTCAATCTTCTCCCTTGTTTTGGGTTTTGGAAAATATAGATTTTTGTAAAATGTTTATGTTGGGATGTAAAGAGTATATTATAGTTATTTTAAATAAATTAATAAATATGTATTTTTATATTATACATACATTTTAATTTAAAATACAGTATTAAAAGACTTAATCTAAATAAGCAAAAGGTTTTTGGGATCCACAATAATTTTTAAGAATGTAAAAGGGTTTTAAGAGCAAGAAGTTTAAGAACCACTGCCCTAGAAGCAGCTTCTAAACCAACTCATAAGTCAAGACAAAAAACCATGAATCAACTCCCAGAGAGCCCACTTCATCAGGGCATTCCATCAGGCATGTGCAGACATTAACTTTTCCTTTATTCTCATAGCTGTTTTATAAAATAGCTCTTGTCACTCACATCTTCAGATGAGAAAATTGAGGAATATCGGCATTAAAAAATTATGAAATCATAGCCCCCCAAATGTGTGGCCTATTCTTCACCATGTGTGTAGCCTAGTGGGAGTTTATTCAAGTAAATCTAATATGGTTCTTGCATGTATTAAGCACTCTTAAAAGTGATGACATAAACTTTTATAAAATATATTTAGTTTGGAAGCAACAATTTAAAGGTAGCTAGGCTGATAGGGACCTGACTTTTGGAGCACAATGGTTTTTAAAGCATTGGCATAACATAGTCAGAGAGGGTCACATATATGCTTTCAAATTTGTGAAGCCCTTTATTTTACAACTTCTTTTCCTTTTTCTCTTTGCATTTCCCCAAGTCCATTAAAATGCAAACAGAGGAGGTTTGATAAGAGGCAGCAAGACAAGTGAGGCATGGGATAGCACTAAAATATGACTGCCTAATGCATGCAGAGTAATAGGAATAATTGGATTTTTATAGTCTAAGCATTGCATGCTTTACCCATTATCTCCCATTAGATCGATCACTGTCTTGCTCTTTTTATATCTAAATTGTTAACCTTTTTGAATTTTTAATAAATAAAACTTTGTAACACATTAAAACCTGAGATTGTGCTAAATCTGCCACTTAGTTCTTATAAATCATTGCTCCTTATCTGAATAATAGATTTTAATGTCTGATGAAGTTTGTATTTGTTAATTTATAAAATGATGATTGTAAAAATGACCCTATAATTTAACACTATCTTAATCACATTTTTTTATACCTCATGCCTATACAGAATGACTGTGCAGAATTTTATCATCCATATCTCTTTAACAGAATAACTTCAACTAATGAAAAAATAAGTTCAAGACTGTACTTAATGTTCTTAAGTGTTCTCAAAAGTTGACTGTACTTACATATTCAAAACATTTAGTGTTAAATATGCCTGTCTGCATCCTATAATTAACATGAAGTTGTACATATCTCACCATAATAAGGGTAATTTATGACAAACCCACATCTAACATCATACTCAACAGTGAAAAGATGAAAGCCTTTTCTCTAAATTTGGTAACAAAAGAATATCCACTCTCATGACTTCTATTTAACATAGTATTAGAAGTTCTAGCCACAGCAATCAGACAAGAAAAAGAAATAAATGGGATCCAAATTTTAAGGGAAGAAGTAAAACTGTTACTGATTGCAGACGACATGATACTTTATATAGGAAACACTAAAGTCTCCATCCAAAAACTATTAAAACTAATAAATGAATTCAGTAAAGTTGCGGGATACAAGATTAATATGCAGAAATCTGTTGCTTTTCTATACAGTAAAAAATAAATATCAGAAAGAGAAAACAAAAAATATCCCATTTAATACTGCATCAGAAAAAATAAAATATATAGGAATAAACTTAACCTTGGAGATAAAAGACTCTGAAAACTATATAACATTGATGAAGGAAACTGAAGATTATGCAAAGAAATAGAAAGATAGCCCATGCTCTTGGGTTGCAAGAATTAATATTGTTAAAATGGCCATACTGCCCAAAGCCATCTACAGTTCAATTCCTATCAAAATACCAATGACATTTTTCACAGAACTAGAACGAATAATCCTAAAATTTATATGGAACCACAAAAGACCCAAAATTGCCAACAATCTTGAGAAAAAAGAACAAAGCTGGAGGTATAACCCTCTCTGACTTCAGACTATACTACAAAGCTACAGTAGTCAAAACAGTATGGTGCTGGCATAAAACAATGGAACAGAATAGAGAGCCCAGAAAAAAACCCATGCATCTGTGGTCAATTAATCTACAACAAAGCAGGCAAGAATATACAATGGAGAAAAGACAGTCTCTTAAATAACTGGTGCTGGGAAAATTGGACAGCCACATGTAAAACAATGAGATTAGCACATTCCCTCACACCACATACAAAAATAAACTCAAAATGGTTTGAAGACCTAAAGGTAAGATCTGAAACCATGGAACTCCTAGATGAGAACATAGGCAGAACACTCTTTGACATAAATTGTAGCAATATTTTCTTACATCAGTCTCCTAAGGCAAAAGAATGATCTTATGGCAATCAATATCCATTCTTAACATCCTTACAGATCCCTATAAGTCAGAATTCTGATCACCTCCTGCTTATACTATTTCCTCAGTCTGTCTTCTATTTTGTTTTGTTTTGTTTTCCTGCTTTCCAACTTCTTCCTATCTCCATTTAACCTAGTATCCTAAACAGTTTTATCATGTCCCCATCAAAATCAAGCATTTCACTATTTTGGTCTTTTGTATCAAGTTCAGTCACTTCTGTCTGAATCAGGCTAATATCTCCAACTTTCTCTCATTACTCTACTAATTAAACTAAAATTAAGCTAATTTTATTGTGTTTAGGCATGAATTCCAACTCCTGCCTCTGAGATTTCACATACAATTGTTTGCATCTGGAATAGCTTTTCCCAAACTTTTTGGAATTAGTATCTATTAAGCCTTTCAAAACTAACTAACTGTTTCAATTTTAATTGCAGAAAAGGGATCAGGTCTTCTTGGGAACTAATTCAGGAAAAAAATCTGAATGGGTTAGGACCTAGACTGACTCATGATGAAGATGAAGTGTAAGCCAAAATGAAGGGCGAGGTCAGGACTGTTTGATAATATTGACAAAATAAGTTTATAGTTATGGCTGATAGATAAGTGGATTATAGCAGGTAGAATAATGTAAAAATCCAGAGTCCACATGGGATCAGGAGGAGAGCAATGGCACTATCATTGCAGCAGCACAATTGTTACAAGGGAAGCTGGTTGCTTTAATAGGAGTTCTCCTTCATTCACTTTTTTTTTTCCAGTAATTCCACTGTCAAATGAAAAACAAATCTGGTCATAAAAAGGAGAGACTAGGGCTTCCCTGGTGGCACAATGGTTGAGAGTCCGCCTGCCGATGCAGGGGATACGGGTTTGTGCCCCGGTCCGGGAAGATCCCACATGCCGCGGAGCGGCTGGGCCCGTGAGCCATGGCCGCTGAGCCTGCGCGTCCGGAGCCTGTGCTCCGCAACGGGAGAGGCCACAACAGTGAGAGGTCCGCGTACTGGAAAAAAAAAAAAAAAAAAAGGAGAGACTATTCAAAAGTCTGGAGAAAAGAGACCTCTTCCAAGTCTAGGAAAGGAGACAATTACAATGGAGAGAACTTTGTGATTATAAGAACTGTAAGTTTCTCAAGAGTTAGACAAAAGAGATGTCCTTTTACAAAGAAGAGTAAAAAAAAAAGCTAAAAAGAACCAGATGTAGGCAAGTGGGATGAAAGGGTGGCATAATAGGATAGTAGGTCAGAGAATGTTTTATCCTGAGGCCAGTCTACTCTTACCGGGGGTAGGTGGGGGGAGGGTATGCTGGCTCGGGCTGAAAGTGAGCTAAAGTTTAGGGGCCTGGAGGAAGGACAGAAGCTTAATCAAAGTTTGGTTAAAAAACATTTTGTTCTAGTTGATTAGTGGAGATAAGAAGTTCAGCTAGCCATTTCTTAGACAAAGAATGGGAACTGGAGGGTCTGTGTTCAGCCTTGTCTTAGGTAAACAAGGGGGGCATCTATAAGCCTTATTTAAAGTCATATTTAGAAGAGTGCTTCCTTGAAGTAAGTCTTTTTTTCTGGAACACAGAAGGGTGAGGAGATTTCTTAAACTTCAAGTAAAATTAAACATTGTTACCACTAACATTTATTAAGTTCCTTCTATGGGTCAACCACTGGGTATTGGAGATTCAGATAAAATTTAAAAAGGTAGATTTATGATAAAGGTAATGAATTGTAAGATACAGGGCCCCTTAATTATAAAGAATTTTGTGAGATGCTGATAGCCGCACAACCTTCTAGATGGTAGGGAAAGCCAGGTTGCTATTAGGTCATATTTCTATGTAAGTATTTCTGGAAAATTGATTAAAGAGATCTTAGAAAAAAGAGCCTGCATCTTTAAGCCTCCAGTTATTTGTTGTCATTTCTTTCCTAAATAGCTAATTTTGTGTGTGTTTGTGTATGTTTGTGCACGTGCGCGTGAAGGTATTCCAGATTGTAAAAACTTCAGGACCCAGAAACTTTAGATCTGCATAAGTAAATAAGATACAGCCCTCAAATGCCTCATGGGAGATAGGTTAAAAAACCCAACCAACATTTACAGGACAGAATAACCAGTAAGAGTTGGTGACTCAGAGGGGAGAGGGGCCTACTGCCCTGAAGAGGGGAATGTCAGGGGGGAACAGTGGCAGAGGAAAGTTTTTCATGGTTATAGAAATTATAATGTCAGAGAAAATATGGAAGTTTGGGAGGGGTATTTTAGGTAGAGGGAAAAGCATGTACAAATGAAATTGAGATATTAGAAAGCACTTTTGCTCCCATAGAATAAAAAAAAAAAAAGATATGGCTGGCCATAGGACACATGCTAAGGAATAGTGGGGATTCAGGTTTGAGAAGTGAGCCTGAACTCTATCACAAAAGGCACTGTAAGTAAGAAAAAGGTTAACCTTAACCATGAAAGTAATAGGGCTCTGAAGAAATTAGGATCACTTTTAAAAATTCAAATCTATAAACAGATTATATTCATCTACCAGTTTTTCTCCCAATAGATCCTTATTAGGTTATAAAAGCCAGGACCTGTTAAAACTGGTTCAACTCTCTAAAGAAGAGGTGGGATCCTCACCTACTCAAGACTTCTTACTACCTATTTTCAGGGATAATGGATAGATCTGATTATTTTTTTTAAATTACCAGATAAGTACTTTCTCTATACACATGTCATTCTGAACTGGGTGCAATCCTTCCAGCCCCAGCACACACACATACACACACACCAGGGGATAACTGTCCAAGTCTGTATATTTTGGGTTGTCACAAAAGTGGTACTACTGGCATCTAGTGAGTACAGGCCAGGGGATGCTGCTAAACATGATACAATACACAGACAGCTCCCGTGCATAAATATTCAGCCCAAAACGTCAATAATAGTGCTGTAATTGAGTAACCTGCCTCAGACTTGTACTTGTTCCCTTGTGTTTGAGGCAGAATTCTGGCAGCTGGTCTCTGGGCCTGGCTTTGACACAGCTCCCTGCCTGTTCAGATTGCCTTATGTTGCTACAGGGATGGTTTCAGTATGCTCAACATTTATGGAGCTCTGTGAAGTCATCAGCTTTGTCTGGAAGGCAGGAATAAGTGGTAGCTTCATGTGAACATTTGTATAAACAAAATCAGGGGTGCCGATTGGTGGATAACCAGTCTGCTTTAAGACTTGATAGGGATGAAGGTATTACAAGATATGGTTCATGTATTATTTGCTTACTGTGTGAAAGATAGACAGAAGCCAAGTGAACTCAATTTTTAAAAATTAGACTTTCCTTTATAACTCTGAAATGCTTTGCAAATCTGGAAGAGTAAGGGAAAGGTTAGGAAGGGAAAGGAGTCAAGAAGGATTAGTCTTTCAGATAGTAGATGAAGGGAATACACAATCACATAAAGAACAAAGTACTCAGTGGGGGAGAGAAAAGGGTCTTTGACTATATTGACAATAATGGTGGCCCATGGTGTATCCAGAGGTTAACCTAGGAGATGAAAATTTGTGCCGTGTGGAGTTCTACATCACAGTGCTCTGGGCACAGATCTGTGGTGTTTCATGGGTCTCCCCACAAAATGCCTTGAGTTCTGAAACTGAATCTTTAATTGGCTATTGTTTAGGGATCTTTCAGTTTCAAGTGATAGAAATCATATTCAAATTAACTAAAGAGGGTTTCCCTGGTGGCGCAGTGGTTGAGAGTCCACCTGCCGACGCGGGGGACATGGGTTCGTGCCCCGGTCCGGGAGGATCCCACATGCCGTGGAGCGGCTGGGCCCGTGAGCCATGGCCGCTGAGCCTGCGCATCCGGAGCCTGTGCTCCGCAACGGGAGAGGCCACAACGGTGAGAGGCCCGTGTACGGCAAAAAAAAAAAAAAAAAAAAAAAAAATTAACTAAAGAGAAAAGGAGGACTTTTTGGGTTCACTTAAACTAACATGAAAAAGAAAAATGAGAGCTAGCTGGAATGATTCTGAGAACTAAAGCTATACCAGTTCTTACTCTTCGCTTCTCCCTTTGCTTGGTACATCAGTCTGTCCTTCTGCAGCCTGCCTTTCACCATGCAGTGGTGATCTAATTCAATGTATGTGCCGGCCCTGGGCACAAGAGCAGTAAACCAGACAGAGAATTCCCCTGCCCTTGTGGAACTGCCATTTTAGCAACAGTCAGACAAAGTACCTGTGACAGACTATTAGCAAGTGCTGAGGGCTGTGACCTGAAAAGGCAGGAACAGAGCACAGAGATTGATGGGTGGTGGGCATAGGAGGGAGGAACTATTTTCATAAAGCAGTCAAGGATGTTGCCTCTGAGGAGGTGATATTTGAGCTAAAACTTGAAAGGAATAAGGGAGGGAGTCATCTGCAGGTCTGGGAGATGAGCAATGATGGCAGAGGAAAGAGCACATATAAAGGCAGGGAAAGTTTGCCATGTTCAAGGAATAGCAACAAGGTTAGGCCCAAGAGACTGGGGGAAATGGTGAATGAGTTTGCAGAAATTAGCAAGGGATAAACCAAACAGGGGCTTGTCAGACCAACGAAGTATGGATTTTGTCCTAAATGTAATGGGATTTCATTGGAGAATTATGAGCTGAGGAATTATCAATACATGATTTGATTTTTGTTTTAAAACTGTATTTGGCTATGTGGACAAACAGCTTTTAACAAGACAAAAATGAAGCAGAAGACCAATTATGCACCAAGTGGCATAGTAGCTCAAAAACAGAGTGGTAACTTAGAGGTTAGGAGAAGTGGGCAGATTTGGATTATATTGGGAAGGAAAAGCCAGAGGACTTGCTGATGGATTGAAAGAAAGCATGAAGGAAAATATTTTACTCTGATCATGAGGGGGGAATAATAGTGCCATTTTTTCAACAAGGAAAACTGGGGTGAAGCAGGCTTACTTTACAATTCACTGGCCCCACTCAGAAAAATCCTTGGTAATGACTGATTAGTCAAAGCCTGGACCACTCATTGGCCTACTGGCAACATAGGAGATGTTGGCTTTCCCAGCCTTGATAACAGGCCTTGTCTATGGCCATGGAGCAGGCGTTTGATACTGCAAGAAGGAAGCGGAGAAGTGCTAGAGGGATACAAAATTTAGTACCACATTGCTTCCAGTGTTCTTTTCCAAAAGAAGCAAAACCTTACAGAGCTAAGTTTACTGGGAAATATGCCATAACTGGAATAGGCATCTATCATCCTTCTGCTCATTCACTCACATTATACTATTGATACTTCGTTCTCACAATATCCTGAGAAATGAGTATTATTTTCCTCAAGGCCAGTGGTACCCAAATACCAGTTTATGAACTGATGCTGGCCTGTTCACTTAAGAATCACTTCAGAACCATGTTAAAAATGTCAACAACAAAACAGAAAACCAGAAAACATTTTGATTCAGCAAGTCAGCGTAAGTTTTAGAATTTTTTAAAAATGCTCCCTCGTAGTAAATTCTAATATAGGTTTATTTCCTCCTTTCATGAAAATAATTTTTCCTGTTAAAATTATAGCATAGTAACTGTGGAAAAATGGAATGTGTATGAAGAGTTGAAGAATAAAAGTTAAAAAAGAATTCTTGCAATATCATCATCCATACAGTCATTATCAACTTCGAGGTTGATATAACACAACACACATTACCTTTGTTCACCACTTACCTACATTATGACATCTTTCTTGTGTTGTCAAATGTACTACAATTGATATGATTTTAAACAGTCACATAGTGTTTTATATGAATGTCATAACATATCTAAATACATGTACACACACAGATATACATGCATATTTGCAAATTCCAAATTGTGTCTCTTTTTGTTATTTTCTTATTTCAAATAATGACCATTCTACATAAAACCTTGTTCTATGCTTGGTTGTTCCCTTTGGAAAAAATTCCTATGAATAGAATTTCTGTGTCAGAGGTATAAATATGCCTAAGGCTTTTGATACATACTGGTTCCCATTGACCAATGAAAGATTACCTTGAAATACTCAGTAGTAATGGACAAAAGTGCTCATGTTTCTGTAGGAATATAGTGTCATTATTCTTTAAAAACCTTCTGTAATTAATTAGGACTTTTTAATACCAAAGTTGAAGTTTTCTGTATATACACTGCTCATTTCTGTTCTTCTCTGTGACCCATTTATCTATTGGCCTGTCTTTCTATCGCATTTTTCTTTCTTATTTACTCATAAGGGCTCTTTATAGATTAAGAATATTCATTCACCTTTTTATATATTAAGGAATGTTGCTTTTCTGTTATATATTACAAATAAATACTTTTTTCTCAGAGTATCTTTTGTTTTTAATTTTATTTTTATTGTATTGTTTGAAATACATTATTTTAATTGTATGTAGGTATGTCTTACTTTTTAATGTTTATCCTGTTGTGACTTTTGTTTTGGGGTGTTTTTTATTTTTTTTAAGAATAACCAACCTAAGGTGAGATGAGTATTCACCTTATTTCTTCTAAATCTCTCAAGGCTTTATTTATTATATTTAGGTCTTAACTCCATTTGTAATTCTTTCAGTGAATAGCAGAAGGCAGGAATTCATCACTACTACCACCACCAACATCACTGCCATAAAGAGGTAACCAAATGTTCTCAAATCATTTATTGAATAATTCTTTCTTTTTCCAATTATTTGTAATGGTTATGAGGTATAATTTTTAGGATCACAAGAATATGTTAACTTCTATTCAAACATATCCTTATGTAATGTTCTAATTAGATCCTAGAAAGCATTGTTTAGAATACGTTAAACAGAGATAAATATCCTATGCTGTACAAATGATATTACCAACTATTCAAAATTGTCATGAGGATCTAAAAACACAGTCTTTCATGCATACTTAAAAAAAATCTTTCTGATACTGACTGGAGATATGACCCTTCCCCTCCTCTCTTCTCTACGTTTGAACACTGTCCTGGAGTTTCAGCTGATACAAATCACACTTACTCAAGTTGACCAAACAGGTTGAGAAAGCTGTAGGAGGGAGTATTGATTTCAAATGGTGATCTTGTTCAACATCTTGTATTTATCGCAAATATTAAATTCTCCAATTTTCTTGACAGGGATAGAGCAAGATTGGGGTTGGTAAAGGTCAGGTGACAAACACAGTAGATGGACTTTAAGAACTCCCTTGGTGTTATCGCCATTAAAATATAAATAAATTCATGTACTTTACTGAAGTATAGCCCTTGGTGTGACATTAATAAATTATGTAATATTATTGACTGCAGAAGTTTGGAAGTTAATAACTTCAATTAGGCTTAATATACAAGGCAAAGGTGCTAATATTTCTGGGTAAAGCCGGGACATCCTTGTTACGGGCATTAGTATCAGTAACTAACCAATAGGTGGCATTGATCATATTGGTAACAATACCTGGAACCAAGGGTTAGGGTCCTCTGCTTTAGTGATAAGACTAGGTCCTCTGCAAAGACAGACCTCATTCTATGGCCCAGAATCCTCTTTCAAGTTGTTGAAGGGAAAGTGAGAAAAGCAGAGGACATCTCCTTGTGGCCTATTTCATGAGTGGGTGTGCTATTTGAACAGTCTTCCAGAGTATTTTAAACAGCTCTTGGGTAATGCATGCTTTCAAAATGTCAAATAAATCAGAGCCTCGTCTACTGTTACCTTACAGCTCAGGAAGCAGAGGTCGTGGGGGTGTGGGGCACAAATGAATACCTTATTTCTGATACGTTGCTGTGGGTTTCTCTACAATTAGGCCAGAATGTTTCTGCTCTTTGGTTTTTTTTTTTTTTTGCGGTACTCGGGTCTCTCACTGTTGTGGCCTCTCTCCCTTTGCGGGGCACAGGCTCGGGACGCGCAGGCTCAGCGGGCATGGCTCACAGGCCCAGCCGCTCCGCGGCATGCAGGATCCTCCCGGACCGGGGCACGAACCTGTGTCCCCTGCATCGGCAGGCGGACTTTCAACCACTGCACCACCAGGGAAGCCCTGCTCTTTGGTTTTATCCAGAGTTCCAGGTGTGTCCCCAGGATATTAGGCACGAATAGGTGAAATACCAACAACCTAAGTTATATAGTAGCTATAGAGGACTAAATCCAGGTGTGGAGAGGAACTTGAGAAGAGATCTATTTTGAGTCTGGACTCTAAATAGGAAAGGATTCTTTCAGCTAATAGGATTTAAAATTTCATCATAGCTTTCGGAAAAAGAAAGATCTATGGAGGTATTGCAGCGACCAGAAAATAGAATAAAAACACAAATAATAATAACAAAAACAGATCAGTTGGGTTCAAGAAATAGAAAACATCATCCTATAACTGTAAAAATAATAACTAGTATTGACTTACTGAAAACTTACTATGCACCAGAAAATGTTATAGTCACTTATTTCGTTCTCGCCACAAACCTATGAAGTAGTTACTGTTATAACCCTCATTTTACAAAAGAAGAAACCAAAGCACAGGAAAATTAAGTACCTTGCCTATGGTCAGATAGCTATTAATCCAGCTAGTAAGTGGAAGAGTCGGGACTTAGATCTAGGATTTTGGCTCTAGGACCAATGTTTTTAACCATTCTATCATTCTAATATAACCAGTATTCTGATGGGCTCATTATGCAAAATGAAACCTTCAATTGAAATAATTTGAAAATACTCAGTACTTAAGGCCTCTACTTAAGCACCTTTATTAAGAAAACCTAAGCATGAGAAATAAGGATCTTCAATGAAAATGAAGCCACCCTTTTGTAGCTGAGAAGAGCAACAAGGAACATATAAATTGATCAACACCACTGGTGAAGAGATAGGATCCATTTCTTAATGAGCAAAAATAGAAACTTAGAATCAGAAATCACTGTATATCTTCACTGAATACACAACCAAGTAGAGTAAACCATTAACTTTATATGTGGAGGAGGTAATGGGTGGGGAGAGGAACAGTACAGACGAGAAGGAAGGGGACAGACAGTTACAATAAACCCTGTGCTGTTTTAGTAAATTCCACATATAACTACCTAGTCAAATATTGTTTAAGAACAAGCATATGAACTGGGTGGGCCATATCTGATGATTAGAATCAGAATTCCAGCACCCAGTGCAGGCAGACATTGGCAAATCATACCCTTTACAAAATTTTGATTTGAAAGTAATATTTTGGCCTGTGGGTGCATCACAATAGATCCAAGAAACAACAACTCATCCATATAGACAGGCTGAAGTCTACATGTCATAGAAGTTAATGGGAATACCTTCAAGAAAAATCATCTTTTTGTGATATGGCCCTAAACGATTACAGTATTTTTTATCAGCAAGCTAAGAGACAAATATATCTTACTTTTGAAGAACAAGGGCGAATAAAACATTTCTAATCCTCAAATGTCATAGGTTGAAGTCCAACCATCTAGAATGCCTGGATGTATAGGGTAATGACACAAGTCCTTCAGGCAGAATTGAGTTCTCATTGGAGGCTTAGGTTTTCCAGCAGCTATAAGGGAACTACTTCTTTAAGATGATCACATTTTAATATACTGGAATCTACTTTAATGAGGTTGAGATTAAACCTTTGGCAATGGTTTCCCTGACTTTATACATTTTCTGGGATTCATTTTTTTGATCAATCACTCAATGTCTCCACAAAAGCTGTAACACATAAAACTTATTTATTTAGAGTATTTTAATGTGTTTTTTGTAGGGATAATAAGTTATTTCATGAATGTGAGTTTTGTATCCTCAACTAAAGTAAAAATATCTTCAGGTGAGATATGCTTCCAAAAAATGTTTATATATGGGCAAGTTGATGTGCAATTGATGCTTCTGTACTAAACATATAATTTAAAGAAATATTTCTATGAATAAAAACATACTTAAAATATGAGATTTATAAATATAAAAATGAAAAGATGTCATTATGCCTTTCACTGACTTATAGTTTTTAACTCTCATATTAACAAAAACAACTAGGCATCCAAAGTCATATGTTACCAACTTAAAACTTTAAAGAACTCCCAGAACCAGAAAATTAAATAAAACACATTATTGAAAATAATATTGGGATTTATTTTTAAATGAGGCATTATCCAATTATGTTCAGCATGATATAGTTATCTTCATCATCAATAATCTCTCACATATAGTTTGAATGAATCACCTTGGTTGGCAACATAAAAGAATAATTTTAATTGCTATAGCTAAAAATCTCAACTTTGGATTTCTACACTGAATTTCACCTTGCCAGAGATTTCAAAAAATATAAATTCAGGAATTTGTTTTAGTACCAGAAGAAAAGGTAATTCTCTTAGGTACATTTCCCAGGATTATATTCTATAACAGTTTAGCGGATAGCAGGGGAAAAATCTGTGATGCTTTCTGTGGTAGTCCCAACAGGAAATAAAAAAACAGTGTTTGCTTCCTTTGCTTTTCTATTTGAATGTATTTGGATACTGATGCTTTGAACAGATTTCTGTACCCTAAATGCCATTCTCTGTCTTTTGGTCCTTAAAGTTATACATTAGCTAGATATTAGAAACGATTAGTTAAAACCAACTTTCATGTTTTGAGGAAAGTACAATGTTCTTAAAATTAGTTCAAATCTTCACTGGTGCACATAGTTTCATGATCATTTCTGGCTGCTACTTCCTGGCTCGACAGAATTCCTATGCTTCAGTCTTTTTCCTTCAAAATCCCTTTACCTCTGCCCTGATATTGACCATAGTTAAAATTTATCCCCCTCCATGATTTTATTAATACTCCTCCAAGTCCTTTTTAGTCATTAAGAGGTGTTACCTTACATAAAGTTTTTATATTCTAGAAATGCAGACAGACTTAAATTAAATATTAATCATATATGTCTTAAAAATGTTAGAAACTCTGCTATGTTATTCAACATCTTTCCTTCCCCATATCATCTTTCCTCAGATAATTTTGTCTTCAATTGATATACAGACATATAATAAAGCAACTATCAAGTTAACGTCTTTTGGGCTTCCCTGGTGACGTAGTGGTTGGGATTCTGCCTACCAATGCAGGGGACATGGGTTCGAGCCCTGGTCCGGGATGATCCCACATGCCGCAGAGCAACTAAGCCCATGCTCCACAGCTACTGAGCCTGTGCTCTAGAGCCCATGAGCCCCAACAACTGACCCCGTGCATCTAGAGCCTGTGCTTTGCAACAAGAGAGGCCACCTCAATGAGAAGCCTGAGCCTCACAACGAAGAGTGGTCCCTGCTCACCACAAATACAGAAAGCCCATGTGCAGCAATGAAGACCCAACACAGCCAAAAATAAATTAAAAATACAAAATAAAAAAAAACTTGAAAAGAAAAAAGTTAACGTCTTTTGGACCCAACAGATTTTTTAAAGTTATACTTTTTCCCCTAAATGACTGCTTTTGTTCGTATAAACGACTTTTCCCCCAAAATATATACTAAAGAAATGGGATGTTTTGACATTACAGTTCAGGCAATGGCATACTCATCAACTTATTTGACCCCAAAAGTTTCTTGCTTGAGAATATCATATGAATTGCTCTAGAATTTTAGACTCGTATTGTATCAATACAATAGAGTTCATCAGACATTACAGAAGATATGCTGAAGTGAACTAACTAGTATATTTCCTAAGCAGCATGCTGGCTAATAGTATGGAAATAGATGCTTCTAAAGAACATAGGAAATTGGTTCAAGATGGCAGAATAGAAGGACATGCTCTCACTCCCACTTGCGAGAACACTGGAATCACAACAAACTGCTGAACAATCATCGACAGGAAGACACTGGAACTCACCAAAAAAGATACCCCACATCCAAAGACAAAGGAGAAGCCACAATGAGATGGTAGGAGGGGCGCAATCACAATAAAATCAAATTCCGTAACTGCTGGGTGGGTGACTCACAAACTGGAGAACACTTACACCACAGAAGTCCACCCACTGGAATGAAGGTTCTGAGCCCCACATCAGGCTTCCAAACCTGGGGGTCCGGCAATGGGAGGAGGAATTCCTAGAGAATCAGACTTTGAAGACTAGCAGGATTTGATTGCAGGACTGCGACAGGACTGGGGGAAACAGAGACTCCACTCTTGGAGGGCACACACAAAGTAGTGTGCACATCAGGACCCAGGGGAAGGAGCAGTGACCCCATAGAGACTGAACCAGACCTACCTGCTAGTGTTGGGGGGTCTCCTGCAGAGGCGGGGATGGCTCTGTCTCAGATGGCTCTGTCCTCTGTGAGGACAAGGACACTGGCAGCAGAAGTTCTGGGAAGTAATCCTTGGCGTGAGCCCTCCCAGAGTCCACCATTAGCCCCATCAAAGAGCCCGGGTAGGCTCAAGGGTCACCTCAGGCCAAACAACCAACAGGGAGGGGACCCAGCCCCACCCATTAGCAGACAAGCGGATTAAAGTTTTACTAAGCTCTGCCCACCAGAGCAACAGCCAGCTCTACCCACCATCAGTCCCTCCCATCAGGAAACTTCCCCAAGCCTCTAAGATAGCCTCATCCATCAGAGGGCAGACAGCAGAAGCAAGAAGAACTACAATCCTGCAGCCTGTGGAATGAAAACCACATTCACAGAAAGACAGACAAGATGAAAAGGCAGAGGGCTATGTACCAGATGAAAGAACAAGATAAACCCCCAGAAAAACAACTAAATGAAGTGGAGATAGGCAACCTTCCAGAAAAAGAATTCAGAATAATGACAGTGAAGATGATCCAGGACCTTGGAAAAAGAATGGAGGCAAGGTCTGAGAAGATTCAAGAAATACTTAACAAAGACCTTGAAGAATTAAAGAACAAACAGAGATGAAAAATACAATAATTGAAATGAAAAATACACTAGAAGGAATCAATAGCAGAATAACTGAGGCAGAAGAACGGATAAGTGACGTGGAGGACAGAATGGTGGAATTCACTGCTGCAGAACAAACTAAAGAAAAAAGAATGAAAAGAAATGAAGACACCCTAAGAGGCCCCTGGGACAACATTCGCATTATAGGGGTCCCAGAAGGAGAAGAGAGAGAGAAAGGACCCAAGAAAATATCTGAAGAGATTATAGTCAAAAACTTCCCTAACATGGGAAAGGAAATAGCCACCCAAGTCCAGGAAGTGCAGAGACTCCCACACAGGATAAACCCAAGGAGAAACACGCCAAGACACATAGTAATCAAACTGGCAGAAATTAAAGACAAAGAAAAATTATTGAAAGCAGCAACGGAAATAACGACAAACGACAAATAACATGCAAGGGAACTCCCATAAGGTTAACAGCTGATTTCTCAGCAGAAACTCTAAAAGCCAGAAGGCAGTGGCATGATATACTTTAAGTGATGAAAGGGAAGAACCTACAACCCAGATTACTCTACCCAGCAAGGATCTCATTCAGAGTCGATGGAGAAATCAAAAGCTTTACAGACAAGCAAAAGCTATAGAGAATTCAGCACCATCAAACCAGCTCTACAACAAATGCTAAAGGAACTTCTCTAAGTCGGAAATACAAGAGAAAAAAAGGACCTACAAAAACAAACCCAAAAGAATTAAGAAAATGGTCATAGGAAATACATATCGATAATTACCTTAAACGTGAATGGATTAAATGCTCCAACCAAAAGACACAGGCTTGCTGAATGGATACAAAAACAAGACCCATCTATATGCTGCCTACAAGAGACCCACTTCAGACCTAGGGACACATACAGACTGAAAGTGAGGGGCTGGAAAAAGTTATACCATGCAAATGGAAATCAAAAGAAAGCTGGACTAGCAATACTCATATGAGATAAAATAGACTTTAAAATAAAGAATGTTACAAGAGACAAGGAAGGACACTACATAATGATCAAGGGATAAATCTAAGAAGAAGATATAACAATTATAAATATATATGCACCCAATGTAGGAGCACCTCAATACATAAGGCAACTGCTAGCAGCTACAAAAGAGGAAATCGACCGTGACACAATAATAGTGGGGGACTTTAACACCTCACTTACACCAATGGACAGATCATACAAACAGAAAATTAATTAGGAAACAAAAGCTTTAACAACACAATAGACCAGATAGATTTAATTGATATTTATAGGACATTCCATCCAAAAACAGCAGATTACACTTTCTTCTCAAGGGCTCACGGAACATTCTCCAGGATAGATCACATCTTGGGTCACAAATCAAGCCTCAGTGAATTTAAGAAAACTGAAATCATATCAAGCATCTTTTCTGACCACAACACTATGAGATTAGAAATCAATTACAGGGAAAAAAAGGTAAAAAACACAAACACATGGAGGATAAACAATATGTTACTAAATGACCAAGTGATAACTGAAGAAATCAAAGAGGAAATCAAAAAATATGAAGAGACAAATGACAATGAAAACACGATGATCCAACACCTGTGGGATGCAGCAAAAGCAGTTCTAAGAGCAAAGTTTATAGCAATACAAGCCTACCTCAAGAAACAAGAAAAATCTCAAATAAACAATCTAACCTTATACCTAAAGGAACTAGAGAAAGAACAAACAAAACCTAAAGTTAGCAGAAGGAAAGAAATCATAAAGATCAGAACAGAAATAAATGTATTAGAAACAAAGAAAACAATAGCAAAGATCAATAAAACTAAAAGCTGGTTCTCTGAGAAGAGAAACAATATTGATAAACCATTAGCCAGACTCACCAAGAAAAAGAGGGAGAGGACTCAAATCAATAAACTTAGAAATGAAAAAGGAGAAGTTACAACAGACACTGCAGAAATACAAAGCATCCTAAGAGGCTACTACAAGCAACCCTATGCCAGTAAAATGGACAACCTGGAAGAAATGGACAATTCTTAGAAAGGTATAACCTCCCAAGACTGAACCAGGAAGAAATAGAAAATATGAACAGACAAATCACAAGTAGTGAAGTTGAAACAGTGATTAAAAATCTTCAAACAAACAAAAGTCCAGGACCCGATGGCTTCACAGGTGAATTCTATCAAACATTTAGAGAAGAGCTAACACCCATCCTTCTCAAACTCTTCCAATAAATTGCACAGGAAGGCACACTCCCAAACTCATTCTATGAGGCCACCATCACTCTGATACCAAAACCAGACAAAGATAGGACATAAAAAGAAAATTACAGACCAATATCACTGATGAATATAGATGCAAAAATCCTCAACATAATACTAGCAAACAGAATCCAACAACACATTAAAAGGATCATACACCATGATCAAGTGGGATATAACCCAGGGATGCAAGGATTCTTCAATATACAGGAATCAATCAATGTGATACACCACATTAACAAATTGAAGAATAAAAACCATATGATCATCTCAATAGATGCAGAAAAAGCTTTTGACAAAATTCAACACCCATTTATGCTAAAAATGCTCCAGAATGTGGGCATAGAGGGAACCTACCTCAACACAATAAAGGCCATATATGACAAACCCACAGCAGACATCATTCTCAATGGTGAAAAACTGAAAACATTTCCTCTAAGGTCAGGAACAAGACAAGGATGTCCACTCTCACCACTGTTATTCAACATAGTTTTGGAAGTCCTAGCCATGGCAAGCAGAGAAGAAAAAGAAATAAAAGGAATACAGATCGGAAAAGAAGAAGTAAAACTGTCACTGTTTGATAACCTGGTATTATATATAGAGAATCCTAAAGATGTCACCAGAAAACTACTAGAACTAATCAATGAATTTGGTAAAGTTGCAGGATACAAAATTAATGCACAGAAATCTCTTGCATCCCTATACACTAATGATGAAAAATCTGAAAGAGAAATTAAGGAAACACTCCCATTTACCACTGTAACCAAAAAAGTAAAATACTTAACAATAAACGTACCTAGGGAGACAAAAGACCTGTATGAAGAAAACTATAAGACACTGATGAAAGAAATTAAAGATGATACCAACAGATGCAGAGAAGTACCATGTTCTTGGATTGGAAGAATCAATACTGTGAAAATGACTGTACTACCCAAAGAAATCTACAGATTCAATGCAATCCCTATCAATTTACCAATGGCATTTTTTACAGAACTAGAACAAAAAATCTTAACATTTGTATGGAGACACAAAAGACCCTGAAGAGCCAAAGCAGTCTTGAGGGAAAAAAGTGGAGCTGGAGGAATCAGACTCCCTGACTTCAGACTATACTACAAAGCTACAGTAATCAAGACAATATGGTACTGGCACAAGAACAGAAACATAGATCAATGGAACAAGATAGAAAGCCCATAGTTAAACTCACACACCTATGGTCAACTAATCTATGACAAAGGAGGCAAGGATATACAATGGAGAAAAGACAGCCTCTTCAATAAGTGGTGCTGGGAAAACTGGACAGCTACATGTAAAAGAATGAAATTAGAATACTCCCTAACACCATACACAAAAATAAACTCAAAAAGGATTAGAGTCCTAAATGTAAGACCGGACACTATAAAACTCTTTGAGGAAAACATAAGAACACTCTTTGGCATAAATCACAGCAAGGTCTTTTTTGATCCACATCCTAGAGTAAGGGAAATAAAAACAACAATAAACAAATGGGACCTAATGAAACTTCAAAGCTTTTGCACAGCAAAGGAAACCATAAACAAGATGAAAGGAAAATCCTCAAAATAGGAGAAAATATTTGCAAACGAATCAACGGACAAAGGATTAATCTCCAAAATATATAAACAGCTCATACAGCTTAATATTAAAGAAACAAACAACCCAATCTAAAAATGGGCAGAAGACCTAAATAGACATTTCTCCACAGAAGACATACAGATGGCCAAGAAGCACATGAAAAGGTGCTCAATATCACTAATTATTAGAGAAATGCAAATTAAAACTACAATGAGTTATCATCTCACACCAGTTAGAATGGGCATCATCAGAAAATCTACAAACAACAAATGCTGGAGAGGGTGTGGAGAAAAGGGAACCCTCTTGCGCTGTTGGTGGAAATGTAAATTGATAAAGCCACTATGGCGAACAGTATGGAGGTTCCTTAAACAACTAAAAATAGAATTACCATAAGACCCAGCAATCCCACTACTGGGCATATACCCAGAGAAAACCATAATTCCAAAAGATACATGCACCCTAATTGTTCATTGCAGCACTATTTACAATAGCCAGGTCATGGAAGCAACCTAAATGCCCTTCGACAGATGACTGGATAAAGAAGTTGTGGTACATATATACAATGGAATATTGCTCAGCCATAAACAGGAACGAATATGGGTCATTTGTTTAGATGTGGATGGATCTAGAGACTGTCATACAGAGTGAAGTAAGAAAGAATAAAAGAATAAAAGAAAAAAGAATAAAAGTCAAAAGTGAATGAGGTAAAAGAAAAATAAATAAAATAAAAACATAAAAAGTTGCCCTTTCTGAAGCTTTAAACATTATACTTTTACCTATTCTTTCCAATTTATTTCTTCCTAAATATAAATTCTAAGCCATGTATATGTGCACATTGTCACATACTGTGAATTACTGGGGTTGAATTCATTCATACAAAAGCATCAAGAATGATGCAGGTGTCTCTCATACATTCAATATCTAGAGAACTAACTAGGTTGGATAGAACATATTATAATTTTTCCCATTAAAATAAGGGAGAATTTTTATTATTTAAATATTTTTAACTTAGCAGTGAGATTTTCAAGAACTAATTAAAAGTGTTTAGTATGGAATAGATATATTAGAACATCTATTCAGATTCTACTGATACGCTGATGCTGAAGCAACAATCTCTGAAGTAACAATTTGTTGTACTTCACTGTGGCCTGTAGACAAATTTGGCTCCATCTTGAGAAAAGATATTTTTAATTATTTCACTAATTGACCCAAAAAATGGTGCAAATCTGTAATCTTGTGATATTGATACCATTTTTTAGTAGGTTTTTTTTCTAGCCTCTGGGCAAACACAAGAGCTGAGCTCATCCAATGGATCACCTGTTAATTGGCTGGAAGAAGAAAATATTTTTAGATTATTCTGTGTTTCAGACAACATGTTTCTTTGTATTATAACTATTATTTGATTCAAATACTTTGACTTGATTTATTTTCTTAAATCAAAAGCTAATGGATACAGCATGGTTATTGTGGTTAATAATACTGGATTGTTTATTTGCTAAGTGGGTAGATCTTAAAATTTGTCATTACAAGAAAAGAATTGTAACTATGTGTGGTGATGAACTGTGGTGATCATTTTGCAATGCAGACAAATATCAAATCATTATGTTGTATACTTGGAACTATTATAATATTATTTGTCAACTATATCTAAATTAAAAAAAAAAAGAGCTAATGGGAGAGGTTTCTGGGAAGATGCTGGAGTGAGAAGAACCAGAAATCTGTCTCCTCACTTAGACAACAGTCACATAGGCAGAATCTATCTGATATAACTTTTTTGGAAGTCTTGCAACTTCCAAAGGAAGACTTAGATGGTAAATCAAAGTAATTTTGGTCAATTTCAGCTCTATGTTCAGTGGCAGTCCTATGAAAGGCAGCCATGAATGTGTTCCTCAAGCAGCTTGCACACAGCTTACAAGAGCTATGTGGGAAAATATCGGGGATCTATGTTCTGACAGCTGATTGCTGCTTCTGATCATAAAGGTGCAGACACAGAGGCAGGCAGTCCTCCACCGTTATAAATTCCTTCTCCTCCAGATGAATGGACTTCCAGGGAATTTCAAGAGCTGGTACCCATTACCCTTGCCTTTTCATTTCTCTCTTTTTGTCCTTTTGGGAGGCAGATATTAAAGATTAAGACATTCAAAATAAACTTAATATATGGAAAAACTAGAAAGTTACCATGCATGCCCAGGGAAAGGCACAAGCTCAGAAAAAACTGAGAATTCCTTAAGCTTACACCTCAGGTTGATCCTTGCATAGAGAAGGCATACAACAATCAAAATAAAACAAAACAAAAACAAAGAAGAGCAAATTCTGAAGAACAGGAAAAATCTTATTCCCAGAGTTTCCACACTGTTAGATTCAAATGTCCAGTTGTCAACAAAAACATAAGGCATACAAAGAAATAGGAAAATAGGGCCTCTTCAAAGAAAAAAAGAAATAAACCAACAAAAACTGTCCCTGGGAGAGACCAGTAGGCAGACCCACTAGGTAAGGACATTAACATAGGTATCTTAAAGATACACAAAGAATTAAAAAAGGACATGGAGGTGGTAAATGATATATGAACAAAATGGAAATATTCTTTTCAAATATCAATCAATGGAAAATCAAAATATAAATATCAATAAAGAAATATAAACCCAAAAATAAAAACCAAAAAAAAATTCTAGAAGCTAAAAAAGACAACTGAAATTTTAAAATTCACTGGAGAGATTCAAAAGCAAATTTGAGCAAGCAGAAGCAAACTTGAAGACAGGACAATTGAAATGATCAACTCTGAAGAACATAAAGAAAAAAGATCAAAAAAAAAATAAACAAAGTCTAAGGGACCTGGGGGATACCATCACGTGGAAAAACATATGAACTGTGAGAATTTCAGAAAGAGAAGAGAGAGAGAAAGGGGCTAAGAGATTATTTGAAGAAATAATAGTTTAAGATTTCTCAAATTTGATGAAAGACATGAGTACAACAAACTTCAAATAGGATAAACTCAGACTCACACCAAGAACACATTATGATCAAACTGTTGAAAGCCAAAGACAGAGAATCTTAAAAGCAGAAAAAGAGAAGTGACTCATTACATACAAGGGAATCTTATTAAGATTGTTAGCGGATATCTCATCAGAAACTTTGGAGGCCAGAAGGCAGTAGGCTGATATATCTAAAGTGTCATAAGAGAAAAGAAAAAGAACTGTCAACTAAGAATCCCATATCCAGCAAAACTGTCATTAAGAAGTGAGGGAGAAATTAAGACATTTTCAGATAAACAAAACTGAGAGAGTCTGTTACCACTAGGCTGGCCCTGCAAAAAATGCTTAATGGAGTCCTGCAGTTTGAAATGAAAGAATGCTAGGCAGTAACTCAAAGCCATATAAAAAAACAAAGATCTTGGTAAATGTAAATACATAGGCAATCATAAAAGTTACTGTTATTGTAACAATGGTCTGTAACTTCACTTTTTGTTTTCTACATGATTTAGGAGACTAATACTTTTTTAAAATAAAAAAAAATAATTATCAGTTTAAAAGCTAGTATTATAACTTTGGTGTATAAGTCCACCTTTGTTTTTTATATAATTTAAGGAACTAATGTATTAAAAATGTTACCATTAGTGTATTTTTGACATATAATGCAAAATATGTAATTATGAGACATTGGTAATTGAAAGGGGTAGGGATGAAGCTGTAAATGAGCAGTTTCTGTCTGATAATGAAGTTAGGTTGGTAAAAATTCAAATTAGAATGTTACAACTTTAGAAAGTTAAATGTAATCCTCATGATAACCCCAAAGAAAATAGTTGTAGAATATACAGGAAAAAAAAGAGAAGAGAATTAAAATATTTCACTACAAAAAATAAATATGAGACAATGGTATAGGAAATGAGGAACAAAAGCTATAAGGCATAAAGAAAACAAATACCAAAATGACAGAAGTTCCGCCTTATCAGTGATGCAAATGTAACATAAATTTAAATGTAAATGAATTAAGCTATAAATACATTAAAAAACAAGAAGGAATTCAAATCAGCAACCTAAGTTTACAACTTAAGGAACTAGAAAAAGAAGAGCAAACGGAACCTAAAGTTAGCAGAATGAAGAAAATAAAGATTAGAGCAGAGATAAATGAAATAAAGACTAGAAAAACAATAGAGAAAAAGAATAAAACTAATATTTTGTTCTTTAGGTCAACAAAATTGGCAAACCTTTAGCTAGACTGACTAAGAAAAAGAGAGAAAAGACTCAAATTTCTAAAATCATAAATGAAAGTGAAGACATTACTACTGATTGTACAGAAATAAAAAGAATTGTAAAAGAGTATTGTGAGCAACTATATGCCAACAAATTGGATAACCTAGATGGGGTAGACAAATTCCTAGGAATATAAAACCTACCCAAACTGAAAAGTGAAGAAATAGAAAATCTGATTAGATCTATGACTAGGTAAGCAAATTGAATCAGTCATCAAAAATCTGACAAAGAAAAGTCTTGGATCTGATGGTTTCACTGGTGAGTTCTACCGAACATTTAAAGAAGAACTAGCACCAATCCTCAAACTTTTTCAAAAAATTGAAAAGGAGGAAACATTTTCCAGCTCATTCTATGAGGCTAGCACTTCCATGATACCAAAGCTAGACAAAGTCATTTGCTGAAAAAAATCTTCAGGCCAACATCCCTATGAACATTGATGCAAAACTCTTCAGCAAAATACTAGGAAACCAAATTGACCAGCATGTTAAAAAGATTATATGAACACAATAACCAAGTGAGATATATTTCTGGAATTCAAGGATGGTTCAATATATGAAACTAGATACATATAATATACCCCTTTGACAAAATGAAGGAAACAAACCCACGTGGATCATCTCAATTGATGCAGATAAAGCATCTGACAAAATACTCTTTCATGATAAAAACACTCAACTAACTAGGAATAGAAGGACATTTCCTCAACATAATAAGAGCCATATGTGAAAGACCCACAGTGAACATCATACTCAATGATGCAAGAATTATAGTTTTTTCTTTAATATGAAAAAGGCAAGGGCACTTGCTTTTGCCACTTCTATTCAACATAGTACTGGGAGTTCTAGATAAAACAATTATAAGATAAATAAAGACATTAAATTAGAAAATAAGAAACAATATTCTCTCTTCACAGAATATATAATCTTGTATGCAGAAAACCCTAAAGATACACAAAAAACTGTTAGAACTAATAAATATATTCAACATATTAGCAGGATACAAAGTCAACACAAAATCAGTTGCATTTCTATACTTTAAAAAGAATAACCTGAGAAGGAAATTAAGAAAATAACTCCATTTGCAGTAGCAGCAAAAAGAATAAAGTATTTAGGAATCAACTTAACCAAGGAGGTAAAAGAAATACATAATGACAACTAAAAATAATCTGGAAAAAAATGAAAGAAGACATGTATAAAAGGGAAGATATCCCATGGACTGAAAGACCTACTATTGTTAAAATATCAACTGATCTCAAATGCTCTAAAGATTCAATAAATCCCTATCAAAATTCCAATTTTTTTTGCAAATATAGAAGAATCCATCCTAAAATTCATATGGAATATCTAGGAACCTTGAATAGCCAAAACAATCTTGAAAGAGAACAAAACTGAAGGACTCACACTTCCTTGTTTCAAAACTAACTACAAAGCTACAGAAATCAAACAGTGTGGCACTGGCATAAAGACAGACATAGACACCAGCAGAACAGAATAGAGAGCCAAAAGGTTAACCCTTGATTATTTGGTCAAATGATTTTTAACAAGGATGCCAAGACCATTCAATGGGGAAAGAACAGTTTTTCAACAAATGGTGCTTAGAAAAGTGAATATCCACATATAAAAGAATGAAGTTGGGCCCTTGCCTAATATCATATATAAAAATTAACTCAAAATTATCAAAGATCTAAACATAAGAGCTAAAACTATAAAAATTTTAGGAAAAAAAATAAGGTCAAAGATTCACAGCATTGGATTTGGCAGTAATTTCTTCTATATGACATCAAAGGCACAGGTAACAAAAGTAAAAATAGATAAATTAAATATTAAAACTAAAAACATCTGTGTATCAAAGGAAACTATCAACAGAGGGAAAAGGCAACCTACAGAAGGGTAGAAAATATTTGCAAATGATATATTTGATAAAGGATTACTATATGGAATATATAGAGAATTCCTAAAACTCAACAAATACAAAAACAAAATACCTCAATTCCAAAATGGGCAAAAAACATGAATAGACATTTCTCTAAAGAAGATATACGAATGACCAATAAACCAATGAAAAGATGCTAAATATCATTAACCACCAGGAAAATGCAAATCAAAACCAGAAATGGGATACCCTTTAAAATGACTACTATAAACAAATAAAATAGCAAATGTTGGTGAGGATGTAGAGAAATTGGAACCCTTGTGCATGGCTAATGGGAATGAAAAATGGTACAGCCACTGTGGAAAGCAGTATAGTGGTTTTTCAAAAACTTGAAAATAGAATTACCACATGATTCAGCCAGCTTGCTTCTTATATATACTCAAAAGAATTTAAAGCAAGATCTCCAAGAGATATTTGTACATCCATGTTTGTAGCAACATTATTCACGATAGCTGAAACTTGGAAGCAACCCATGTATCCACTGACAGATGAATGGATAAACAAAATATGGTACACACATACAATGGAATATTATTCAGACTTAAAAATGAAGAAAATTCTGACACATGCTACAACATAAATGAACCTTAACGCCATTATGCTAAGTAAAGTAAACCAATGACAAAAAGACAAATACTGTATGATTCTAATTATATGAGATACCTAGCATAGTCAAAATCATAGAGACAGAAAGTAGAACAGTGGTTTCCAGGAATGGGAGGAGAGGATAGATGAGTTATTATTTATTTAGTATAGAGTTTCAGTTTTGCATGATGAAAAAAGTTCTGGAGATGGATGGTGGTGACAGTTGCACAACATTATGAATATATTTAATATCATTGAACTGTACACTTAAAAATGATTAAGATGGTACATTTTATGTTATGCATATTTTACCACAATAAATATTGAAAAAAAATGCTAATGGACTGGTGAAGAAAGGGACTGGTATTTGGAGTCAAATAATATTAACTGTGGATCCATGTTCTACATTTGTTTTAGAAATCTGAGACTTTATTCTGCTTTCTCAAAAGCTCTCAAAAACTTTATATTTGTATAAGATTATAATTTTTATATATCTATATTTTATGAGCTCTTTCAAATAATTATAAAAAATACACAATTAACTCTTGTTCAATTTAATTTTTGCTTCACATGATTTAAAATAAAACAGTACAAATATTTCATACTTTGAAAATATGAGATTTGAATGAATTAGAAATGGATTTGTGCTTTTAAGAATTTTTAGTTAGCATATTGATCTAGATTTTTACTTTTGTAGTTGGCTTATCTTCTACATTTTAAATAATTAAATAAAAGGTCAATTCTGCTACCAAATTAAAAATGAAATGGAAGTTATGTATTAAATTACATATGATTTATACATAGAATTATAGAATATCAAAACCTTGGGCCATTTTCAACCAATGGCCAGGTTAAACTCAAGAGCAAATGTGGCCCAAATATCATCTTTTACTGACAAAAGAAGTGAGAATGAATGTGATAATACTTATTTCATGATATATATGATTGATTTTTAAAAAGCACCGTCCTCAATATTTTCCTAAGCACTTTACCAATTAATGGGTTAAATCAAAAGATGAAAAATGCATAAAAAACACAGATGATTGTCACATAAGCTGATATTATCCCATATAGCTTTCACATCAATGTCAATGAAAAGTACTAAAGTATAAAAAACAGGAGTAGAGCTCTAATGATATAGAAACCTGAAAAAAAGTTTTGTGAACTAAGTTATACAGAGTACCTAAAAAATTTTATTAATATTGCCATTGATATTTTATTTGCAATGACAATGATATTTTTACTCTTTCAGTAAAAGTATAGGAGATTTGGGTATATTCACTATGAGGATTTACTATTTAGTCCATTCCTATTGTAGAATGTTTCCAAAGGAATGATATTTTATTTTAAATTGAACTTTATTGATTCAGAAATTCTATAATTTCTAAACAGGGCTAACAGCCTTTTAAAGTAATATTAATGTCAAAATATGAATATAAATTCAGTAAGGATTTTCCCATTTATTTTGTCTGTATAAATTGCATGTTCAGATTTATTCATTAATTTCAAAGTTATAATTGAACAATGATTAATTTAAATATGGTGTGTCAGAACAATAAATAATACTTTAAGTCAATTTCTGACCTACATTATTTTTATAACATTTTTTTTGTGCTTAGAAATTCAGTGGAATGCTGTCAGGTTAACTGCCCTAACTTTATCTGAGTAATGTTCCAAAGCTTCATATTGACAAGTGTACCTGTCTTCCGTTAACTATATATCCCAGGGCCATTTAAACCTTTAACTATTATTAATTGTGGTTATTAGATTTATATATTATCATATAAAGCTACTGTAAAGTAGTTTTCCCTCAATTTAGATTTCTCATCACTTATCCTTCTAATAATATACTCTGAAGTCATTTTTCAATCTAAAATAAAGGAAGAAAATTATACGTTCTGTGGTTTTGATGGATTATGTTGTGCTATATGACTTATAGCGTTATACTAACCTTCAGCTCTCTCTTGCATTATTTTTAGCTCAATTCTAAATTAGTGTTTTTATTTTGATACTTAAATATTCAATTGAATTCAATTAAGGAATTTACCTGGTTTGAATATGATGCATTTTGTTTTTATTCAATTCCTAGTAATGTAATAGGCATGTAGATTGATTTTGTCTTTTCATCTTTCTTCTCCAATGTTTTTCTATACAATTTCTGAGCATCCTCTGCATTTTTCTTGGTTTGTTGTGTGCCTTCAGTTGAAATTAAGAGAATATTCTGGAGCTGGGAAATAATTTATCACTCTACCATTCTGAATTAGGTAATAATATTTGTTTCTATTGTGCATTTCCCTAATAAATAGTCACCTAGGAACAGAATATGTGTCCACTATCTTAGGACAGTTTTCCTTTGTATCCTACTTCTTAAGTGGGATCTAAACCATCACATAGCTCATGTAGATGTGGAAGAGAAATGACATTAAGATATCAGACCCTTTGTGGCTTAAGTCTTGATGCTAAAGATCACAAGATGCCAGGATCTCACAAGGAGATGAGGGTGGAGGAGTTAAAGGACAAGGGGAAAGGCTACAGTGGCCTATTGATTTCTGTCTCCTTTGATAAGGTTTCTTTCCTCTATCCTATACCTCCACCTTCCCTGACATGTAACGCTTTTCATTACGACATGCAACATGGGGTTAATATTAGGAAAACAGTGAAAATCTTTTTTTCTGAGCCTAAAAGTTTTAGGGGTGATTCTGGTCCCAGTAACATTCTACACTTACTTTGAAAATTCTTACAGGAAAGCAGTGTGACATGGTAGAAAGACCACGATGTGTTAGTGTTTCTCAGGCTCAGTCCTGGATATTTTTTCTTATCTCTCTGCTAGCCTAAAAGATACTATTTATTTACTTGACTTTAAATAAAATCTTAATGTTGGTGACTTAAAATTCATAACTGCAGCTTGAAACTCCCCTTCAGAATTTAGACACACATAGTTACTTTTCTACTTGAACCTTCATTTGTTCTCATAAGAATCTCAAACTTATCCAGTGTAAACATGAACTGCTGATTTCTCTCCTGAATCTTTCTTCTACATTTCCCTCATCTCCTTCACCTCAGTAATGGCAAACCATGTCATTTAGTCACTGGGAAAAGTCAGGAACCTAAGAGTCAAGTCACTTTCTTTACTCACCCCCTCCATGCCCATCTACAACCCATCACCACGTTCTATTAGCTTTACCTCTAAAATTTGTTCAAATGTGTGTTATTCACTTCTCTCTACCTCCACTGCCTCCTTCAGAGTCCAATCCTGCACTTGTATAGTAGCCTTATCAGTGGTCTCCCACTTTCACTCCTAACCCCCTCCAATTCTTTTCCTACACAGTTGGTAGAGTGATCTTTTAAAAATGTAAATTAGATAACACTCTCCCCTGCTTGAAATCAATCAGCCTTCATTTGATATTGGAATAAAGTCCAAACTCTTTAATGTGGCACCTGTCTACATTTCTATCTTCATCTCTCCACTTAACATCCATCCCTGGTCACTCTACTTCTTTTACACTTCATTTCTGATTCTTCTTAAAATTTGCCAAGTATTTTCTGCCCTCAGAGACTTCCTACAAATTATTCATTGTTACCTGTTTACCTGGCTGACTTTTCCTCGTATTTTAGGTCTCATCCTAAATGTCACTTCTTCAAGAGGCCATCCATATAGGCTCTGCCAATTACACTGTTCCATTCTTTGTTCTTTCATTTCATGACATTCAAAGTTTGTTACAACATATTTTTTATGTGTTTACTTGCATTGTATCTGGCTGCCACATTAGACTATCAACTATAAGTTTAAGGATGGGCAACACATGTTTGTTTCATTTACCACTGAATCCCTCCTATCTAGTACAGTGGCTATCACATGTAGATGTTGTGTAAAAAATATGTACTGGGGACTTCCCTGGTGGCGCAGTGGTTAAGAATCCACCTGCCAATGCAGGGGACATGGGTTCAAGCCCTGGTCCGGGAAGATCCCACATGCTGTAGAGCAAATAAGCCCATGTGTCACAACTACTGAGCCCACGTGCCACAACTACTGAAGCCCACACACCTAGAGCCCGTGCTCCACAACGAGAAGCCACCGCAATGAGAAGCCCAAGTACCAAAACAAAGAGTAGCCCCCACTCACTGCAACTAGAGAAAGCCTGTGCGCTTTCTCTCTCTATCAAATGGACTCCAAAAGCAGAGCATTCTGAGTTATGGGGGAAAAAAGGCTCCTTACTTGAAATCTAGCAGTATGATAAGCATGCAGCCTAGGAGATCTAATTATGCATCTGAAATCCAGTATTGTGACTTTGCAAAAGTCAAAAATATTCTTCATGTGTAAAATGAGAATATCTATTTGACCAGCAAACCCTAGAGTGTGTTTTAAAAATCTAAAGTGATAATGTGCATAGATGTACTGCAAGATATACACAAATTTGAAAAACTGTTTCTCTGGGGCTGTTAATTGTCAGTTTGATAATGTGTGGGTTTATTGTGGGTACCCTTCCTCTGTCTCATTTTCCTGCTTCTAATTCACCTGTAGTTTCAGACACCAGATATCCAAAACTCGCTATAACAGTTTGTAAAGTGAGAGCTAATGTCTCTGAATGAGAGTGAGGGAGGGGACCTAGTAAATAGTCTGGTAATCTTTGAGTTTTATTCATATGTGTACTAGTGCATACATTTTGTGACTATTATGATCCAGGTAGATGGATTTGCCTGTAGCTGATTTTGGAGATCCAAAGCATTACTTTTATCTTTAAACATGTCTGAAGTGAACTTTCATATATCACCATCTAGTGGTAACCAGTAGAAAGAGCAAAAGCCCCATGAAGGCCTGTTGATCTATTCTTATCTATGGGTTATATAATAACACCCTACTTTAGAATGTGATAGTCCAAAATATCTTGCTGTCCAAGTCGTGTTTACCATTTTCTGACTACATTTAAATATTGCATAAAGAGTAACTCTCTTTAGAAAGCTCTATAGAATGCCAGCCGATTTGCTGATGCAATGGTGTGTTTGAATGGTGCATTTCCTTATTTACCTCAGTAGTGTCTGAGAACTTTATTATTTAAAAGAAAATTATAAAACTAAATGTTCTGATTTTTTTTTTTTTTTGCGGTACGCAGGCCTCTCACTGTTGTGGCCTCTCCCGTTGCGGAGCACAGGCTCCGGACACGCAGGCTCAGCGGCCATGGCTCACGGGCCCAGCTGCTCCGTGGCATGTGGGATCTTCCCGGATCGGGGCACGAACCCGTGTCCCCTGCATCGGCAGGCAGACTCTCAACCACCGCGCCACCAGGGAAACCCATGTTCTGATTTTTTATATAGAGATGATACCCAGTGTTGAGCTTTTGTCCAGTTGAGATGATATTTGCACTGACACAGCCATACTTTCTCACTTGGTCTATTTTTTGTTTTCAAAGCAAGTGCCTGAGGCCATGAAATAAGAGGACAATAAAATAACCTACACTATATATAAAAAAAGAGCCACCATTAAGTGACTATCTCCCTCTGGTTAGAAACCTTGTACACATATTCTCCAAATAATCCACAGGAAGGTATTATGACTGCAACCACAGAGATAATGAACTAGATTCAGAAAAGTTAAGTAACTACCTAAGATTACACAGCAAATAAATCACACAAATATATTACTGCCAGAGGACTACTTTTTAACAGAACCACTTTGCCTGAAACCTTGGCAGTAACAGCCCTGAGCTCTACCAAATGAAGCAAATTCTCTCTCTCTTTCTCTCTCCCTCTCCCTCTCCCTCTCTCTCTCCCTCTCCCTCTCTCTCCCTCTCTCTCTCTCTCTCTCTCTCTCTCTCTCTCTCTCTCACACACACACACACACACACACACACACACACACGAAAGATCTTACTTTGGATTGAATGTTAACGAATTTTAATGAAAGCTCTTAACATTTTAACTACACAAATATATTTGACTGGCTTAGCATCAGTAGTAGTAGAGGCTACTGGGGCTTCAGCAAGGTACCTTTCTCTAGCCAGTACAGCATCCATCCTCCAGCTGCTGACAGTGTTAAATGTTAATTGTCCACAAGGGCAACTTTCTCTAATAATAATAATAATAATAATAATAATAATAATAATAATAATTGCCTTTTGCCAGAAGCCATCTTGTCTGGAAGTGTTTGAGAAATTACCCATCACCATGGCCGCCTGCAGCCAACAACTGACTGATATAGGGGCACAAAGCTCGGAGCCTGTGCTTCCAGGTTAGACAACACTACAGACACTACAGTGTTAATCACACTCCAGAGCTCCCTGCAGGGCAGGCTGAAGCTAGACTTGAGCTGAAACCTCACCACTTCTGGCTTCAGTACCTTCCCTATCCTGCTTCCCTCACTCCATCACATGTTTCTCTGAAGGGCACTCCCTTGCATTAGAATCCCTGTCCCACAGTTCAAGGTCTTCTTTTGGAGGAATCTGATGTAAAACAGAAGCTTATTTCAGTTTCACTACTTATTTTTAAAAATGCAGTATGGCAACAGAGCAACAATCTTATATAGGTACAATTTGGCAAGCAGAATATTTTGCTTACCCAAGGGTCCTTGTTAAAGAGAAGAAGTATCACATGAAAAATTAAAATGTAAAGGAAACAACACCATTCCAAATGGTATAAAATATCAGAACTGTCTCTTTGGAAAATATTTTTAAAAAGATATAAAGGATTGTACAATGCCACTAAACGCAATAAACAGAACAAATTACAGTTCATGATAAAAAGAGAAGAAAACAGCTTTTGGCAGAATATATTACAAAAATATAGCTAAATGTAGGTAAATAAACTGTGCAAACAAAATACTATTTTCTCCTCGATTTTTGCCCCTGGGTATTTAATACAAGAAACAAATCTCCGTTTCTCCTTAAGAAATACAAAATGGACTGCTTTACCAGACTGTAAAGTAACTCAGTAGCAAATTTAACATTATTCACTAATTATTTCACACAGACATTATTTTCTTAAAGCAACAGGAAAAAAGAAACATTAAAGAAAGCAGAGCATTGAAAGAGAAAATGACTACTTTGTTCTACATCAATCATTTATGCTTTCCACCTTTACCCTAGTTCTGTCTTTTCAAAGTCAAGTCCAAGGACTCATTCAGACTCCTTGAATAAGAACATATTGGAATTGAAGCTCAGGAACCTGCACATTAAAAGCATTTTCAACCCTTAAACTTATACTGTTATATGTCAATTATATCTTAATAAAGCTGGGGGTGGGGTGGCAGTGGGGTGGAAAAAAGGCACTTTAAGCAATAGTCTTCAAAATCAGTCTCTATGTACCCTTGGGAGTCACAAAGAATTTCCTATGGGTACATGGGCACATAGGCACATAGTTACATGACAATCATTCCTAGAACCTCAACTTCTATAGGAACTCCTTCTTAAAAATTGGTTCACACCATTCTGGTTCACAGCATCTTGGCTCTTCCTTTCCAGCTTCCCTTTTTTCAATCATTTTTTTTTCCCTACTTTGCTAAAGAGAAGTATGTTACTGTCCTAGGTATAACCAAGTCAGTCATGCCAAACCAAGGAACGGTTAGAAAATGGATGGCTCCTAATGGATGAGTCTTACAGGGGAAGCAAAGAGAGCTTTGGCAAGAGATACTGAAGATGGCTATGCCTTTTCCCCTGCAAACAAAATCTCATGGCAAGGTCTCATGTTTCTTTTTTACCTATGTATCTATCTATCTATCTATAGCTATCTATTGTTTTACTGTTTTATCATTTTATCTTCCTGTCTAGAATTCAGAAGAGGTGATCTTAAGAATGGATATCACATTTTTATTTGAGTTGATAATGAAGTTAGTTTGATTCGGCTGATTGGTTTGATAATAAAGACTGTTTTTTTACCATTTACCATAAACTCAGTAATTTAATTGAATAATAGTAGTTGCAGCTGTAAGTTTTGGGCAAAAATATATTTATAGCACAACTACAATATACAACATGTTGGGAGATAATATCCTCTGTGACTACTTAATTTTATGAAACAATTTTAGATATCAACTTTGTGAGAGAATATATACTATTTTTCAAAATGTTCAGGCATACATGAGGAAAAAAATTGATGCACACTGCTCTAAAATTTTCAAACCATATCTCCTAGATAAATTCCAAAGCAAACCATACAATCTGGCAAATGAGGAAGAGAGGAAGTGTGCAAAGGTCCCACTCATATTTTTTATAGATTTTGTTATCTACCTTTAGTCTGAGAGGAGTACCAGAAACTGTCTGTATTGAGATAGACACAGAGAAGAGACCTGGAGAAAATTCCAGTGACACAGTGGTATGAATGTTTAGAGACTGACTGGTATCTGATTGCTTATATCTACATGCACAAATCAAGGTAGAAAAAAATAATGTAAAACAGGGAAACAGAAGATAATTTTAGGAGAGGGTGGTCATTTTGAAGGTTGGTTCACTCAATTAAAATTCTTAATCATTCTATTATTTCCAACTATAAAATCTGAATTTGTGAAAATTCTAAGTGGCATTATCTAGTTCCTCAAGGGGATTATTGGTAGTTTCAATAATTCAAAAGATAAACTATGTGAGCTCAATTTTTGATAGAAAGAGAAACACACATCTACTTTAAATAGTCACATTAATTAATATACATGTAGAGGAGTTAACTGTATAATTAAGTTGATTTTTTAAAAGAACCTCTTAAAAACCTCTCTCTTCCCTGGAGTATTTTCAATCACTCTATCAAAATATCATGGAGAAAAAAATGTAAAAAGATGTTTATGCATTCAATACAGAAAATTCATATGTAGCATTTGCTGTTTTTGTGATAGTCTCCTAGGATCACATTTCACTGTAGTCTTAAAAAAATTCTCCAATTCAAGCTTATATTTATAAAATGTGCAAAATGCACAGGTAGAGTATAGGATTTTATCCAAAGACAAGAAACACTGTTTACATGACTGGCATTTAAAATGGTTATGAAAAAATTCTCAACATTACTTGTAGCATGAGAATCATGAATGTCCTAGAAAAGACAATGACAACCTTAGCTGACATGAAAAATAAGATAGATTCAGTGTTTAATGGCTTTTGTGATTTTGTAAAATGTGAACTGCATGCTTTATAAAAATCCCTTTTAGTTTCTGTTCTCAAAAGCCAGCTATCCCATTATTATTCTACATTAGTTCCATTCACTGATTTGATGAGTAAAGGCCTGATGGCCAGATGCAAATTCTGCTTTCTGATGTTAATTTAACGAGCAGAATAGCTGTGAATCTGTCATTCGCCAACCAAAAGCTTGGAGGAGTCACAGAGGATCATTGTGAGAGGTATCATACAAATCTAAGCAATACAAGGTAATTATATGAATTGACTTAGCTCTGAAAGTGAAGATTCATATGACTAAAAGAGAAAAAGCCATGAATTTTGTGTAAAGATTTGAGCTCTTACTTGGTCAAGAGATGTTGCTACGTATAAAACACTACTCATTTTCTCCTAAACCACACCCAGACTTTCAAAACCTGCTTATAAATGAAGCACAGAGAGAAATGAACAATCCCACCTTTGAATCAATGAGTGATTACTATGAAATTAGTTGATGACTCTGATATGAATAAAAGACAAGTTACAAGGATAGCTTTGTTATTTAAGCAGTGTGGGATTCGCTGTATTAACAGATTTTCACATTTGAACAACGTTGACCAACAGGAGTTCAATATTCCTATAATTAGTATTCAGGGTCATAGCAGGTAAATACAAGGCTAAGGAGAGACTTAGAGGTAAAGCTATGTTGCCTCTGAAGACTGAACCATTACATTTGCAAAGAGTTTGCATTTTTATGAATATGAAAAAATATTCTATGTGGATTAGGTACAAAAGAAGGTTTAGTTTCTGAGATGTTAAGAAGTCCAGATATCTAGTTCAATGAGCCCCTTGTATTCCGAAATATGGAATTTCAAATGATTTGATTTGAAGAATCAGAGATAATTAAAATAATTGCATCCGGACTTAATTTTCAGATGTTCCTTTATGGTTGTGCCTACACAAAGACCAAGTACAGGGGACACATTCTTTGTTGTATAGTGCTTGGCACACAGTATGTGCTTTATAAAATTGTGTTGAATGACTGAATACACAATGTCTTTGAAAGACTGTACGGGACAAGAATAAGTTTCCCTATAGATCCTCATCATACTTTCAAATATACTTAATATCATGTCTAATTAATGCTTTACTGGCAGTACCTCTCAAATTCTAATTGCAGACTCTCATTCTCCAGGTTTACTGAATCAGTTTCACGTGGTCAAGTCAGAGGTTGAGCTAGGTGAGAGGCAGATATTCAGGGAGAAGTGAAGACACAAAAAAGGAATGATCTGGGCAGAGATAGGAGGGCAGACACTCTGACTTGTTCAGTGCCTCATAACTAGAGCTTCTTAAGGCTCTGGAAGGAGTTGCTAAAATAGAGCCTCAGCTTTCAAAGTCATATGTTCTGAAAGTCTCTACAATCTGAAAATCGAGAAAAATGCACTTTGATAATAAAAAAGGAAGAGGTGGGGCTACAGAAAATAACTCAAAGTAGGATTTTGTACTTTGTATAAAATGGAGAGGCTAAGAGATATGGAGTCATAAGAGTATTCTGAAAGAAATAGACAGCTAAGATTTGGTTAGGCAGATCTGTCTTAATCTGAGGTTCTATTATGTATTATGTCAGACATCGTTGTTTACATGACAGTTGCCAATCCTCTTCTTCCTGGTTACCTCCTGCTATAGACGATGGAAGAGACTCTTTCCCAGTCTCTCTCGTAAGTAGGGGAAGCATATTGCTTATATCTGGCCAATGGAATATAAACTTAAATTGCTGAAAAATTCTGGAAAATTTCTTGCTTTATGATAAAAGGGACAAATATTTGTTGAATGAATGATGGGTGGATGGATGAGTGCTTAGGTCTCATAATCAGAACAAATGATATGATTGGATTGCCAAGATTTTTCCCCCATTTTGCAGTGATTTGCAACACTAACATGCCAATATAAAATACTGATAACTTAAAACATAACACCTACTTCTCACCTGCTAAGCAACTTAATCAAGGTCAAGGAATAATTGAGAGATATTTAAAACAAGAGTCTTACGGATTAAAGTAGAAATATACTGGAACTTTGTGTGTGTTTGTGGGGATGTATATTGATGCTTGCATATTCATTTAAGGTATAACTACTTTGTGCCCATATAGTGTCCCATCATAGTCGTTCCTAGGAGAATAAACTTTGAAAATCTTCTATTGAAATTATTTGCGTATTGCATAAACTCCTGCATTGAGCTCTTTACATCCCCTAAGGGAGAACTGCATCTTGGCAACTCTTAATACACTAAGTCAACTTCGCATTCATTCCCTCCATCCATCCCTTCTCTTCCAAGTGGCACATATGATGTAATGTTACTGCAATGGAAGGGAGGCTGTGTGGTTCTTGACCACTGTTATTCCTCCGTGGTAGCATCTACTGAATCATCTGAGTCATTTAACTCCCTGGTCATATAATTTGTACTAGTTTACTAAACCACTTCATAATCATTGCTCTGCATTGGTCTCAATCCCCAGTAACGTTTTTTTCCTTTCTTAGCCTCTCTTCTTTTCTCCCCAGCCCGTGGATTCTTTATTTAGCTTAGAGGAAAGAAAATCCCCAAATTATTAGATTCTCAAACATCTTTCTCTTACACTTAGAACATGGACTTAAACTTGAAAGGTAGGATGCTTTATGCTCTAGCTTCATCGTGAGCTATGATGACTGCTGTGGCAGTAGAGAGCTCATTGAGAACAGTTCTATGGGGAAAGACAGTGTGGTGGGGTGAAGGTGGCATGGATTTCTCTGATTAATACCTGACAGTGTCATTCCACAATTTATCCAATAAGTTTTTTTAAGAGGATTAATCCTCTAATTTTCAGCTCACATTCATTAATTTATTGATTGAATTTTTGTTTTTTGAACACTGACTATTTTATATCTGTCTGGTATAATGCTAGGTATGTCTGAATAGAGTGCTGAAGAAGACAGACAAGGACTCTGCCTTAATAGAACTCACAATGTAGTTGGGGAGAGGGACTGTAAATTAAATAAACAGAAAAAGATTATAAAGTAAATAAATAGAAAGTGAAGAAATGTAAAATTTGATATGAAGGAAAAAACAAGATTGAAGGGCAATTGCGTTGCACACCTACGGTAGGGCTACTCTAAATATAAAGAATGGTAAGGTCCTGCTGCTCTCTGATTTCCATATAACTCTACATCTGTCTCAGGCAGCCCTTTGCCTCTCAGTTCTGGATTAAACAGGCAGTTTTGGTCACGTCTCCACTAATTTGCTCTCTCTCCATCCTGCGAATTTTGCTTGCTCTGTGAAAACTTCTCAGACCTCTCCAGTTCGGGCAGAGCTCCTCATCCTTTGGAATAAAATAATATATGTGCTCTTTCTATATTTGCATGATGTTTAAGAAAAATGTCTTTGTAATGTCTCTGGTTCTTCTATCATCTCATCTCGCTATCAAGCTTCCTGTAAACTCTTTTTATCAGATAGGAATTAAGTTAGGGGCCTTGAATATAGTTACATTGGTTTGTGCTACCATGTATTGTTCTTTCTCTTATTTTACCCCAAATTAGTATTCTCATTTCCAAATGCAAAGTATGTCCACTCAGTAACTAAGAAATAAGCTTTTCTGCAATAACCATAAGTTATCAGGTGCATATTATGTAGCAGGAATTGTACTCACTAATTTACATAAAATTTCTCATTTTATGCAGAGAAGAACCTTATGAGAGAGGTGGATCCCAGCTCAGAAAGGTTATTTTCTTGAACTGTCTGTACATGCCGGATTACAGTAGAATGTGCTTAGAAAGCAGGGCTGCCTCTGCAATGAGCACTTTTTGAAGCGTTTTTCAGCCTTTGCATAAGTCAATTTTGTGTGTGTGCAAATCTACCTTTACTGTCAGTCAGCTACGCACATTAATTTTTTTAATCTTTAAATATAACTAATTACTGATGTTAATAAGCAATGTGATTCTAAAAGGTCCAGCTGCCACATTTTTTATATCCATAGCAATATTCTAAATGCAAAAGCAAAAACTAATTTTTTTAGAGACTTGAAATCATTATTTCTATTTTGTCATTAAATTACTTAAATTTTACTGAAGGCTTTCTATTGGAATTAAAATTCATTTTACAGAGGCCTATCTCCCTAGGAACTCAACAACTAAAAAGCAAAAAAAGAAAAAAATTCAAAGCTTTAGGTTTTCAGTGATAAAAGTGATTTGTTGAATTATATGGCAATAATTACACTTATAAATCCTACTTTGAGATCAGTCAGCCATGTACTGCCCTTTAAAAGAAACCAAAACTGCTGACTGATGTCTGGTGTCTGCTAACTATCAGGCAATAAGATTTTTATCAAATTATGCCCTTTCATTTTTGGCTCTGAAATTGGTTGCAAATTCACCCTTAAGAAATGTACGAGTAATATTCAACCAATGGCTGGCCTTATAATGTACTGCAGTTCTTCCTGAGAGTATTGTGGGGTGAAAAAGAAATGCTTACATCTTCGCTGTTATGTAAGACAAAAGAAATGAGTCTAAACATTAATCTGTTATGGGTAAGCCCAGCTATTGCAGTTATGTTAACAGTAAACTGTTAGTGAAGATTAGCAATTATAGAGAGACTATGTTGAAATCAGTGGTTACCATTATCAATAAAACTTGGAAAAGTTTCAACTGTATATTTTTGTGACATAAATAAGCCTTGGTAGCTTTTAATATCAGATAATCATGATCAAATTTTATTTAAATGATATACCAGGAATCATTAATTTTATCATCTAGATAAAAGGAAATAGGAAGATGTTTACCACGCGTGAAAGTGAAATAAAGAGCAAAATAGAACACTAGCATATTTTATGTGACTTGTGGTTGGCAAACCAGTGCTGTAATATCCATTCTTTGGATATCACTAGAACACTTGATTCAGTCTTGGTTCCAATATGTCACATTAACACTTATACATCTTGTAAATCTATATCCTGACAGCTTACACAATTATGTAGCAGCTGTGAAAAGACTGAAAGTAAAAAAACAAACAAAAAACCCCCGAGCCTTTTGACTCAAGATTTTTTTATCCTTATCATGAAATACATATACATAATGCACATGTCGGTCATCTTGTAGCACTGACATTGAGCAGAAAAAAGAACTGCAAAAAAGGCATATTATCTTTTAATCTTGGTTGTATAATGCACACATTAGCCTATCCGTTAAATAGTCTGTTAATTATTCACATCTATTTTAGATTACGCTGTCTGAAAAGACATAGACCATATTTGTGAATGTCCAGTGTACTATCAGTATGTTTACTTTTAAAATGAGGAAACTAATTATCTGTAGTCTCAAAAATATAAGAATAATAAAATGAGCAAACTCCTGAAAACTACGAAGTTTATTATTTAGTGTAAAATATATCTAGAATCTCCATTTTTATTTTCCCCCCTTCTTTGGCTATAGTTTTTTCATCTCCAGTAAAAGGTAGAAAGGACAAAGAGAAAGAGATAAACTATTCATTTTACTCCATGATCAGTCTAGTGCAAGATATATAGAAGATTAAAGACCATTAAACTTCTTAGATAACATAGGATTCCAAATCATCCTTGCAATCCTTGTTCTCAATGAGTTCGTGTGTATAGCAGCATGTGCGTGTTGGCGGCGGGTGGAATTTAAGAGCATGCAGTTTTGAGTTTACAGGCCATCTAAAGAGTACTTCAAGTCACTATGATGCAAGAAGCTTTCTGTCATAAACTTGACTACATTAGGATCGCCTTAGACATTTTCTCTTTTTTATATTTTAATGCAAAAATTAAACCCATCTGCTTGACTACCAGGTATTTACCTGGTCTAAAATATGCAATTTTACATCTTATGAAAGTGACATTGGCAGAGGATTACAAGACCTTTTGTTTTGTAAAATTCAAACTTAGATGTGTAAGGAAGGAAGTAAAAGTAGAGGGAGGAAAGAGGAAAAGTATGTGGAGCTAGAGCCATGCTCTAGCAATTCTTGTGCCCTTTAGAGAGAAGGTCTGTGAGTGGAGAAGCTGTGCATGCCCCTCCATTAGGTTTCTTCCCTGTGTTCATACAGCAGGATTGGTAGCCAGCAGAGTCAGGAACTGATAAAAAAAAAAAAGACGGCTTACAAAACAGGAAGCTATGTTAAAACCTCCCTTGGGATCACCTTAATAGAGAAAGCACATTATACCTGCTGCCATGTCAAATCAGAGGCCTCTATTCTGTACTATTTCCTTTAGCCAAGAAATGTGACTTCCCTTCCTTCTGCTCATTATATCATGTTCAGCTGACATGCTTCTGTCAGCTTAGTACTAGGGAGAGAGATGTGTTGTAAGTATACAAATTTAAAATCTAAAAATCACATTTATCATTTTAGATATTCCCCTTTGTTACATCTGCTCACATTTATTGCTTTTCCTCCTTCCCAGATGTTCTCTTTGAAACTATATTCTGACTATTGCTAATTTAATCCCTTTCAAACAATATTTATGTCCTTTTTTCTGAAATTTTTTCTAAATTTAGTTGTAAAACATAAACTAAAGCTCAGTAAAAAAAATTAGCCAGAAGTCATCTTTACTTTTGAATAAAACAGGGTGCTTGTATCTTTAGTACAACTGTTAACTAAACCAATCAGGGATGACTTCAACTGAGAGAAAACACCATTTTTTTAATGAAATCCATTCAAGGCCAAAATGGCCCCAGGTAGGTTTGGTTTGAGTTTAGACTAGGCGAAGATCAAAAGTCATTTTGCACTGGCACAATATTAGAACTTTCACATTCAGCCTGAATTATTAATTATTCCAGAAAAGTTCTTTAGATATAAATCTAATTCTGGAACCACCATCAGGGCCCACACTGCAAAGACACCATTCACAATTTATACCTTATTACTGTAATATGTGTTTCGTTGGTCCGCCTCTGAGTATCCAGACATTCTTTGCCTTACTTCTGTGATTATTCTATATGCTACAGTGCATGGTGGTTTCTGAATGCTACCTTGTTCTTACTGTATTAACTTGTCATTTAGTGGGAGCATGAATGCTGACTTCTCAGAAAGAATTTGTTGGTAATTAAATTGGAAGGACAGTATAATCTATTTATAGCTTTTTGAAACTTATCTTGGGAATAAATGAACCCTGAATGCTATTCCAGGGATCATAACAGGACTACATACTAATTCTGAGTTCTGGGTAATTTTTATGATCAACTGTTCTTTTAACTGAAATACTGCATCCATTACCTATCAACTCACTGAAGACCACTGTGGCATCATATAAGAAAGGAGGATTAGGGCTTCCCTGGTGGCGCAGTGGTTGAGAGTCCGCCTGCCGATGCAGGGGAACGCGGGTTCGTGCCCTGGTCCGGGAGGATCCCACGTGCCGTGGAGCAGCTGGGCCCGTGAGCCATGGCCGCTGGGCCTGCGCGTCCGGAGCCTGTGCTCCGCAACCGGAGAGGCCACGGCGGTGAGAGGCCCGCGTACCGCAAAAAAAATAAAGAAAGAAAGAAAGGAGGATTAGAACAAAAAAATTCCCACTCTGCTCTGGACAAATTCCCTAAATAGTATGAAATATGCATAAATGTCAGGCCCGTTTCATTCTTCCTGCAATATGTGTACAAAACATATAAACTTGAGCACAATCTGCTGGGTAAATTCTTAATGTCCCTCTGAATTACTCTCCAACTATAGGTGATGTAGGTATTGTAGTCTCTGGTGCTTTTAAATGTATCTTCATATTTAGTAAAACTGATATTAGTTTGTCATGATGGGGGGTGGAGGATGCAGAACATTATTTATCTGTGTAACTTTATATATCTCCATGCTATTTATCTAGGGGGATTTATATAAAATTGATAGTCTCTTTCAAAATAATTGCTAACCCTAAGTGGCCTAGTAATATCTGAACTACTCTAACATCAATTGTGTAATTTTCTGAAAAATAAAAACTGTTAAATTCTAGGCCCATGAAACCATTTTTGTGAGTTATAGTGTTCCTCATGAGTTCAAATTAAGTTGAAATCGAAATATACCAGTTTTATGTGGTTGACAAATACCAGTTCGCTTACTGCTGCTGATAAACTCAGAGTCACAGGTACGTGTAATATTTTGTGATATTGTCCATGAGAAAGCTTCCTGTAGCCACACATCCATCCAAGCACATTCATTATATACCTATTCAGTTGAGGGCATTGTCTATCAGATTCATTTTATTTTACCTCTTAAGTTAGCCAGAGCCACCTTTGCTGGTTCTGTAATAAATAACCCAGTTTCAAAGGAATAGAAAGAAGTGAAGAGAAGACAAGAGGCCATTTTATGGAGAAAGGTGTTTTGACATCATGGAGCAGTTCTTCATGGAAGAGGAATTGCTCCTCTGGGAAAAGAGGTGGCTACAAACAGATGGTCTTTACTAAGTGAAACTGACAGGTCTACAGGTAATGAATTGGCTTCTATAAAAGAGGCAGTTTATCCACTGAGGTTTCAGCACTACGGTGCCTAATTATTCCTGACATATTGCCCATTTTGTACGCTCACAATATTATGGCCAAATAGGAAAAATAATTATACAAACTAGTAGCACAAAACTCAAGGGAAACAATGCAGGTTATAAAAGCATTACCAGAGAATGGGTTCTTTTTGAATGCAGGTCCATCTGTTCCTCCTAATTCTGCAAATGGTGAAGACCAAATGCTATTACAACAAATCCCTAGGGACTAGATTTTTTTTTTTTTGGCCTTATACATTTAAGTTTTGTTCTGGTAAAAGTTTCTAGAATAAGCAAGTGATTGGAGCTTGGAAATATTTTCATTATTCAGATACTATAGCTGTAATATCTTGTTGTGTATCTAGTTTTGTTGTTTGTTTTGGTGGAAGCATAAGAAGGAAAGCATGGTAGGTCATCTTAGTTCGTAAAAGAAAAAATGTTCATAAGTCAAATGAAAAATTTATAAGCATTCCACTATATGACAGACACAGCTGTGCTTTTATTTACATTTTATATATGATAAATAGCGCTTCTAGAAGAAGGACTTTCAGAAGAATAAATTTCCAGAAAATGTTTTCTATTAATAAAATCATCAAAATATTTATGTAAGAATGTTTAAGTTTAGATACTGGTCATTAGAAATTAGAAAAATTTAATACCAAAAAAGCCTACATGTGCTATAAAATAAACTTAGTTGTATATGCAATGTGACATACCTGTAAGATATCTGTAAGCAACATATTTTCACGCATGACTCATATGACCAAGCCTCATTACTTTATAGACATTCAAAAGCAATGTGAACTTAAAGATCACCTGGAAAAACATTTTTTGATTCAACTCTATTCACTCAAGAAATTTATTGATTTTATTTTTTGTTAGCAAGTTCTAGCTTTGGGATAAAACACACATATCCAGATGTTCCTTTAGCATGAGAGTGCTGAACCAGAGCCATATTATTTTTTGTTCAACCACCTGTGTATTAGCAACTGTTTCCAATTCTATATATGCAGTTTTCTACATTGATTACCATCAGTTTCATTATTTCACAAACTACATGATGTAGCAACCACAAGACTCTTACATTCCAATTTCCTAGATTGGTTTATTATAAAAATATACTACAGTGTTTGCGGAAACCCAACATCTCTTGTCTAAAGCAATGCAGTCAAACCAGAATTTTTTATTCCAAAAATATCCTAATTAGATCTAATTAGATTAGACTAAGAAACATTTTTCTAAATAAGATTTTTATGGGTAATAAAAATTAAAAATGACCATTATAGAAAATTTCGAAAAGATAACCACCTGTGTTTCCTTGGTTTCTTCTTCTGCATCATGTGTATATGCAAATATATATATACACACATATATTATATATATATATACACAAATATATATAATATATATGTATATACTTAATACTTACATATTAAGCATATATAACTGAAGTATATGTGATATATATACTTTATATAATAGTATATATATTACATATGTATGCTTTACAAAACTGGGAGATACACATATCTATATCCTGTTTTATCTATATCCTGTTTTTTTTTCACTTAAATTTATCTTGAACATTATCTCTATAATTAGAAATTTATTGTTAAGTCATATGAAATTTCTGCTTACAGGAAGAAGTTCACTGTTTTTATGAATTATTATTAAACCTCATTGTAATGTTAATTTGACACTAGCAGAAATATAATCAATAGTCAAAAAACCACAATACTAATATTTAGTCTTACCATAAATGCATCAACACAAAGCAAATATAACTTCCATAAGCAGCTTTTTTTTGGACAAAAGACCTTCCTTTGGCATAATTCTTACTGCATTTTCAATGATCTGACTTTCTGAGGTACATAAACTTCCACTTCTCTTCAGGGCAGGCTGAGTGAGGAGCCCAGAAATTGAAATCTCAGTGCCTTCATGCTTCAGATTTTGCAATCATGATTATAAACTTTATAATCTAACTGTTATATGTAAACTTAATTATTATATGCAAATGTCTCAGTCCACAGATAGTTCTAGAATTCTTTCTGCTCTAACCATATTTATTTCAGCACAAAATCAGCTTCAGAGTAAATCCATAAACATTTATTGGCACCCACAATAAGCCAGGCACAACATCAGAGATGTGGAACACAAGGGTGAACAAGTATCCCTTCCCTGGGAGTTCAATTCTGCAAGGGAGACACGTGAAAGACAACTTAATGCTAATGCAATTTGATGAGCAATAGAGATTGTACAAAGTGCAATAAGAACACGGATGAAGAAGAAACCTATTCTGCCGGAGAGATGGAGTTGAGGAGTAGAAGTGAGGGAATGATATTAGAGAAAGTGCTATATCATTAAGGAATGAATCAGGGTTTTCTACACAGAAAAGGGGAAGACAGGAATTCACAGAGCAAAGATGTTGAATCCTGAGTAAAGAAATGGCTGGTAGAACAGCAGCTCCCAACAAGGATTTAAAAAAAGGAAACTGCCATGATCGGGTCAGTCTTTTTAAAGACAATTCTAGGGGATAAGATTTTGCAGCTATTTCTCAAGCAAAATAGCCCTTGGTGACAGTCCATATGTTAGGAAAAAGAATTTTTTTTAAATTCAGGGGTTTTGAGCTTAGGCAATAGTGTGAATGATGCTTTTTACAGAAAATAGGATATACATGTCTAAGAGGACAATAACTTCATATCCCTTGGCAAGAAAGATAGTTTTAGATCTTATATAAATATAATAAGCTCACATACTAAAAGTTGTCATTAACAGGGTGTCATTTCAAACATTAACCTTAAAATTAGACCTTTATTAATTTTCTAATAATTGTTCCATATTTATGTGCATTCCTGGAGTTAAGGTTTAGCCCTAATTAAAAACAAATAAGAGACATTCCACAAATAGAAATTAAAAAAAATAATAATAATCTAGCATAAAATTCCACCCCAATGATCTGCTAATAATGTCTAGAAAAACTACTGTAACATCAAGGGAAAATACTCTTTTTTTTTGGTAAGTACTCTTTTTATAAAAACATATGTATAAACACACACACATAAAATAAATTCCTCTAGAGTCTCAGGGGAGAGCAAGCAAGCTCAGAAAGCTTTAAAAAAAATTGACCATTACTGAACTTCTATTGTAATATGAGACACTTGAAGAAAGATTCAGGGGAAGATTGTCTTATTGAGCTCCCAAAGGAAAAGAATGTACAAACTGTACATTCTTTGGAATCAAAGGAAAAGGAGAAGAATCTTTTTCTTAGCAAACCTTTTAAAAATCCACAAAATTATAGGGTTATTTTACTGTCTTTGTGCATAGATGGAAGAGCCATTTGCTAAAATAAACCTTTGAAAGACAACTTGGTAGCCTACTTTGAAAACTACAACTACAGGGTAGAGTGAAATGATAAGAGGGCATACTAAGCTCTGTTTGGAGGATTTTTTTTTCATTGTAATTTTTACTATTTTCCACAGGTCTGTATTGCAATTTTCAAACCTTGCATTCATTTTTAGGGATAACTATTTATAGCAATTCTAACTCTAGTAATACTATATTTTTTTACAACTTCTTATCCTTCAGAATATTTTAAAATATATCCACTTAGATATTGTTTATTTTGATCCATTTTAACCCTCAGTTCTTTGGTGGGGAATTTGTACACACTGTCATCAAAAAAAGTCTTTAATAAACCTATATGTAACCTGGAGCCACTCTAGAAACACAGGTTAAAAAAATATATATTTCTTGGTGAAATACAAATGAATATATTCTAATATCTCCTTGGCAAAATATAAATGTATTTGTAAACAGTAATCATCTTCTTTATTACGGAATATTCCAAGGAATCACTACATATAAAATAACAAATACATCAACTCTCATTTCTATTTCCTCACCACCCCCCAGTCAGTTTCCATTGATTGCAGCCCAAGAATCCCCACACCCAACCACCACTGCCTCACATGACAAAAAATGTCCTCATATGCAATTTTATAGAAAAAGAAACTTAGCTTCAGAGAGATTCACAAGTTTTTCTAAGATCATCAAATTACTACAAAAAAGGAGAAGGATTTTGTAACCAATAGATAATGAAATGCTTTATTAGACTTTGCATATTGATTTATTAGTTATTTCTCTTAGCTACTTGGATCAGAAACTGTTTCTTTCCTTTGAATTTATCAAACATAAAGTAGTCTGGAATTTCTGAGTTTTAAAGAGCATATATATTGTTTGATCTGCTTATCCTCTATCACCTCTTCCTCTGACAGTACCCATATGTTGTCTTGGCTTGGGGGATCTTCCTGTTCCCCACTGAATACAATCTTGGGAGACTGTTAATCCAGATACCCAACTCTCCACTAGTCAAGGGGAGGGAAAGTGACCAGCTAATCAGATGTTCTTTCCCTCAGAGATTCTTCCTGAATCTTGACTGGATTAACACCTGGGCTGAAAGTGGCTGGAGCCATCTTATCTTACTGACAGTACTCTGAAGACCATGTTCATTAATCTAATTCCTGTTGTCTTTGCAGCTTCTCTGATGCCAGGATTTTCTGAGGCTTGGCTGTTAACTTTAACCTTTCTTTCTTTTGGATTCTGCAAACTGCATCATGCTCTTCTAATCCACTCCTTTCTTAGCTAAATTAGCAGAATCAGTTTTTAATTACAACCCAAGAATAGTAACCGATACAGTATGGTAGATACTACTGGTTCCCCACCAAAGATTCAGACTCCCTTCCACAGAGTAGAGTTGTTAGAAAATGGTTGCTACGTCAGGGAATACAGTTCTCAGTTCCCGTTGAATCTAGGCAGGGCCATTAGACTAGTTCTTGCCAACTGAATGAAGTGAATAATGATTTTGGCCCTTTGCTCTTGGTGGTAGAAAATATTTCTTTTATATCTCTGCAAAGGTGACTAAGGAGCAGGCTTCCTTTCTTCCCTCTCTTCTCTTGTGTATTGGTTAGATATTGATACCCAGAGTGACCTTGGAAACTGTGTGGTAAAAATGGAAGAGGCTTTGTCAGCCTGGGCCATGAATGCATGGAGCAGAGCCTCCCTCACATTGGATCCACGTGAGTGAGAAGTCAACATTTTTGGGTTAAGCCATTGATTTTTGGATTGATATTTTTCATCACTTATCATTATACTAACTAATACCTGCAGGTAACATTAAATGATCTTTTTCAACATTAATAATTTTTTATTTAAATATATTCTATTTATTTATTTATTGTTCTTAAAGAATTTCAGTAACACTTCATACACTGGTATCAGTTGTAAATCAGTATCTTTAAACCTGCTTCTTCAACTAGCAATTTATGAAATCACTGAATCTATGAAACATAATAAAAATCTTTTTACAACATAGGAGTAGATCTAATTTGCCAGTACACTTTCTTAGTGCAAGGAGCCAAAGTTCTTTAATAGTAGAGCAAAGTTGCTGAAAAATATGTTCAAATGTAAACTTTAAAAGAGTTTAACGGGTGCTTTTCAGAAATTATCTGAAAAGCTCATGAAAAAGCACTGATAATGATGAGGGTCAAAGGCTCTCATTAAATGTTTTCTGTGTAGTTATCAATCAACAAATATTTATTGAAATGCTAGTATCTGTACAAGGGAAATGCAAATAACTTAGCAAAATGCAACAAAATAACAAAATGCACTTTGTAAATTAGAGAAAAGTACACTGAAAAAAGAGAGCTTTGACATTCTGAGCACCTTAAACAACCTATCTCAATGAAAAGGAACCAAACACTGTTCTTTCAAGTTTTTACTGTCATAATTAAGGTCCAACATAAGTAAAGTGGTAGCCCCAAGTAAAAGTGACCATACCTGTAAATTAGAATTTTTTTTTTTTTTTACCTTACCTCATTACCTTGAAAGCTGTATTAGTCTTGGAAAAATCTCATTGACTCTAGTTTCAAGGGCTAAGGAGTCACAAAATATTGAGATCCTGTGAGGTGCTCCTGGAGATAAAGGCAGAATAGCAATTTTCTGACCCTAGAAATCTTTCAGGAAATCCCATATCCATCCCTATTTCTCCATCCCAGTGCCATGTGGGAGCCTGCCCAGGATCTTTGATGATGATATTGGGACTATAATTATGAAATTCTAGGGATGGAGGTGGTAAGAGTTTCTAATTTCTAAAACTCTGAAGAAATGAATAGAATTATATCAGAGGTTCTTTCCCAGTAAACTAGTTCTTAGAGTTTGCACAGGTAGATTATCTCAAGTGCACAGGCAATAAGACCAAAGAGGGTACAGAAACATGTCACATAATCACATTTACTGTTACAAACCACAGGATATAATCATGAGCTTAGAGAATGCTCCTTGTCTTTCACACATCCAGTTGACCTGAAATTGATTGATACTTGTGATACCCTGAAGATAGGCAGTCTGAATAGCATAAATAAAAGGCTTATTTGATGATAAACTTGTCCCCTAAACACAGGTTTTTATTACCTTCTCCAAATGAAAGTAATATTCCTTTTTATGTATCTATAACACAGCAAGAAGCACAAAGGCAGCAAAAACTTGCTAAGCTGCTGAACTTCAAGGATGCTTTCAGAAAGGGAAGGATATGATGACTTTCAAAAGGTTTCAGTATCTGATTGTCTGCAGGAGCAAACTAATCAGTAGATGAAGCTCTTGTATTTAAGCCAGACACTGGAGAGAACTGCAACACCAAAGTTAAAAATACACACACACACACACATATATATATATACATATATAAATGCATAAATATACACATGTATGTGTGTGTGTATGTGTGTGTGTATATATATATATATATATATATATATATATATATATATCCCTCTCCCACAGGAGATACTTTTTAATACAGAAAAGTCATTTGAATTGAGATTTTTGCTAATTGAACCTCTATGAAACAGCAATAACATAATTTATATGGTTTCATCTGACTTCTAGCAAAGTGTGACATTTTTAAATCAAAGAGAGATATCTTTGATTAAACTCCCACAGGAGAGACAAGTCACTGTCCAGCTAAGTCCTACCGGGTAGGCAGACCTCCAAATAGTTCATTTGTACCTTTTTCATTGTATTGCTGGCAGAAATCATGCCATTTCCCCCCCTTTTATCCCCAGGATAATTAACTTGTTCATTACCAAGTTGGCTAGCTTAATAACAACAATACCATCCAGGCTCGAACCCCTTTAAGGATATATTCTAGGCAAATCATACCAAAAAAAAAACTTTGCAGGTTCAGACAAAATTAACAAGTCAGTGTAATGAGGCTCCCCGCCATCTTAGAGAACTTTCTCATGTTGCATATATGTCTTTGAGAAGAGAATATTTAATACCATACTATCGGCTAGACAAAATCAGTTTCTATTCAATACCTGTCCATCTTCCTATACTCAGAGGAAAGCAGCATTTCTCTCCCCAAAATGAAGAGAATACCAACGGGGCTAATCTCTTCAAAGTGCTTAGAGCTCAAAGCAATTGCCTGTAGTTGTAGAGTCCCACCCTCATTATCTCAGCAAAAGAAAAATGACCGAAATGCAAAATACTGCCTGTTTTTTTGGACAGAAATGCTCAAAAGAAAGTTAAGAAAAACATTCACCAACTCACTTCTAAGCTCAACATTTTGAAACCTAATTTACTTCCTTAGAATAAAAGAGTCAAATTATGAACCTGAATCTTTCTTAATACAAAATGTGCCTCTTTAAGGCACAAAATTAAACCATATTGGTCAGCATCAAATAAATAGATTGATTTATATCTCAGATACTATTATAGTCCAGGAAATAATAACTTTTACAATAGTCATAAATACCTAAGAATTATCAAATTATGAATTACATGATATAGTTAGCTCTTTTCTAAGCATCTTATTTCACATGAGAATTTACTCAGTGTTCTAACCTACAAAAAGATAGGTGTTTCTAGAAACCACCAATAGGAGAAATGGGAACACATCTTACAAAACCATGATTATTTAATTTAAAAAATGACATGAAATGTTTAATTTTCATGTCCCAAAGGCAAAATTGCTCTGGTGAAGTAAGCTGCATTTGGGGTAACGACACTTGCTCAGGCAGCGTTGTCACAGTTTCCCACTGTTTTGATTTCCCACTAGTAGCAACATATCCTTTAGAGATTTGTAGGTACCGAGAGTTCAAAGGGACTGGTGGTGGTGGTGGGGTGATTCCCTTTGTTCTCAGGCAATGTCACCCAGTGTGCCTTTCCTCAGACCAACTCCGCGCAAGCCACACAGAGTATATAATAAATAAAGAGGCAAATCAAGCTACCACTCATTATATAAATTTGAAACAAACAATTACCACCATGAGGAAGACTATTATGCATTTTGAGGTGTTTTAGACACTGGCTTGAGAGATTGACTAGACCAGGATTTTCCAAATTGCAGCTTGAAACCAATAAGTGGGTCATGAAAGTAATGTAGTGCAGCATTAAAAATGATATAACACAGAAAGTATCTATTTATACATGTTTATATGTAAATATATAATATACATTATATATATGCATGCTTAAGATCGTGTTTTAGGGTTAGAATACAAAATTAATTTCCTTCTGTGGGCTGTCCTGGTAATAAAGTTCTCCAGTCACTGCATTACTTAAAATCCTTTCTAATGCTTTAGTTTTCTCCTTCCTTTTCAAAGTAATGTTCCTCCAGCTTCCCCCCAAACAATTCCAGGAGTGTATACTCTCTGCCTGCTGAGTTTCTTTTATGTCACTCTAGTGGTTAGCGATGTTTCCCTACTGCCTAGTTCCTTTCCTTTCTCCTTGCCTTCCGTCCCTCCCTTTCTTCCTCTCTCCTCAGACACACACACACACACACACACACACACACACACACACACACACAGCTGTGTGCCCCAGGGGAAGCTGACACCACTGCCTGGTATAAAAGTAACGATTCCCCTTTCTAGGGCTTCGCTCTGAGGTGGGCATATGTCCCCATCCTGGCCCAAAAGACATGAGGGAAGTCTACCTGGGGACTTTAAGAAACAGTTCCCTCCCTTCTGAAAGTCAGAGGAAGAGACAGTCTCACCACTTCCCCTGGATGTTGTCTTGTTACAGTATGATCTGTGGAGGTGTAAGAGCCACCTTGCTGCCAACATCAGGATGACAGAACCAAGAGAAAGAAAGAAACTGACTCCATGAAAATATTTTAGATTTGCCGAATCAACCAAATCTGAAATCTGCCCCACCTGTGGACTTTCTTTTATGTGACATAACAAGATTGCTTCTTGTCAGTTCCAATTGGGGTTTTTGATACTTATAGCCAAAAGCATCTTAACTAATACATTAATCAATGAACCTGCATAATTAAGAAGTCTTGAAAAATAATATTAATTAAATGGTACTCAATTTACCTAACAATAAAATATATTATAAAGAAAAACAATCAGTATAGTGTAGAACTGACAAGTCAATTGAAAGGAAAATCAACAGAGGGGAGTATGTAGTCTAATATATCCTTGCCCTGAATAGAGTGTGTTTGTCTACATGGTTGTCAACTTGTTTATTGTCGGCTTCTTCTAATGTAGATCAAATTTCATTACCTCACTGCTAAAAACTGTCCACTGTTTTCATGTTATAGTCAACTAATATTCAATCTCTGTATTGTGGCCTATGAGACCCTTCATGGTCTAACTCTTGCTTATCCCTCCAAAGTCATCTCATGCCAATCTCTTATTCATTTTCCTTATTCATTTTGCTCTAGTTAATGTGGAACTTCTCAACATTATTCTAACTCAAGGTCTGTCTACTTGGAGTCCTCTTCCTAGAACGTTCTTTCCCAAGACCTGTGCATGACTTACATCCTCACCTCATGCAGGTTGCCCTTTCTCAGAGATCTTTCCTGAAAATCTTATCTGAAATAGCAATACCCCACCCTTTCACTCTATACACTTACCACAGCTTTATTTTTCTTATACCATTTATGCATGCCTCTCTGTGTGTGTGTGTGTGTGTGTGTGTGTGTGTGTGTGTGTGTGTGAGAGAGAGAGAGAGAGAGAGAGAGAGAGAGAGAGAGAGAGAGGTGGGGGGGTGGGGCACATAAAGAGAGAGACAAGGATAGAGACAGAGATAGAGAGACAAAGAGTTAATTTTCTGCTTCTCTCACTGGAGTGTAAATATGGGAGGACAGAGACTTAAGCCTTTTACCATGTTTATATGGATTATCTCATCAATGCTCACAAAAAAATAACAGGTACTGTGTTTTTAATCCTCATTTTACAGAGGAGGAAATTTAGGCATAGAAAGATTAAGGAACATGCTCAAGGTTAGAGAACTAATACATGGTAGAATCTGGATTTAAAACCAATCATTGCATCTCTGTCACTCTGGAGGCTGTTGTTCTTAACTTCTCTACTGCCTCTGTATGCAATTAGAATGAAAAAAGGCCCAATATAAACTGTAAAATAACTATTATTAGAGCACTGTAGGACATAAGGTTGGATGTGGTAGATCATTAGGATAGAAATATAGTGTAACATGCCATATATACACATATATAGTATTTTTACTATATTTAGTAATATATAGTATAGTAATTCTACATTATACATATAATTATATATAGTAATTTTACATGGAATTTCATGAGAAATATAAAATTTTTAAACTCTGATTTATATGATTTCATATGATTTGTTTTTGTTTTATATTTTTTTCATATTGCTTTTTTGAATATGTCAGTAATAATCTCATAAAACATTTAGAATAACCAAAAATATATATCTTAAAAAATAATGTATCCTGTGGGCATACAAAAGGACTCTGAATATTATTGTGGTCTGAACAGCAGTAAAATACCCTTCCTATCTACTCCATTTCAGAACCACCTGAGGAATAGACACAGGAATTATAGGGATGGAGATAAAAATATCACCTTCAATGTGATAAGGGTGAATTTTAAAATATGACATGAATATTCAGCCTCAGCAGTGTCCTAATACTTTCCATAAATAATTAACTCTGCCCAGCCAATTATTGGCAGTTGTAAAAACTCTGGCTTCTGCTATTGGAGTAGTCTGCTGGCAGCAATGGATGAAAGAAGCTGTGTGATCAGAGGACAGACTTTCCCAAGGAGAGGACCACTAGAGAAACTATTCAGTGGGACTTGGTCAGTTCCTTCTGACCTCTTCAGTTAAGCAAGACACCCCTTTCACAGAGGGAGAGGAGAGGGAGGGTCAGAGATGGAGTAGAGAGGGGCTAGGAATATTCTAGGTCTCTTTCCTCCATGCAAAAGTGAAAACTAGAGGGTTTAAGTGTTAATCTCTCATAGATATGTGTCACCTTTTTCTTGGCTTCAGATGAATCATATTTATTTGCCGTTTCCCTCCTTTCTTGCTGTCTCACGTTGGGAGGAGATGGGTAGGAAAGATCATTAGGATTAGTCTGGCCAACAACAATAAGAAGTTAAAAAGATACCAGCTCTTCACTGTTTCATAGCAGGGTAATTTATTTGCATGTTATTTCTTATTTCTTTCATGTACAGATTCTTTTTCCTTTTTTGTATTAAACAATTATTACATATTTACTTTAAGAAATTTACATAGAGCATAGGGAAAACACCTCACAGAGAATTCCTGTACACATTTTGGTGGCTATAATGCCAGGCTCTTTATGTGCATCTGTATCAGTTAGGGTCTTGGCAGGAAACAAGGAGCACATGCTCAGATAGAAATTTTAAAGAGGCTTTTAATGAAGGGACCATTTACAGAGGGGAAAAAATAGAGGAAAATTTAAGAAAATAAATACATAAACTAGGAGCAGTGGGAAGTTGTTACCTACCCTAGACTTGAAGGGGCAAAGAGTGGAAATGACCTAAGTGGAACCTGGCTAAGAACTGGAGCCTTAGAAGTGGGGCAGCCTGACAGGAGCTATAGCTGTCAAGCAATGCAGCCATCATTACAAATGCATCCAAGGTGGGAGCAGAAGGGATAAATGCTCCAAACTCTCCTCCTGCTCTCTCCTCTCCTGTCAATGCCTCTCATTGGTCAATCCCGAACATAAGTCAATGGGCAAGCATCTTTCTCAGGGAACAGAGGAGGGCAGCGAAGAGACAGAATGGATGAGTGGAGGGGCAGAGCCAGTGGAGAATCAGCAGTATAATATCCATCTCTCTGTTTAACTGCCTATCTATCTATTTATCTGTCTATCTATCTACTCATTGTGAAATCATATCCTATACTCTATTTTGTTCTACCTTTATCTTCATTATGTATTATGAAATACTATCTTTGTACTTCATTATAGATACATTAATGACACTTTAATGGTTACTTGGTATTCCATTGTATGAGATTTCTGAACAAGTCTTATGCTTACATATTTAACTTATTTTCAAATTGTCTTCAGTTATTATCTTTTCATGACTGGTATTCACAGATGCCCTTTTGAATTATTTTTGAGGATTATTTATAATTAGAGTGAATAATGCTCTCTTTATTTTATCATTCAACACTTAAAATGAGGATCTCTAATAATTTCATCGCATGAGAATGCTGACTTTGAATTATAGCAAATATGGCTTTGTTAACACAAATTTTACCTTCATTACTGAAAATAGTAGGGCAATATTTTAATGTGATTGACTGAGATATGATGGGGATATTAAGTACTACTGTCAACACAATATTCATCGTTGATTATGATCAGTTGGCTGTCCCAAACTCCAAAGCTGGGTTAAAGCTTTCTTACAAGTAGCAATGTTTAATTGGGACTACAATCTCAGGAGGAAAAGAAAACAGAGAAAAGTTACAGGATACTTTGAATCTAGGCAGAAGAATGGAGGTAACAAACCTGGAAATAAAACCTAGTTCAACTGTCTCAAAATAAACTGGATGTCAGCTAGGGCGAACAAGCACACAATAAAAACCAGTACAAAACATGTTAAAAGAGAAGTCTTTTTGAGAATGAAAACCCCACCAGACTAGGTGGTAGAAATATGCTGGTGAAATGAATGACATTAAAATTGATAAAACATTATACAGATACAGGACATTATTACTCCAGGCCTCCCATGTTGAGATGAGGTCTCTAAGCACCCTTTTTCCATTACTTCACCATTACAAAATGTATAGCAAAATACTACCAAATTCTCACTGATACATATTTTCTTTAAATGGAAACACTTTCCTCATGTAAGCGTATATGTAGGCAAATATCTTCAAGGAAATTCTTAAAAACAAATCAAACTAATTTAATTTTAACATGGCTGTCAGGTTGACAATAGTAAAAGTTAAGCACCTCTAAATGCTATCACTGTCAACATGTCTCTGTATAAGTTTCCATAGTGGTAATGAGTAGCGAATTATCTATTGATATGAGAGAGGAGAGTAGCAAATCCATAACTACCTCCTCCTCAACAGAACATTCAGCAATATTCATATACATAAATATCTTATCAGCTTCTTAAAGAAGAAAGTGTTGCAAAGGTAACTATAGTTCCTGAAATTGTTCATTATTATGATATCAATTGCTGTCTATTAGCAGTGTCTGATGAATTTAGATTTCTATATTTCACACAGTTGAGTCAGGAACTTAAGTCTTACCATGTCTTTAAACATAAATAAGGATAACAATTTTTGCTGTGATTTGATCATCCATAAATAATAGCAAACCAATTTACTGACTGTTCTTTGACTTGATCAAACATATTGGCTCTCTTTTAAGCTTCATGTGTTATTCTTTTTCAGCAAGACTAATTTACCCATACCCCACTGAATGTGCATGCATTTTAAAAATTAACATAATTTATCACAATATTCCTTCTTAAAAATAAAGACCAGAGTTGGGACCATAGCCTCCAACACCATCCATGATCTGGTCTTTGGATAACATTTTGAATCACCCCTCATAATTCTCCTCATCTAACCTCAAACACATAAATATAGTTCCAGCGTAGAGACTTTGTACAGCTGTTCTCTCTGCCAAGAACACCCTTCCCTCTGACAACCACTTGATCTATTCCCTCACTTCCTTCAAGTCTCTGCTCTAATTTATCACTTCATAGAGATATTATCTCTGAACATTCTCTATAAAGTAATATTTCACCTCACTACACTCCATTCTGGTTTATTTTTTTTAATAGCACTTATCACCACTTGTTAATGTTGATTCTATTAGTTGTTTATCATCTACCTTCCTCTGATCCTTCTCCCCTAAGTAGAATGTAAGTTCCATGAGAATAGAATTATGTATATATATATACACACTGCTCTATACTTAGCATCTAAAATAGGGCAAAATAAGTGTTTCCTGAAAGAATTAATATCATCAAAAGAAAGACAAGAGACAGAGGGTATCAGAAAAGAATTGTTGTAGTTAATTTTATGTGTCAACTTGACTAGGCCATGGTAGCCATGGTACCCTGTTTTGATCAAACACCAGTATAAATGTTGCTGTGAAGGTATTTCTGTATGATTAGTATTTAAGTTAGTAGACTTTGAGTAAAGCAAATTACCTTTCATAATGTGGGTGGGCCTCATCTAATCAGTTGAAGGTCCTAAGAAACATAGACTGAAGTCCCTGAGAATAAAGCAATTTTGCCTTTGTACTACATTTGGACTCAAGCTGTATATACACACATACAAACACACATCCTATTGGTTCTGTTTTTCTGGAGAATCCTGACTAATACAGACATTTTTCTATGCATGCATATTAATGTAGAAAAAAATCATTATTATAAGTAAAGCAAATACATCATTCCAAAGATAGAAATATTAGATTGAAGAAAAAAGCAAAAAATTAAATGAAAAAAAACAAATATGAAATTCCAACAAAAATGTGAAAAGTAAAGGTATGGAAAGAAAGATTATCAGGAAAATACAACTCCAAAGAAAACAGGGTACCGATTTTTAATACAAGACCAAATAGAACTTAAGGCAAAATCACCATGAAGATGATGTTACAGACTGATAAAAGGGAGAAAATATCAAGTAGATATCATGATTATGAATATATGTATCTAAAACATGGCCTCAAGATATATGCAGCAAAACTGATAGAATTATAAGGATAAATTAATTAATACTTGTGGTTAAGGATTTTTACTATACCCATGTTAGAAACTGAGAGCTCAAGCAGTCAAAATAAATGTTATAAATTATTTGAATATCCAGTAAATAAGTTCAAACTAAATTCCAGAAAAATGTTTGACCTAATAAGGTGTATATACATATGCATTCTTTTTGATTACACAAAGAACACTGAACAAATTGTCTATATTAGAGGCCACAGGATATCAACTTAATACAGGCCATATTCTCTGACATAATACAATTTAAAATTTTTAAAAGGGTAACTCTAAAAATCCCAGGAGATAAGAAGCCCAATAGATACTTTTGGAAAAGAAGAGCAAACAGTGGCTTCACATTCATATATTAAGTAATACTAGAACATCCAGTAATAAAAACAGAATTGTACCAACTCAGAAAAAGACAATGTTACCAAAAGATTAGAAAAAAGAATTCAGGAAAGACTGTTTCTCTATATGAGGTTGATATATGATAGAAGTGACGTCACAGATTTAACTGTATAGTTGATGGTGTCAGGAAAAATGTCTCAATAGATAGGAAAATAAAGTTGGATCTCCCACTATAGTCATTGAATTATTGTTCCCAACTTTGCATTTCTTTCCTGTAATAAGGTTAGAAATCCCTAGGCATTATCCAAGACATGTCTCTGTAATCTATGATAATAGTATATGCCCCCATCTAAGTGGCTTTGGACTTGCTTATAACTTGTGAACATGCTTTGGACAATGGGATATTAAGCAGACAGTATTTGTCACATTCAAAAGAAGATATAAATATGATTGCTGTGTTTCTTTTTCTTTCCAGCTATGCTTACTGTAGGAGGCGAACATGTCCCACACACAGGCCCTGGGGTTCAGAATGAGAAGACACATGGAGTTCAGCGGAAGCACAGCAAAGTACATCAGGCCTGAGTCAACCTGAAGCTCTCCCATAAGAGAACAAGAAACAAATGCTCCAATAAATCAGGAAGATTCTGGGTTGGTTTGTTATTGGAAGAAACGCTAACTGATAGCAACTCCTTGCACTTTGAATCAAAGTCCTAAAATGTGAAAGGTAACAACACAAAGCTAAAAAAGGAAGATGCAGGAAAATGCTTTTGTGACCTAATAATGATAAATTCTCAAGCAATGCCCCCAAAGGAAAAAAAGTACTAAGAAAAAAATAAAATAGTTTTGATTCTATGACATTTAATGATTTCAATTTAGTAAAAGACACCATAGATGAGATCAGTAAATATTTTTCTCTTTGGGATAAATATACATTCAAAATTAACAGTAGATTAATACTCAGATAATTATTGCAAATCTGTAAGTCCCAACAGGAAGGAAATCCAATAAAAAAAATGGGCAAAGGCAATTAGTTCACAGATGAGGAAGCCTGAAAGACTGACAAGTATGTAAAAAGATGTTCAACATTACTAGTAAGTAGGGAAATGCAATGCATATAGTGCCCACTGTACTGGCAGAATTATAAAATTAAATACTATCTGTATTAGTCTACTCGGGCTGCCATAACAAAATACCATAGACCAGGTGGCTTCAAAAGCAGAAATTTATTTCTCACAGTTCTGGAGGCTAGAAGTCCGAGATCAGGGTGCCAGCATGGTAAGGTTCTGGTGAAGGCTCTCTTCCTGGCTTGCAGACTATGGCTTTCTAGCTGTGAGCCTTCATAATCTTCCCTCATGTGTGCACATGTCTCTTCTTAAATGACTATTCATTCTATTGGATCAGGGGCCCACCCTTATGACCTCATCTAAATTTAATTACTTCCTAAAAGCCCTTTCTCCAAATACAGTCACATTGGAAGTTAGGGTTTCAATATATGGATTTTGGGGGGATACAATTCAGTCCACAGCACTACCAAATGTTGAAAATGGGATTCCTTGAAGGACTGTAAACTAGTTATAGTGATTCTGAAGAACAATATGAAAATGCTTAATTAAATTAAATAACATACATTCTATGGCATAGCAAGTCCTCCCCCGGGTATATACCCCAGAGAAACTCTCACATATATTAATATGGATAAAACTTAAGAACATAGTATAGAATGAAAAAGCAAGAAACAATGAAATTTATGACAAAATAAGTTTTTTAAAATCTTAGGTACATATGTATATAAAGTAACTCTATATATTCTTCAAAGATACTTATAAACTAAGGAAACATATCAAAGATATTTAAAAACTTCCATGGAGTGTCAGAGGGAATGAGAGTAGGGATGGAACATGAAAGGTGAAAAGTAATAAAATCAAATGGTAATTGTTTATTATGTATTGAGAAGTATGGTTAACTCAGGTCTTTGTATTTGAGGAAGAAGAAAAGAAAGGAGAGATAAGACAAATGAAGCGAAGGGACCTATGGAGGAAAGGGGAGGAGAAAACAACTAGAAGAAGGAGAAAGAGAAGCTGAAGCAGAAGCAGCAGAAACATCCATCATTACAACTAAATTCTGATAAGAATAAGTGGTTTCTAATGCCACATGGACGAAGGAACAAATCAAACATTATGAAAGGCATAGTGAAAGGATAACAGAAGATCAAAACTTAAAATTAAACTGAGTCCATGAGGAGAGAAATGGGTAATGTTGTAGTTAACATTATAGAAGTGCCCATCTTTTTTCTCCAGCTCCATATACAGCTACTGGATATTCTTTACAAATCACACTCTGATGGCACCTATAGCATATTATACGTGGAATGGTTTAACTTATAGTTTTCAACACTCCCAGTTTATTACTTGCACATTCATAGCTATTGCTTCAATTTACTTTGTAAATAGAATCTTACTGGTCTCTTCATAGCTGAATCTCAGAATTTAGAACAGTACCTGGCAGATAATAGGCTAACACTAAATATTTGTCAACTGAATTAACATAACTTCCACCATTAGACAAACAAAAATATGAGAGAATAATATAATTCTTGGTTAGAAGGCATGATCTTAAATGCATATATATTATTCCCAATGCATATCTATTATTCTATTTATCAAACTCATTATTTCAAAACATTTAGAGAGTGTTGATTTTCATAATACCAATACTATACTATTTCTTCTTTTCAATTTTTTTTTTTCCTTTTGCTGGTAGAGTGCATAGTAGGGGATGTTGCATGAAGATGATTTTAAATAATTTTTATTTTCACTCCTATTATATTACAAGTGAGAAAAGATACTTCTGAGATCAATTAGATTTGAATAAATCATCTGTGAATATCGTTTGAAATTAAATTTTAGATAAATATAACTGAGCGTTATCACAAGTGCCAACAGTGCAGTCTCCATTTCCAAGAGCAGTGTGCTATTTGCTCTGGGTTGATTTGCACATCTGTTGAACTGCAACTTCTCTTAAAGGATTATCCTATTAAGAAGTATCAGCTGGCAGATTAAAGATGATTATCTATTCAATTTTGCAAATGTAATCTATTAAAAAGACGACAAATTCTTGGGCTACTTGATTTTGGGCCATGAAGTGTGTGTAGACTACAAATTTCAACTGTATTATTTTTAAATCTAATAACTATTATATGCTATTAGATTAAAATAGTACATTTCCCTTAGTACCATAACTGTGAACCCCTTAGAAAAATTCAAAGGTCTGATTGTGCTTTAATTCTTTATATAAAATGCATTTTTCTTGATTAATATATGCATGAGAAAATAGGTCATATTTCATAATGACCTATGCTAGCATGTATATGTAATTTTTATTATATCTGTAAACATACAGTCATAGTTAATTATATGAATTGGAATATCTTATTGCCTAGATGATATTAAGATATAGCTAGTCATGAAACTAATTTCTCATACTTTTTACATAGATAAAAATCTTTTTGAATTTCTTAAATGTGTTGACAAGAAATTAGCACATTAATTGTTATATGCATATAACTAATATAAATGCATTTGAAAACTATTTCTTACATGACTACTACAAAATTAATCTTCATTAAATGTGATGACAGTAATTTAGAACTCGTCATTTTTTGGACATGAGCTGGATTTAAATTGTTTATATATAATTAGGCACATAAGCTTTGTAACGAACTTCCAAGGAGATATTTTAGGTACATAGGAAAACATTTCCAAGTACTTTTTGATCATCTATGCCTATAATGTTACAATTATATTTTTATGCAGTACAACTACAACAGAGAACTAAGCAACAAGTAGAACTATACTTGTTTTAAAAATATTACACAAAATCGAGGATCTAACAACACAAGTGTGGCTTCTTTGTTTCATCCAGGCATTTGTAGTTGCAATAGCTGATTGCACCTGTATAATGCTCTAATGTGTAAGATTAATAAGTTATTTCCTGCTCTGATTAAACCAGAATGGGTCAGATTTTTACTATCTCATAAAGTCTTCTATGAAGAATTTGAGTCATTAATTTATTAAAATGTTGAAACTTATACATTTTTTTTTGGCCAAAATATCTGTTCCTACAGAGACTGAATGTGTTGCTAGGTTGGCAAGAATAAAAGTTTTGTATTGCTGAGCAATACAGCTGTCGCTTAAATTTGAGGCTCAAATTTTAAATAATCTTGATTTTTATATCAAATTGTATTTCCATTTTGGATCAAAGAAAAGTAGAATGTTTTACTTACAATTTGATATTTTTAAATGTTAAATAGTATACAAAAGCATTTAAGTTTTATTTTAGAATATTATTTTTATCTCAGGATACCATGCTCTGACGAACAGTGGGAAAATGCAATACTCAGTTGTGTAAAACTTAGGTTGGAAACCTAATTGATGAAGTTACTTAATCCAAATCTCTCATTTTTGAGAAGATCAAGTTGAGGTCAACAGAGATTAAGTTTCCTGCTCAATTTCATGTTACAAATCACAGATGAACAACAATCTTTATTCTTTAGAGCCTTGCCTTATGCTTAACTCAAATGCCCTTTTCTGACACATAGGATGTGAATTATTTCTAGATGTTTCTACGAATTCAATCCAGACTCAGATAAGACATTTGTGAGTATTGGAGATATGAAATCATTGCAAAAGTAGAGCTTCATAGTTTGAATAATGATGTTGTCATTAGATTAACTACACACCCTTTCAAACATAATATCTGAAAGGAATAAGACTTAGTTACATGTATAAATTCTATATTTTGAAAAAGTCAGTAACTTTCATTTATATAAAACTTTCATAATTTGGGTAATTCAAATGCATTCCAGTTCTCAGAATTTGTGATCCATTATTAGGATGACAGTCTAAATACTTAAAAACTAATATGGCATCGCTACCAACCATTTAGAATGGAAAATAGACCAATCAGAACAGGTTTATGGTCATAACACTTTGTACAATTACAAATATTATTTCTGAATTAATATATCTTTGGTCAATACACCTTCAATACACGGTGTCCCCACTATCATTAGCATGCTATTTTCCATACTTGCTGTCAGGTGAATAAAAATGTTTCTAAAACATGGAATAGCATGACAAAAACCAAAGAGAAAGAATAGCTTTTTTACAGGTAAAGTGTAAAACCAGTTCCTATGAATCTCCAGAGTTTTTTCTTTACAATTTCCTAGAACTAAATTCAGGCTCTCATAGAACTGTACAAATGTGTATATTTATTAATATATATATGTAATTAAAGCTCTCAAAACTCTTTAAAATGGGAGAAATGAACCAAACTCATAGTTCTGTGATGATTAAAAGAAAAAGCACCTAGCCCAGTTCCTAGATCATAGTATACTTCATTGCAGGTATTAATGATGAAACCATGCACCTCAGACTGGGACTTGAGCCCACGTGCTGGGACTTGAACCCAGTCAAAACTCAGATTGGGACTTGAACCCATGTGGCCAGGACTCGAACACAGCCAAAACCCAGTCTTCCAACTGAGATCACAGACCTGGTTTCGGGACTTAATGAAGCTCAGGTTCTTGATGTCTCATCGCAGAAAGAATTCAGTGAAAGACAAAGTGATAGGTAAGAAGTGCATTTATCTAGAGAGAAACGCACTCCACAGAGTGTGGGCCATTTCAGAAGGTGAAAAAGGCACCAGGGTATGGAGTTGTCAGTTTTTATAGGGGTGGGTAATTTCATAGTCTACTGAGTGGGAGGAGTATTCCAGCTATTTCAGGAAGGGGCGGGGATTTCTAGGAACTGGGCCACCGCCCACTTTTTGATTCTTCTGGTCAGACTTGGAACTGTCATGGCACCTGTGGGTGTATCACTTAGCTTGCTGATGTGTTCAGTGAGCGTATACTGAGGCTCAAGGTCTAGTGGAAGTCGACTGATCCACCATCTTGGACCCATTTGGTTCTAATCAGTTTATGTCATGTCCTCAGGCTATGTCATTCTTTCAAAGGTCGTGCCCTACCCCTTTCCCTCTTGTTTCAATGACACACTTGGGTCTCCAAGGGAGATACAAAATCTGATTTCCTTCCGTTCCTCCAGTTCCTTTCTCCAGCAGCAGAGGGGACCATATTCTACTCAAAAACAAAATGGATTTGCATACAAACAGGGGATGAAATAACGGGATTATAAATAATTGAGCAGAGTGATCTGGTCTTTTCTCTCTTGTATTTTATCCCCTCTCCTTGTAACTCTCTTTCCTAGGAAACTGATGTAGTAGATAGAATGGGCTTGCTCTTAGGAGGAGCAACTTACCTCAGCTCTGCCTTATGCCTTAGAGATCATAGAAGTTAGCTTGCTTTCTTCCTTTCTTATTTCAGTTTGTAATCAGGCCAAGACTTAAATAAATAGCATAAGTGCCTGCAGGCACTCACCTATTCCACCCAGATTAGTCTGATAGGTATTTACCTTGAGGTGTGGGGCTGGAGTTCCAGCTCCCATTAGGAACATATTTAGGGTTCCCTAAGACACATCAAAAACCTGGCAGATAATACTAGGAAGATCTTCTTTTCCTGTTTTTCTTCCAGAGACAACTAATTGACAAATAGTGTTTGTTTGAGTCAAACATTGTCAAGTGATCATTAATTAGATTATTTCAATAATCATAGCAAATGAATTATAACTCCTAACAGATGTCACATATCAATATGAAACTGAATACTATTATTACAGTGAGAAGCAGAATAATATAAAGTCTAAATTCTAGTCTCTGGAATTAGACTGCCCAGCTTTGAATTCTGACTCCACATTTGATCAGCCAGGTGTCATTAGGCTTTTTGTTAACTTCATGTCCTAGTTTCCTCATCTGTAAAAAGGAGACAACAGTAACAATCTCATTAAGTTGTAGTAAAGAATAAACAGGTTTTTACATGGGCCAACTCAGATGGTTCAAAGACAGTGAAGGGACTAGATCTAGAGGTGTGGACTGATGTTGCCTCACTACTGAGGTAATGACCCTCTGAGCCCTTTCCCTTGGCAAATTTTTCTGTAAAGAGCCAGACAGTAAATGTTTTAGGGCTTCACAGGCCATGCCGTTTCCCTGTGAATACTCAACTCTGCTGTTGTAATGTGAAAGCAGCCTTAGATAATATGTAAATTAACGGGTGTGGTTGTTGTTACCATTAAAATTAAATATAAATACAGGCCATGGGCAGTAGTTGGCCAATCCCTGTTCTATCTACTATCCTTTGAATTGCAAGGTTTTACCAAGCTGGTTGGTGGTAGTACAAACTATTCCTAGGCTCCGCTGATCTTTGGGGATTTTTCTTTTTCACTCTTCATACAGATTTTTCTGTGGCTTTAGGCTGTCGTGGACTGATCTGCACTCAGCTAAAGACTGGAGGGGATCTTCTGTAAATCTCCAGAGCTCGCTCTCTGTGTTGCTGTCCCCTGTCCTGTACTCTGCCTGCAAACTCTAGCTGCCTTGGCCTCCCTGGACTGCCCACTCCATCTCCTCAACTCTGGGAGGCTGTGGGGTTTCCCCAAGGTTTCTGTCCATCCCTGAGATGTGACCTAGAAATTTTCTCCAGACAGTATTATGGGCAGCCATAGAGCTCATCTTATTTACCACCCACCCTTCCCTTCAGTACTGTCTTCCATTGCCCAATGTTCAATTTCTGAAAACCATCGTTTCATAAATTTTGTCTGTTTTTCCATGTGTTTCAGGTGGAAGGGTAAACCTGGTCCCTGTTACTCCATCTTGGCTGGAAGTGGAAGTCGTGATAGGTTTTTAACATTTCACATATAAGGAAACTGAGGCTCAGAAATGTTCGGAAAGTCCACCAAGATCATTCAGCTAGTTAGCAGTGGAGACAAAATTCAAAACCAGGGTTTCTAAGTGAGTGCTTCCTCCATTATGTTACACTGCTTCCAACAGAGGGAGTTAACCACAATCTGCCTTTTAAATACAAAACAGTGAACTGCAGCCTTTACTAACAGAAGCTAATAAATCAAATTTGAACAAAAGATTTGAGGCTTATTTTTGAGCAATTTTAGAGGGGTCTGGTAATTTTCATATTTTATAATGGGGTCATTATTTTTTCTTCTATTTTAGTATTTCTATTGTGGTTCTCCTTGTGGGAAATATTTAGGATTACTGCCAAATGGTGGCAAACCTTGCTCATTTCAATGATCTGAGACTGATAAGTTTTCTACTGGAAAGTCCCCATCTGGCTCAAACTTCAGCTCCTGCATTTTCTAGGGATGTGACTTTTTTGCAAGTGTACCGGAATTACCTTTTACAAAGGAGTGAAAAATATTGCTAAACTTCATAAACACAACAAAATGAGAGATGTGGAAAAGTGTATGTAGAAGTTCTCACAGTTCATTTTTATTACTTTCACTACACAGTTCCATTTAACATTTTCTGAAATAGTAATAAATTTTTGAATGGTAAAACATATGGCATTTGAGTATGCCAAGTGGGAGATATTTAGACAGTGAATATTCGTAAAAATGTGTAGCGTTGTATTACCAGAAGGTTCTCTGTTTAATGAGAAAGGAACACTTATCCCTTTACAAATATATACTGATATATGTATATATCTATAAACACAGGTAATCTGTGTTTGTTGCAAACAATGTATTTGTAAATAAAACATTATGTAAATAATACTATGCTGCATGCAACTCCTCTTTTAAATGTGTAACAAGCTGATTTCTTACAGCAACAGAAAAGCTAACCTCGAGATGGTGATTCACATATCTTTAAATCTTTTGATTTTAATTATATATGCATATATAACATTATATGTAGCTTTATTTGCTAGTTAACTATTTAAATTATTTTGAATATTACATGGAAACAAGACTGTATTAGAATTTCCTCATTACAGAATATAATAAACCCTTTGAAACACATTAGAATATAGTAAGACAGTTATCTCCTCCATTATTTCTATGAGGAAACTTAGTTCAGGAAGATTAAATAATTTGTTTATAGTCTAAAAGGTGGGGAAGAGCTAAGGGTCTGAATTATAGTCTATATTCTTTTTCTATACCACTGGTTTTCAAATATTATCAAAGATACATTTCAAAAATGATACACTATGAGAAGTCTCAATTTTAAAACAAAGTACCATTTCACTAGCACGTAATTTACTTTTATAAGTTTAAAATAAAAATATTTATGTATGAGGTTAATATATAATGAGGAATCTTTAATATACATAAAAATTTGAAATCAAATGTTATGGACCACAATTTTAGCCTTTAATGACTACTCAAATTTATTTGTATACCATGTTGGATTTGCAGTGAAGGAATCCCTTATTTATAAAGATAAGCCATTGTATATGGAAACAGCTCTTTTTAAGCAGCACACCTCATAATTTCAAGATGCCCTTCGATTAAACTGATCCAGAGATATGAGATATGATGAGAAAAATTTTGTTTCTATGTTGATTATTTAGAATATCTAAAAACTATGTATATGAGTAGTTTATATTAAATTTCTCAGAACGAATACTGTCAGTACTTCCACATATATTATATGATATTGTGATGATACTGCATGTGTATATTATCAACGACTTTTCCTCAGGTCCAAGGAGGAAAGCTTGTATTGGCTTGCCACTGGGAATAAATAAAAGTATGTCAAATGAAGAGTATTTTGAACTTATTAAGTTAGATTTGATCTTATCCTCATAGTGCAAATATTTTCATGATATCTTTTTTTTTTTTTTTTTTTTTTAATTTTTGCTGTGTTGGGTCTTCATTCCTGTGTGAGGGCTTTCTCTAGTTGCGGCAAGCGGGGGCCACTCTTCATTGCGGTGCGCGGGCCTCTCACTATCGCGGCCTCTCTTCTTGCAGATCAGAGGCTCCAAACGCGCAGGCTCAGTAGTTGTGGCTCACGGGCCTAGTTGCTCCATGGCATGTGGGATCCTCCCAGACCAGGGCTCGAACCTGTGTCCCCTGCATTAGCAGGCAGATTCTCAACCACTGCGCCACCAGGGAAGCCCCATGATATCTTTTTATACTTTTCTTTTAAATCATCTTTTCCTGAAGAAATGCAGATGAGAAGAGATCTATGTGTCCCTGTCCTTATTTCGATTTTGTTTTGCTCTTGACTTCACTTTTCTTTACTCTCTTGAGATGAACATAATTTCTGGTATTTAACTTTGTGATTTCACCTCTCTGTTCAGACCCTCAATAGACCTCGTTTGCTCTACCTAGTTCCTTCAACTGCTGATATATTTCAAACTTTTAAAATGACGAGTCACTGAAGACTTCTCCTCAACAGAAGCACAAATTTCTCAGTATTCAGTGAGAAAAAGACACTGATTTCTCAAACATGTAGAATTAAAATTAATTATAGTATGTTCCTTGAAGAAATGGTCAAAGGGATGGGAAGGTCAGGTTGAAATTATATTCCTTCAAACTGATGAAGTGTTTTCATTAACAGCGTCCCTGGTTTATACTTTTTATCTTTTATGTTTCTCATTGTTCCATCCTTGATTCTGACAGTTTTCTTAATATTAGTGTACCATCAAGTATATAGCAGTCATGGAGAAAAAAAAAAGAGGTTTGTTGTACTAGGGGCTTTAAGATGATATTGACTTGTATGACAGTATGATAGGAACTGACATATATTTAAAATAAGTTTGCCTGACAATGCATAGAAAAGAAATTTTGGGCTGGATGACAAGGACAGTAAAAGGCAGTGGCAACATATTTAACAATTATGACAGTAAAATATGTACCTAGTATTAGTTGTACAGCATTTCAAAACACCCTTTAACTTCTATTATTAGAAAGTACAGCCAAAAGTTTTGAAATTTCAGAATTCAACACTCAAGGCCATGAGTACTTGGATGCTACCTCAAGATAGTAAAAAGGGATTTATGGATGTGAAAATGTTTGTAATAACCAAGTTAAAGTTCCTTTAGAATTATGATGTCAATGCATATTCTATATATCAAAAAGTATAAATTGAAATACGAATGGGCCTTTACATTATAAAATTAAATTCTCATAGTTGGGATCTTTTATTCTGTACAGTGCTTTCTGTTTGAATTCTAGCAGAGCATAAAAGTCTTAATGTCAAGAACTTTACTAACATATTTTTAAGGAAGTCATATATATGGTTCATATACCAATCTGCAATGCGAACATAGCTTCCAGTTTTTTAAGAAGACAAGCTTACTGTATTCTGAATTTTAGATATGTGATGTCAATATCATGAAACCAGTTCCATGAAACACACAATTACCGTATGGCTTCAGAATTGCTTCTAGTATATTCATACTTTTTGGACTATTTTTAAATAGAACATCATTATTTCCTTTATATATATTCTATCTTTATTTCTTTGACTAAAATTTGAGCTACTGCAAATAAATATCAAAGATTTTTAAACCTCTCAAAACTTAAAAAAGTTTAAAACGTGTATTACAACAGCAAAGGTAAGTTATATCAATAACAGATATACGTTATTTAGCATAGGCTATCATTAAAGATAGAGATGTAATTATAATTTTAACCTTTTAAATCAAGTGGAATCATTGTGTGATTGTTAACATCAGTTGCTACACTCTTCATCATCAGCAAGGATAAAATAATTTACCTCACCGTTAACGGTTATATTACTGCAGAAAAAATGCTAAACACAGATAATAATACTACAATTATTACCAATTAATATAATTATTATTGGACACAATTTGCAGCAAGATGAATATATATTTAAAATTAATTGTAAAATCTAGAGAATATGGGGTATTACTAAATTATTATAAAGTATTCCATTAGTTTCAATTTTATTTTTGCCAAACTTTTGTTCTTCCCTACTTTTAGCTATTTTACCTTCAAAAAACTCAATTTACTTACGTTGGATGGTGATTCTAAGGGATGTAGACTCCAAATTTTGCATGATGCTGCTAGGAACTTGAGTAATCTAAATTAGCACACACTTATCTCCTCTATTATTTCTTCCTTTACATATGTGATAAATGTAATGCTTTCACTATATGATGTGATATATATCATATGATAAATATAGCATAATGTAGTATATTCTAGTATAATATCAAGAACAGATTTTTAAATAGAAGGAAATGCAAAAAACATAAAGTGGCAATAGAAAATAGTTTCAGAACAAATACTAAAGCTGTTAGCCTGGTCAAGAATGTTAAACAAAAAAGATCCTACCTGATGAATCAAAGTTCACCTCATTGCCAGGACTTGGACCTACATCAATGGACACAATTGGTAAGAGCTTCCGAAAATCCCATAGCTTTGTAACTCCACAGGCATCACAGGATGCGATCATGTGACCCTTTAAAGTATTGAAAAAAAAGAAGAGAAATGTATATACATACATATATATATACATATTACTTATATACAAATATATATAGAAACTCAGACCAAAAAAACAAAAAAAGAAAGATTTCTGTTACAATTTTATTAAATACACAAGAATACATTCCTCTAAACTAAAAAGTATTCATTATACCTTTGTCTTTGACATAAAAGTATTATAAAATGACAATTTAAATATATAAAATCCTATACTAAATTTTAGAAGATGATTTTTCAGGAAATCATTTTGATGATTTTAATTATATAAGATGTAATAAAACAGAACTATACACACCCATATGTGATCTACATATAAAAACTATATATGTAAAATATTGCACTAAAAGCACACTTCACTTTATATGCTTGTAATTAGTTAGTATTGATAATTTATAACTCAGAGTAAAAATAAAAACAGAGGTAGGAAAACAAATGGACAGGAAAGGAGAGTTTTATCATAGTGGGTAGAATCACTGGGGCCAGGTAAAATTGATGGCAAGGAAGCAGTGCCTATTGTGTTCTGTTAGACAAAATTATTAGAAATATTTGGGGCTATTTTTTTAACATGTAGTGGAAAAAGGAAGAACGTAATTGGATAAGGGAATGGAAAACAAAAGGAAGGGTGGATGGATTCAAGTGTTATGGAAACAGGGGAGGGTATTTTCCCAGTATAGAAGTACCAGCCCAGGTGCATCAGTTTGGAGTTCAACGTCTGTCTATATTCCTCTTGCAGGTCTCTCAGGAGATATCTATTCAGCAGCTACCTCATGTCAGAGACTGGGATATAGTGATGAATAAGAGAGTTTCCATCATTCTGTCATTTAATTTCTGTGTCCACTGACCAACTAAATATGAGTGCTGGCCACATCAGGTTTATGTACAATGTTTATAAGTCATTATACTCTTTCCAATTCGATATACAGTTTCCCTTTCAGATCCAGTTTAATTTTTTTAATGTCTAGTCAAAAATCAACCTCTCATTATTTTCCTCCTAAATATTCTAAAATGTTAAAGATAATAATTTGATTATTATACAATTTTCCCTATTATCATTTTGAACTAGCTCGCATACTTTTTTTCTCATTTACTCCTTGATTTCTATCCTTTCTGTAAAAAAAAACAAAAACAAAAAACTGCATAGTGTATTACAGTCCGAGTGGATTTTTTGTTTTTTTTCCCTAAATACTCCAGTAGTACAACAAATGCCACTAGTTTTAAAATTCTGTAACTGCTGTTACTGGCAAAGCAATACAATAACCTTTTCCTCAAGCTAATAAATGGGATATTTAATCTGTTTTACAGTTTAAAAAGAACATGGAGAACTTGGAATGTTTTCAAATATGTAAACGTGTATTGTGAGAATTGTGAAGAATCAGTGAATTTAATTTTTAGAAAAGAACAGTTCTCAGGATTATAGGGAATATTAATGTTAGAAATTATAAAGGACTCTTTCCAGCTATAAGGGTTTTAAAACATCTTTCAGAGGTCACAGAATGGAATCTTTTTTCAACTGTGAGAACAGAATAAATTTTAGTCAGAATTTAATTTGAAGGCACTTCTCACTAAAGTCAGGTTATAGACTTCATGTCCTTTCCTTGCCTAGATTCTGTGAAACAAAGACAATCTTAAAGTGTGCTTTATACCACTGAATATTAAATTTTTAGGAAATATACTAAAAATAAAAAAAATAGTCCATCATTTTCTGGGTGAAAATTAGTACTTAAATGGGTTTAATATTTTTATATTTAATTTTTACCACTGTCAAATAATCAATTAATACAGTTTGATAATACTAACATAATAATAGTCAATACTTATTAAATGCTTCTAATAACCAAGTGCTGTGCTAAATGATTTATTAATAAATAGTAGATAGTATTTTAAACAATTTTGAATAACTAACATCATATAGCCAAACTTTTCCATTTCCCAAGGAACTTAAAATTCATGACAATATATGCATTATGGTAAAACAAATATAATAACTTATAATGTGGTAGAAATAAGTTTGTATTCAGATTTGATAACTCGGTAGCTATACTTCCAGTTAACCAGAGAGGCAAATGCAATGCCTATCATAGTACCTGGAGCATAGTAGAACTAAAAAAAAATTTGTTGGGACTTCCCTGGTGGTCCAGTGGTAAAGAATCCACCTTGTAATGCAGGGGACGCAGGTTTGATCCCTGGTCAGGGAACTGAGATCCCACATGCCACAGCCGAACTAAGCCTGCGCACCACAACTACTGAGCTCGAGCGCCTCAACTAGAGAGCCCACGTGCTGCAAACTACAGAGCCCATGTGCTCTGAAGCCTGAGTGCCACAACTAAAGAAGAGAAAATGCCCGCACACCACAACTAGAGAGAAGCCCGCGTGCCACAATGAAAGATCTTTCATGCTTCAACAAAGATCCCATGTGCCGCAACTAAGACCCGACGCAGCCAAAAATAAAAACATTAATAAAATAAAATAATAAAAAATTTTAAAATATATATTTGTTAAACCAGTAGATGATGAATGCCTCATGGGAGTTTACCTAGAAGTTTTACTTTAGTCCAAGTACTTCCACAGCGGTCTTAAGGTAATATTGATTCTAACCCTGATGGTTCTGAATCAGTTAGATAAAAGAAAGAGATAAAAGGTGCAGAGAATCCAAAATGAAAAAGTTGGAATATCAAGATCTTGTATCCCTCCTCCTCCAGTCTCAGGTGAACTGGAACCATTTGCCATTCTCCTTCCAGAGGGAAGAAGAATATTAAAATATTACTAATCTAAACCACACAGTGTGAATTTTGAGGGATCTGAAGATGGAGGGTGTGGAAAAGGAATTAGCTGACAACCTGGGGAAAAAAACAAATATTTTATCTAGAATTTATGTCAGGTAAGGAAACAAAGACTAGTTATAGTTAGGCACTTAACTTAACCAAGAAAGAAAGATTTGAAAGAAAATGTGTTTTGGAGAAAGGTGGAATTGTGACAATTTTAAAGAAAGTAAAAACTCAAGAGTTTTGGAAAACTATCTAAAATGTAATTCTGGTTATGTCATTGGTACAGTACTGGCTGAGGAGGAAAGGTGATAAAGATGGTTGCACTGAAAAGTTCTCGGAGAAGTTCGGATTCAGACAGATGGTTGTTTTTGTGACACTGAATCGCCAGCACCCGGCTTAGTTCCTGTGACATGTTTGGCATTTGATCTTGAATAAATCATAGAATAATATATGAATAAAAAATGAATATAAGAGGAGTAGAGAGTAATCAATGTTGACTACATGCAACTATAATGGATTTTTTTCCACAATATGGTAAATGAGCTGAAGCTCAGAATATTTTTTTTTTTTTTTGGTTATCACAGACTCAAATAGTAAAACAAAGAAAGTGGAATTTAGGAAAATGGACAAAGGATACAGTTGAGATTAAAGTGAACAGTCACGACTCCTGACTGCCCCTTTTAAGCCTTCCCATTTCCAACTTAAAGATCGTAGTGAGAAAATCCATATGGACATGCCGTTAATAAGTTAGAGTAGAACAACATAAAACCAAACTAGCTTCATCTAGGCTGCTGAAAATATACTGGAAAAATATTTAGCAGTACATATCAAGGATCACAAGGGTTCATACTTTTGAAACTTTTAAGGCTACTTCTGAAATTTACTGTAAGGTTTGAAATAAGTTATGATCAAAATATTAAAGTAGCACTATTTATAAATAAGAAATGGAAACAAGTGAAATTTGTAATAATCTAATATGGAAGAAATAAATCTTGTGCTGTTGTGGATCCAGAGCACTGCCAGAGGCACCTTTTATGCAAACTTGATACCAACAGTGGCAGGAAGACAAGCAGACTGAGCTATCTCTCTGCACAGTGGTTCCAAGCATATTTATATATTATAAAACAAAGAAAGAAAAAAGAGAAAACCAGGATGCTAATGATGTCACTTATAATTTAAATGAATGATTAAAAGACTATTTTCATAAGCCTATAGTATTCCTTAATATAGACATAACTTACAGCTTTATATAATTTTCAAAAACAGACTTTACAAGTTTGGGCATTACCATAGGTTTGGGGTTAAGACTCTATTTTTCAGGTAGTGTAAGAAATGTCATAGAGCAATATTCTATATGAGATTCCTTATATCTTTATATTGTATATCAAGAAGAAATATATAGAATCTTAATTTATTATAAAAAAAGGTCCAATTTGATTATACTTTGTACCTTCATCCTGATGAATCAGCTAAATCAGCTAAGTATTTTCTTGGTTCAACACACTATGTTCATATATATATATATATATATATATATATATATATATATATATATATACACACACACACACACACACACACATTTATTTTCCCATCTTTTTTTGGAAAGTGAATTTACAGAACATCTAAATAAGCAAACTATTTTTAGGGTTGTGACATTACTTCTTCTGCAAAGGCTCTTCAAGGCTGAATAAAACAATATATATAATTGTTCTCTTCTCAGAGTTATACAACATAATAGAAAATTAAATGAATGATTATATATCAACTATGCACACATGAGAATGCTGTAAACTCTGTAAGTGCAGGTACTTTGGCTTAGCAGTACATTCCCATGACCTTGAATAGAAACCAATAAATGTTCAATAAATAATTGCAGATGAATAAATACCATAGATGAATTATTACAAAGCCATAAAAAGAACAATTACAGAAACAATGTAAAACATGGAAGAGTTTATAGTATAGTGTCGTTACACTGATTAAAAATATACAATACATATGGTGCAGCAACTGAATAGGGAGATATGTTTATAAAAAGTTGCCCTATATATTTTTTAGGACTTTATTTTTTTAGGATAGTTTCGGTTCACAGCTAAATTAAAGGCAAGATACAGAGATTTTCCATATACCCTCGGCCTCTACACACACATAGCCTCCCCCATTTACAACGTCCCCTCCAGAGTGGCAAATCTGTTACATTTGATGAACCTACACTGACACATCATAATCACCCAAAGTCTGTATTATTACAATTCACTCCTGGTGTTGCACATTCCATGAGTTTAGACAATTGTATAATGACATATACCCACCACTATGGCATCATCCAGAGTATTTTCCCTGCCCTAAATATCCTCTGTACTCACCTATCCCACCATACCACCCCTGCCCAACCCCTGGCAATCACTGATCATTTTGCCTCTCTATCTAAACTTTACAATCAGTTTGTCTGTATCCACAGAATACCTTTTCTTGATTTTTACTGGGATTGCGCTGAATCTACAGATCAAGTTGGGAAGAACTGATATCTTGACAATATTGAGTCTTCGCTTCCATTAACATGGAGTATCTCTTCATTCACTCAGTTATTTTGTTTCATTCACCAACGTTTTATAGTTTTCCTCATATAGATGTTATACATATTTTGTTAGATATACTTAAATATTTCATTTTTAGGGGTGCTAATATAAATAGCATTATGTTTTAAAATTTAAATTCCACTTTTTCCTTGCTGGTGTATAGGAAAGCAATAGACTTTTGTGTATTAGCCTTGCATCCTGCAACCTTGTAATCACATATTAGTTCCAGAATGTTTTTTGTTTTTTTTTTTTTTTACTTGTTTTTTAAAATTAAGTCTTGGATGGTCATATCATCTGTGAACAAAGATAGTTTTAGTTTTTCCTTCTCAATCTGTGTAACTTTATCCCCCTTTTTTTTTTTTTTGGTCTTATTGCATTATCTATAACTTCCTGTACAATGCTGAAAAGGACTGGTGGGAGGAAATATCCTTGTCTTGTACCTGGTATCTTAGTGGGAAACCATTAGTTTCTTACCATTAATAATAATGTTAGCCATAAGTTTCCTTTTAGATATTCTTTACCAAGTTGAGCAATTTCCCTTATATGCCTAATTTACTGGGAGTTCTTAATCATGAATAGGTATAGTATTTTATGAAATCGTTTTTCTTCATCCATCGATATGATCATGTAATTTTTCATCTTTACCCTATTGATGTGATGGATTACATTACTTGATTTCCAAATGTTGAACCAGCCTTGCATACCTAGGATGAATCCCATTTGGTCATAGTTTTTACTTCTTTTTATACATCATTGGATTCAATTTGCAAACATTTTGTAGCAGATTTTTATATTTATGTTCATGAAAAATAGTGGTCTGTCGTTTTCTTTTCTTGTAATGTCTTTCTCTGATTTTGGTTGTAGGGTAATGCTGATCATAGAATGAGTTAGGAAGTATTCCCTCTATTTCTATTATCTGAAAGAGATTATGGAGAATTGATATAATTTCTTCCTTAGTTTGTAGAATTCACAAGTGAACCCATGTGGGACTGGTGCTTTCTGTTTTGGAAGTGCATTAACTATTTGGAAAGGTAATACGATTCAACTTCTTTAATAGATATAGGCGTATCTAGATTGTCTATTTCTCCTCATGTGAGTTTTGGCAAATTGTGTCTTTTAAGAAATTGGATCATTTCATCTAGGTTATCAGATTTGTTTCAAGGCAGATTTGCTGAAAACAAATTCACTCAATTTTTGTTTATCTGAGAAAGCCTTTATTTCTCCTTCACTTTTAAAGGATAATTGCACAAGTTAAAGAATTCTATGTTGGTGTTTTTTTTCAGCAAGTTAAATATTTCACTCCATTTTTTCCTGGCATCGTTTCTGAGGAGATGTCATATGTAATTCTTATCTTTATTTCTCTATATGTGAGCCACTCCCCTCTTGGTTTCTTTCAGGATTTTTTCTTTATCTTTAATATTCTATAGTTTGAAAATGATATACATAGACCTAGGGGCTTTTGTTTGTTTCCTTTGTTTTTGTTTGCATTTATCCTGCTTGGTATTTTCTGTGTTTCCTGGGTCTGTGGTTTAATGGGTGACATTAATTTGAGGATATCTTAGTCATTATTTTCTCAAATATACCGTCTGTTTTGTTCTCTCTTCTCTTTCTGGTATTCCCATTACATGTATGTTTTACCTTTTGTAGTTGTTCCATAGTCCTTAGATGTTCTGTTTTGTTTCGGTTTTTTGGGGTTTTATTTTTTGTTTTGTACATTTTTTTAAAGTCTTTGTTGTCTTTGTTTTGGTTTTTGATGATTCTATTGATATATCCTCTGTGTCAGAGGTTCTTTCTTCAGTTGTGTTCAGCCTATTAATAAGCCCATCAAAGGCATTCTTCATTTCTGTTATATTGCTTTTCTCTCTAGTATTTCTTTTTGGTTCTTTCTAGGATATTCATCTCTCTGCTTACACTGCCTACTTGTTTTTTCATGCTGTCTCCTTTATCCATGAGAGCCCTTAGCATATTAATCATAGATGTTTTAAATTCCTGGTCTGATAGTTCCAACATCCTGTCATGTCTGGTTCTGACGCGTGCTCTGTTTCTTCAAATTATGTTTTTTGGCTTTTTGTATTTCTTGTAATTTTTTCTTGATGGTCATACATGATATACCAGGTAAAAGAAACTGCTGTAAATATGCCTTTAGTAATGTGGTTGTGAAGTATGGGGTGGGGCAAGTGTTCTATATGATTAGGTCTTAGTCTTTTAGTGAGCCTATGCCTCTGGACCATGAACTTCATAAGTGTTTCTCAGTTTTTCTCTCCCTCTTAGGTGGAACAGGTTGGCTAGAGTGGGCTGGAACTGGGTTTTTCCCTTCTCCCATGTGTAAGGCAAGCCAGCTGTAATTGTTTATTTCCCTTCCCCCACGTTAGTTAGGTGCTGATAATACCCCAGCAGGTTAAACTGTGTATATTTTTTGTAATGAGGAATTCTGAGTAATCTGGGTGGAAAATCCTTTAATATTTTAAATGTGGGCAATAATTACAAATAATTAAATTATTCAAGAATAAAAGGTATATATTCTTCAGATTTAATGATCAAATATATTACTTTTTCTTTAATGATACTTTAAAATAAATTCAGGAAAATTATACATTTGCATATTGCATTATAATTTATCTTATAGTAAATCCATAAATAATGTCACAGCTAATTCTCAGAACTATATGATGAGTCAAAATTTAATCTTATCTCACAATATTCAACTAAATAAATTTTAGAAAAATTAAATAGTGTATTGAAGGACTTCTAGTTGAGCGGGTCTTAAAAACAGAGCTATAAAATGAGACAAAAAATAATTAATACTAATTGAGTAATAACCATGGGCCACTCAGGGTTCTGAGCATTTATATACACATATGCAGGTATTATACATACATGCAGGTATTCTCCACTTTTCAAAAGTTTGCTTTACACTATTTCTCTTTTATGAAAGATCTACATTATTTCCTGCTTTTGCTAACTGAAAGAAATCCAAAGAGGATTTTCACATTTACAAAAAAGTTAACTGCTTCTTTGCTTTATGCCATTTTGGCTTATGCAAGTTTTTAAAGGAATGCTCAACTTTTGGATAGTGGGGAAAACCTGTATACAAATATCCCGTAATTTTAAAAAAACAAAAACAAAACCAAAAACTACTATGAAATAGGTCGCTATTAACATCCCCATCTTATGGATGAGGAAATTGAGCCACAGGAAACTTAATTACCTGGCCACCACCTATGCAGTTTAAAGAGGAAGAGCCAGGATTTGGACTTGTTTGGCTCTAGAATATGTGCTAATCACTAAGCTCTACAATGTGTCTCAAAGAGAAAGTTTGCCTAAAAATTTATTTTTAAAAATATAAGATCTCAGGAACTTCCTTGGTGGCACAGTGGTTAAGAATCCACCTGCCAATGCAGGGGACGTGGGTTTGAGCCCTGGTCTAGGAAGATCCCACATGCTGCGGAGCAAGTAAGCCTGTGAGCCACAACTACTAAGCCTGCACTCTAGAGCCCACAAGCCACAACTACTAAGCCCATGTGCCACAACTACTGAAGCCCGTATGCCTACAGCCCATGCTCCGCAACAAGAGAAGCCACTGTAATGAGAAGCCCGCGCACAGCAACAAAGAGTAGCCCCCGCTTGCCTCAACTAGAGAAAGCCCGCACGCAGCAACCAAGACACAACGCAGCCAAAAGTAAATAAATTTATATTAAAAAAAAAAGCAAAGAACCGAAGTTTTAAAAGTATAAGATCTCAAAGAATGATAAAGAATAATAAAAATAATACTCATTACAGAAAAATAGAATAGAAACATAAAGTAGAGACTAGAAATAAAACCATAGGCTTCTGGGCTATGGGTTTAGGAGCAGGCCCTAGTTATTCAGCTTCAGTAGGGTATCAGAGACTAAAAGTACTTTGTGTCAGATGGGAGATAAAAGCCTACATATCGTTAAAGCCATGGATACTGTAAGTTTTCTTAAAAATATGAAGCTGACAAAAGTTGTTTTCAAATCTGTTTGAAGATGCAATTTATTTGAAGGTATATATTTAAGGAATCTGGAGTTATACACAGTCTTACAACTTGGATCTGAACCAAGTAACACATGCTAATAACTTGCTCAGTGGTTTTCAATCCTAGAAGGCAGGCTACCTGAATCATAAATGTAGAACTTATTCTAGGATACCCTGAGGCTATTGGCCTGGGAGACAAAGGAAATAGCTACAATATTGAAAGCTCTGAAAGAGTAAGCACAAATAGAGAGCAAGAGAGGTAAAGAAGCAAAAAGAAAGAACCACTTTTCTTACTCTACTCAAAAGTAGCCACAATTTTTTTTTTTTTTTTGCAGTACATGGGCTTCTCATGGTTGTGGCCTCTCCCATTGTGGAGCACAGGCTCCGGACGTGCAGGCTCAGCGGCCATGGCTCACGGGTCTAGCCGCTCCGTGGCATGTGGGATCTTCCCGGACCGGGGCATGAACCCGCATCCTCTGCATTGGCAGGGGGACTCTCAACCACTGCGCCACCAGGGGAGCCCCACAATTTTTTTTTTGTGATAGGTAAAGAGATCTAAAGTTATTAAGCCTGTCAATAATTGGAAATAAAGTTAATCTGAGTGCGTTAAAATTACAAAAAGACTGAAAAATATTTTTAAATAAGTATGAATCTCAAAGATGTTGAAAATTAATACTCATTAAATAAAAAGAAATGAAACCAAAACAGTCTAAAATGACTTGAAAAAAACAAGAAAATTGAAACATTAATCATTGAAAACAAAAGGCTCAATAGATAGGAAATACTTTAGAATAGACAAAATTGAAAAGAGAGTTAGTGAATTGGAGATTGTACTGGGAAATTCAGTTAGATTGCATATGTAGAGATAAAAAGATGAAAGCATTCAGACCAGTAAGAGATGTAGGGGAGTACGGAGCTGGATATTCCAATATATTACAAAAGAAGAGCATGTACAGACAGACAGAAGAGCAGTATTTGAAGGTATAATAATGGAAACTTTTCCAAAATTGAAGGAAGATATATTAAAAATAACAGTGCATTCCAAGTATTGAGCATGATATATAAGAATAAAACACACCTAGAAACAAGTAATGAAAGTATGGAGCATTATGAATGAAAAAAAATTATCTACAAGAGAAAAATTACAGATTATTTATAAAACAATTAGATTGATAACAAAAACTAGATGTTAGAACTAGTGGAATAATGTCCAAATCGTGTGGGAAAATAAAATTCAATCTAAATTTGTTTACTTAGCTAAATATGACTCTGGACTAAATGTATTTTAAACATTCAGACTATAAAAGTTTAAACATAAACATCTTATGGGAAGAACTATTGATAATTATATTTTGCCACAACTATTAATAGTTATATTGTCAGGTGATATGGTCAGCACAGATATTGAAAAATCAAGAAACTTTAGTCAAGGTTAGTTAACTGTTTGCTACAAAAAAGAAATGTCCAAACCAAATCCTAACTCTAACCATCCTAATCTAACCTTAATTTTAATCTTAATTAAAAAAAAAGAAATACATTAAAAAGAAGTAAAGAAAAGAATAAATGGGAAACACAATAAGTTGTGATAGCAATAACAATGAACATACAAATAATTACACATACACACGCACATAAATAGGCTATACTTAACAATTAAAATAGACAACAAAAATGTTTAGAAAAACAGAAAATACAATCTTATGCAAAATACAAGAAAAACATTAAAATAAGAACAGTGGCAAAAAAAATATACTCAGAGTAAAAATAAAAGAATTTAATTATTAAATACTAATTAATAGGAAGCTGGCAAAGGAGTATCATTATCAGAAAAAAAGAAATTTAAGTGAAAAAAATTATTACTAGAGCTAATTGAGATCAAGTGATTTTCCTAAAATTATCTTAGTAGAATAATTTGGAGTGAGGATTCAAGCATATGTCAGTTGACTTCAGGGTCTGCAATTTTAACATACATATATATATATATATATAAAATGTAGCATAGTATATCACAAACGCTTAAATATATTTAATATATTCTTCCATTAGAATATATTTAAGTGAGTTAATAACTCAGATCAATAGTTGTTCACAAAGATGTTCCTCACAATATTATTTATAAGATGGGGCAGTAGAAACACAAGAAATTAGTTGTTCAATAGATAAAAAGATACACAGAAGCACATGTATATATACATATCTTTATATAGATATAACTGTAACATATAATTATATAACTAAACTATTATTTAACTATGGATGGCATTTCCAAAGATTACTAATACAAAGGAAAATATACATATGGTGGTACAATAAAGCAGCAGAGTTACTTACAGTTATACACACACAGAAACATATGTTGAAAATAAGATTGGTTGGACTAAATCATAACTGATTATCTTTAGGTAACAGGATGAATCATTCTTATTTTATTTGTTCCTTTTCATATTTTCAAAATTCAAATTTCATGGAACTAGTATCTATTAATTAGTATAATCAGAAAAATAGTTTTTAATAAATAATGAAATCAAACCATCATACACAATATGATGTCAAGTCAAATGATCTAATTTTCATTAGTGATCCTGTCAAGTGATCTAATTTTCATTTTCTAAATATCTACTATGTAAAATGGGCAAGAAAGAGGGGTCATCAAGCAAATGGCAGATACATTAAGCCCTAGAAACATCAGCTGCTTTTAATACATGAAGGTAATGACCTGCAGCTTGGTATTAAGGTATAACTATAATAAAATGGTTAGGCTCATTAGCAGGAAAATTAGTATTTCAAACATTTTTAGTACTGATACATTAGTGTCTCTCTTAGGACAGGCTTGTGCAGCATTAAGCATTAGCTCATTACACTCTTCCCTCAGTACCTTAATGGCACAAATAAGCTAAGGAAATTACGGAATTAGAATGGAAACAGAAGGTAAGTTTTGGGAATGTTCAGAGTGTGAGGCTAAATAAGGAAGGAATAAAAAGCACTGGAAAGATGTTGATAAGATTGCTGTTGTCAGCACGTACTTCTGCTCTATGCCATTGTCAATCAGTTAGGTATTAATAACTTGAATCACCAAGCATGCCCCAGGGATATGGGACCTGGACATCTCAAACAAGTACGTAGCATCTAGAGTACACAACACTGCACTACATAATCATGATAACCTGTTCAAAGTGACTTCTATTTAATATCTCATTGAAATCTTCATTTCTATAGTTAGGTTATACCACCAGATTATTCAGATGAGAAAATTGAGACTTAAAATACTATACAACTTGCCTAACGGCATTTTGTTAATAAAATGTAGGTCCAGGATTCAAATCCAGACAATCTGACCAAGTGTCCCAGATCTTAAACGTTTAGCAAGGAAGCTTTTTGCATGCCTTGACCTAGATGCTTTGGAGAATAGAAGCCCATAAAGTCCCATTTTAAGTGCTTAAAGAGCATAGTCTGTTATGGAGGTAGAATGCCCTGAAAGAGCTAATGTTACTGTAACAGAATAACAACAAATATGTATTAGCAAAGAACAAATTGAGCAAGCAAGTGTTAATTTAAAAGGCAGAAGAATAATTAGAAACAGATGAAGACAATTAATGTATATAAAGGAACAAATATTTACTGAGCTGTACTCTGTCACTGGCTTGGGGTCATGATCTAGAGATACAATAGATGTAAGCTCTATACAAATACAATGTTAAAGGCAAAGTTAAATGCCAGAAGTAGATAAAGGATTATTTCTAGTAAAAATTGACCACCTAACCCAAGCCTGTGGGATCAGAGAAGCTTTCCTCTAGGAATGCAGTCCTAGAATAGGTCCATTAAGTGAATGCACCTTTCTAGAAACAGTGACATTTTAAGTAGGTGCAGATTATGAAGAGACATTAGTGGACAGAAAGCGGGAGGGCATCGTTAGTATTGAAAATGGTACAATGTCAGAATACAAAGCAGAGATTAACATATTTCACTAGGGGGAATTAGGTGAATTTATGATGAGGTTAGTAATGTGTAAAAATTCTGAAGAGTTTTTGGAGCTCACACTGAGAAATATGAATTTCATATGATATGAAAAGTTGTTACGTGTTTTGAACATAAATATTGATATGTTAAAAAGAATGAAGGCCAGTAGTTTCAGTGAGTTAAGCAGGTACCTACGTACAAAATTGTCTCTCTGAGACCCTGCAAAACAAGTAAACATGACTTTCCTGTGGTTTTCAAGTTTGTGCCATAAGTCTTAGCAAGAATTTGACTGAACGCAGGCAAACTTGTCTGGACCAGTAGGAAACTTCTTCATTCATCAAAGAAATATTGGTGGAGTTCACTAGGTGTTAGACACTGATTTAAGTGGTAGATAAACAGGAGTGAACAAAGCAGAGAGAAGTCCTGGACTTATGGAACTTGTATGCTTCTGGAGAGAATCATATGATAAATTAAATAAATCAGTAAAATATGTGGTACGTTAAATGTTAACGGGATTTATGGGAAAAAAAGTGTAGACATGGAATACCTGGCAGAAAGAGTGTTAAAGCATAAATAGCCTGAGTCAAGAAGGGTCTCACTAGAAACATGACTTCTGAGTTCAGAGCCAAAGGAAGAAGAGTGATCCAAGAAAAGGAAAGAGTGAGATCAAGGCCCTCTGGGCAGAAGTACTGAACATAAATAGGCTGGTGTAGCTGGACTTCAAAGTCCTTGATTCTACATGAAGTCAGGAGAAAAACAAAAATCAAAGCAACACTGGGCTATGTGTTTGAATGGATTGAATAGGACTATATTTAGAGATCAGGTGGAAATGATGACAGTTGTCATTAAGTCTAGATTGCTAGGTGCAGAAAGAAGTGTTCCCATGATTTCAACAATGTCTACATACTTACGACTCCCAAATTTACACGTCCAATTGACATCTCTATTTTGAATTCCAGATCTTTATTTTCAAATACCCACAGAACATTACTATTTGGATATTCCACAGATACCACAAGTCAGCATATTCAAAGCCAAGTTCATCTTTCCCTCAAACTTGATCTTTCTGCTGTACTTTCCATTTCAATAAAAGGCTTCATATCCCATTCACTCAGCAGAGATTGTCATCCTATTCTCCATCTCTCTCCTCTCCTATCCTGTTCAGTTGAAGTAGGCCTCCACTCTCCACAAATCCCTCATTTCAGGTCCTCCTCATCTCACGCACAGACACGTGTAGTGAACTCTGCTTCAGCCATGTATTTTTGCAGTTCATTTTCACAACTGGTTCTCAGCCAGGGTGATTTTGCCTCCTGGAGGACACCTGACAACGTCTATAGAGACATCTTTGATTATCACAGCTGGGGCACCTACCACTGGCATTCAGTTGGCAGAGGCCAGGGATGTTGATTAATATCTTATAATGCACAGGGCAGCCCATCCCCACCCCTGGATTTACAAAATTACCTCATCCCTAATATCAATAATGCCATAGTTGAAAAATTAATGACAGAGTAATATTTTCTAAAATACAAATTTGAGCCCCTCCTTGACCTGCCTCCTTCCTGCCTCTCATCTCCCACAACTTCTCCGCACATTACTCTGCTCTACTCCTTGAATACACTATGCTCTCATCCTTTTCTTCTCACTATTTCTACTGACTAGGATGCTGATTTGCTATTTCTTTCTCTGTTAAATATTAAATATATTTTAAAACTTGGCTCTAACACAACTTCTTCTAAATTATTCTAGGGAACGTTAGGTATTCCTTATCTTGCTCCTGAACAGCCATGTCATAAAACTTACACAACAAATTGTAATTTTTTGTACACATGCATGTCTTTTCCTTCTAGACCTATATTGTGCAATGCTACTGGCTACTGAGTACTTGAAATGTTAATTACTGCAACTAATTTTTAAATTTAATTTAATTTTATTTTAAATCGACATTTTGGTCTTCCCTGGTGGCGCAGTGGTTGAGAGTCCGCCTGCCGATGCAGCGGACACGGGTTCGTTCCCCGGTCCGGGAAGATCCCACATGCTGCGGAGCGGCTGCGCCCGTGAGCCATGACCGCTGAGCCTGCGCGTCCGGAGCCTGTGCTCCGCAACGGGAGAGGCCACAACAGTGAGAGGCCCGCGTACCGCAAAAAAAGTAAATAAATAAAATCAACATTTTCTCATGTAGCTAGTCACAATCATATTGGACACTTTAGACAAAGAACAGTTCCATCATTACAGAAAGTTTACTTAGATAGTACTACTGTAAATCTTTTGTACTCTGGGGCTTATATTATACACTTAAAAATATTGAAACGAATGAGTTAATGAATCATTATTTCCATAGCTGAATCATCAGAGCAAAACTTTTCCTAATGCTTATGATTGACCTCTCTCAAGAATTATGCCAGATATTCCCATTGATCTTTAATTTGCTATTTTTGGTATCTAAAATTTGTTGCATTACATTGATAGATAGCTATCCACTTTGTGTGTAGATTTTTATTCTTTAATTATATTGTAGTTCATCAAGGAGCAGGACTAAATACTTTAGTTGGCTGAATCGCCCACAAAACCTAGCATAATGCCCTTCATTCTGCAAATGCTGAATAAATTGAAAGCACAGTTCTGGTAGAATTGATGACACATTAGCCCAACTTCCTGTCTGCCAGATATGGTGCAAAATTAGTGGATTTCTGAAGGTAATGGGGAGAAGAAGGTTTAACAAATCACTGAGAGTCTTTCTAGTTTAAGGACAATTTTTGAAACTAACGTTTTATTCAAGGAGAAATGGAAAATCCCTAACATGGCATATGAAATTAATGCATTCTGCCTCTGGCAATGAGCCCCTTCTAAAAGCACTAGAGATACATTTTCTGACTCTCATGTGAGTTTACTTCATTTTCAGTGTCATTATTGGCATTATTTCAGATATTCATGTATGAGATCTTTGTCTTGTAGGTCCTTGATGTTTTCTTGTGATACGGCTTGTCACACTGCAATACTCATTTATGATATATTTACATAGTAACGTGCTGACTATAATGTCAAAGTAGGGCAAGAGGATTTTTGGAATATGAAGGAATAAACCAAAGAGGTATAAAGTAAAAACTAAAGCTTAGTACTTAATATCTGAAGAGAGAACAATATTAAATTATTTCAGTTTGGCATTGCTGTGTACGTCAAAGGAAAGATTTCAGTTTTGCTGCTGGGTTTGCTAGTAAGTATGGAGTCAAAAAGGATCATTCAAATTTCAGAAAGACCAGATGTTGAAAACACATTCTTGTTTCTCTTAAAAGCCTTCTAACTGATATATTCAAATTCAATAGCTTTTCTCAATTTCTAAGGAAAACATTAGTGACTATAGACACATGTCTGAAAGAGGATATAAAGGTTGTCCAGATCAAAGTCTCCCACAGATTAGAAAAGTGAAGGCTTGAGAAATTAAGGGACTGGTTTAAGCCTTCACATGAAATCCATGGTCCAATCAGGACTATAATTCAGATTTACTACAGACACACTGTCAACCTTTATTTTTTATGGAAGAAAGGGCTAACTATAAATTTTAAAAAGAATGTCATTATCATTAAAATCACATATCTTCTGATTAAATCTGTTGACAGTTAAAGGCAGATGATAAAAAGACTCCCTCTGTCTGTCACAATGGAGAATGGAGTAACAGGGACCAGGTTTACTCTCCTGTGTGAAAAATCCAAAAAAATGGTCAAGATACAGGAAACAATAGTTTGCAAGACACCGTACATGAGGCAACAAAGGTCAATAACCACTGAGATACAGGAAATAATGATGTGAGCCATAGAAGATTGCTGTGACATGCTGCCTTGATAGTTTCTAGTCCACAGCACAGGGAGAGGGAACTGGACAGTGCATGGCTGACTCCGAGGTTGAGGGGATAAAGCTGAGAGTCCAAGGAAACAAGGCAGCTCAAGTTTGCAGAGCAGAGTACACGAGGAGAGAACCCTGGAGATCTGCAGAGCAATTTCCTCCAGTATTTAGCTGAGTACAGATTGGCAAGTGCATTTGAGGAAACTACCCAGAGGCCTGGTAAAGAACCACTTGAAATGATTAGAGGGAACAGGGAAAGGCACTCACGTAAGGCTGGGAATTGTGCCTGTCCCAGTAGCCAGACTGAAAAAGTTCAAGATTCAGGGGCACTGTGTGGACTAGAGCACAAAGAAGTGTCTTGCTTCAGAAATGGGGAAATAATTAACTCTAGATTAAGAATGGCTGCAGTCCCACCTAACAAATCTTAAGAGCAGACATGAAAGAACCAATTTCTAAGTAATTTAATAGAAAAAAAGCTCAAGAATATTTATAGGAATACAAAAATATCTATCACCTAACAAAATTAGTTAAATGAATTTATGAGGTTCATGTAATATTGGCCAGAGGTTTGTCAATTTTGTTTATCCTTTCAAAAAACCAGCTTTATTGATCTTTTCTATTGTCTTTTTTGATCTCTACTTTATTTTCTGTCTGATCTTTATTATTTCCTTCCTTCTGCTGACTTTGGGTTTTGTTTGTTCTCATTTTTCTAATTCTTTTAGGTGGTAGGTTAGGTTGTTTATTTGAGACTTTTCTTGTTTCTTGAGGAAGGCCTGTATCACTATGAACTTCCCCCTTAGAAACACTTTTGTTGCATCCCATAGATTTTGTAAGGTTGTGTTTTTTTAAGATTTTTTGGATGTCTTTTTAAAGTCTTTATTGAATCATTTTTACAGTCTTTCCTGAATTTGTTACAATATTGCTTCAGTTTTATGCTTTGGTTTTTTGGCTGCGAGGCATGTGGGATCTTAGCTTCCTGACCAGGGATCGAACCCGCACTCCCTGCATTGGAAGGCAAAGTGTTTCATTGTTGTTTGTCTCAAGGTATTTTCCAATTTCCTTTTTGATTTTTATCACTGACTCATTGGTATTTTAGGAGAATACTGTTTAGTCTCCATGTGTTTGTTGCCCCCCCTCCCCCCGTGGTTGAGTTCTATTTTCATACTGTTGTGGTCAGAAAAGATGTTTGAAATAATTTCTACCTTCTTAAATTTGTTGAGGCTTGTTTTGTGCCCTATATGTGGTCTATCCTAGAGAATGTTCAAAAGAAGGTATATTCTGTTTTTTTGTTTGGTTGGTTTTGTTGGTGGGGGGGCACATAGTGTCCTGTAGATATCAATTAAGTCCAACTAGTCTATTGTGTCATTTAGGATCTCTGTTGCCTTATTAATTTTCTGTCTGGAAGATCTGTCCATTGCTGTCACTAGGGTATTAAAGTCTCCTACTATTATTTTATTCCTGTCAATTTCTACCTTTATGTCTGTTAGTATTAGTTTTATATGTTTAGGTGCTCCTACATTGGGTGCATATATGTTAATGAGTGTAATATCCTCTTCTTGCATTGATCCCTTTATCATTATATAATGTCCTTTGCCAAGTAGAGTATCCTAGGTTGCAGGGTTTTCCCTTTCAATATATTATGCCACTCCCTTCAGTTCTGTAGAGAAATCAGCTGATATCTTTATGAGGGTTCCCTTGTAACTGACTCCGTTTTTGTCTTGCTGCCTTTAGAATCTTCTCTTTATCTTTAAATTTTGTCATTTTAATTGTGATATGTCTTGGTGTGGGTCTGTTTGGGTTCATCTTGTTTGGGATGCTCTGTGTACCCTGTACCTGAATATCTGTTTCCTTCTTAAGGTTTGGAAAGTTTTCAACAATAATTTTTCAAATACAATTTTGATTCCCTTCTTTCTCTCTTCTCCTTCTGTAGCCCCTGTTATGCATAGGATGGCATATTTATATTATCCCATTACATTTTTTTTTTGTCTTCTTGTCTGCTGTTGTGATTGAGTGATTTCCATTATTCTATCTTCCAGATCACTTACTCATTCTTGTGTGTTATTTAGTCTGCTACTCATTGCTTCTAGATCGGCTTTTATCTTTGCAACTGAGTTGTCTAATTTTGATTGGTTCCTCCTCTTGTTATCTTCACTGGGAGTGGTTCCTCTGCTTTTTCATTTTATTTAACTTTCTCTGTCACTATAAATTTAGGAGAAACAGTTATCTACTGTGGTCTTGAAGGGGTGTTTTTATGTGGGAGCACCCCTGTGTAGACTGTGTAAGTCCAATATTTTTGGTGTAAGGGCTGTTTTTGGTATAGATGCCAGCCATATCCTTCCTCAGTGTGTGATGGCCATTAGCCCCTTGCTGGTGGGTGTGATTGGTGTTGTGGTGTCCAGAGCCTGCACTGGATGTTGGGTGGGGCCTCCTCTTTGCTCCATGGCTGATAGACCTGTCAGAAGCTGAGGTCTGCTCCCCAGTTGTTGGAGTGGAAGCCCTGAGTGTTGGGTTCAATAAGGCTCTGTTGTCCTTAAGTGCATGCTCTGTCCCAAAGGAGGCGAGTGCTGAAGCAAGTGAGGCCCATGTGATCACAGTAAACCTATGCACCTCCCGTGCATCCATGGTTTTGCTCAGAAGCAGCAAAGTTGTGTCCTTTTCTCCACTGTGTTCATCCTGGACCCAGTGCTAGGCTGGTGCTGGGAGGTGGGGCCCATACCCCAGGCCCTCTAGGCTATCTCTGTGCAGCTAGACTGAGTCCTCTCTTAGGGCCCATCCTCTTCAGTTCACTGCCTAGTTGCTGCACACACTAGCAGCCCCCAGTTGGTGCACATTTCAGGCTGGGAAGTGCAGCAAGGTGGCAGCCATCAATGCAGGGGTATCTCTGTACTGACTGCTAGCAAGCCAGCACATAGCACTCCTCTTGAGCAGAGTCCAGGCCCCTCAAGTCCCTCCATCTGTCCCAGCAGACCTCCCAGCAGGCAAGGGGGCTTCCCAGGGTGAGGGCCTGCCCATATCAACCTTCTCTTCTTCACAGATAGCTTCCAAGGGTGCTGGTCCTGTCTTGATACTTTTTTTCTTTCCTTTCTACCTGGTTATATGGGAATCTTTCTTGAAGATTTGGTTGTATAAGAGATCTTCTGCCAGCTTCCAGTTGGTTTTCAGTGAGAATTGTTCCACATCTAGATATATTTTTGATGTGTTTGTTGGGGGAGGTGAGTTCCATGTCCTCCTATCCACCATCTTGATCCTCTGAAGCTATTTCTAATTCACATACCTGGTAAGCAGTTGCTGTGATCAGAAACTCAAACTGATTGAATTCAAATCCATTAGATAAACAAGAAGAAAGGAATAAATTCATATGTAAATCAGATGGAAGGTCTTTATTCAAAGCTTTTAAATTGAATTTCGATGCACATTATTATTTAATTTTGGCATAGTGACCTTGGAACTAGCAGAAGTTGAGGGTAAAAATCCTAGATATTGAGGGAGGGGGAGGGGGAGTGTAACGTGGCTCATTAGTGAACATGGCCAGACAATGAAAAGCCTGAATAGAGCTTAGAGTTTTATATCTTTTCTTGTCACTTTCCCTGTGAAACTGGAAAATAAATTTAAGACTTAACTAACACATGCCAATAGAATTCTCATCCAATGTTTAAACAATTATAATATGACACATATATGTATAATTAATGCAGTCACTTGAGTAATTCACACACATGCTACACACACACAGACACAGAGCATATATTTTCTTGAAATGCTTATAATTTGAGAGTTCTTCGCCTCTGTCCATCAACTTATTTTCTCTAAACAACCATTTTTAAGTAAAGCACATATGCCCATATTTATTAACATTTGAATGAAGCCTGCACTGGTAATCTTACTTCCTAAAACAACCCACACTAATGGGTTTTCTAATTTGTGAATTAAAGGACATTCAAATGCTTTTAAAAACCAGTTTGTCAACTGCTAAACTTTTACTTCTTTTTGATCCATTTAATCAAGCTGCTCTAACCCATCCTTTTCCCAGAATAGTACATTTCTATCCCTCCACTAGTCTACTTTCATTTGTTACGATGAGCTGAAGAAAGAAATTTGTACATAATTTTAAAAGATGATGAAATTCCTTTTTTTAAGGACTCTGATAAAATTTAGTCATTGATTAAATATTTACCAGATAAGTGTTCTGTGTTAGAATGACCCAGTTCCAGGTAATGGAGTGTGGTGAGGGAGAGAGGACAGGAGAGGTGCAAAACAGAAATGGATAAGACATGATCCTAAGCCCTTAATGAGGTATGGAGTCATCTGTTGAAAATAATTTGTAAACCTCCTAAATGGAATAAAATATATTTTACTATAACTTTACATTTTAGAGATATTTATACATGAGAACAAAATAGATATAAATGAATCTCTGATTCAACAGACTTGAGAATAACACCATGCTTTCTTTCCCAGTGCTCTTCATCCCAGGTTGGACCAATATTCTGTTTGTTAACCTGTAACTCAGCACACTGCCACTCTGTTCTTTCCATTTGCCAAATCAAGAAATAGAACATTCCCTTTGGAGTTTGAAATGAATAGCACGTGATACTACTGGAGCAGTTTTTGCATTAATTTACATAAGGAACTGGAGATCAGAGGACCCCCTGAAGAGTAAAAACTAGTCACAGTTGATGGTACACTTGAAATATACCAGGGATGGCAATTTTAATGATGTAGACACTTAACATTATTAATCTGTTGTCCTTCATCAAGGGAGAACGCCAGTCCTTCTATATTCCCAGAGTAATGAAGGAGGCAGGGTAGGAAATGAAAATCAGAGAAATATGAGTCTTCTGCTACAGTTACTAGAGGTCAGAGAGGGGTTTGGAACCTGGATATCCACATTAACAGCTGACTTTTGTGCAGACTGCGAAATATCCGGTCAAACCAGTCTCTCTCCTTGTTAGAACAAGATTTGGTTTTTTATTCAACTAAATCATTTCCACAAATATTTACAGAGCACTTACTAAGAATTTTAACATCTTTATTGGAGTATAATTGCTTTACAATGTGTGTTAGTTTCTGCTTTATAACAAAGTGAATCACATATATATACATATGTTCCCATATCTCTTCCCTCTTGCATCTCCCTCCCTCCCACCCTCCCTATCCCACCCCTCTAGGTGGTCACAAAGCACCGAGCTGATCTCCCTGTGCTACCCAGCTGCTTCCCCCTAGCTATCTATTTTACGTTTGGTAGTGTATATATGTCCATGCCACTCTCTCACTTTGTCCCAGCTTACCCTTCCCCCTCCCCATGTCCTCAAGTCCATTCTCTAGTAGGTCTGTGTCTTTATAGCAGTTACTTCTTGAAGTATGGATTCATAGGGTCACATTCACCCCCAAACACAAAATTAAGTGGAGAAAATCACATTAAAGGGGATAATTAAATTTTCTTGTAATTATGCTTATGAGTAAATTGGTGTGACAATTCTTTTTGCTCTAATTATGTGATTTAGGGATAATGTATGATACATTAGGCATTATTCATATATGTAAAGCAATCTCTTGAAAAACTCATGTTATTTACCATACATGTAGTTTTTCAAACTTTTTAAATCTCATGCAAGTTTAGACTGACTACAATTAATCATTACTAGAGAAAAATGTATAATTTTATATTGATATTTTGACATTAAAACATTTTTGTACTGTGGAAATTACTTAAATAAGACTTCATTGTACTGGAAGACCAGTTGCCTAAATGGCCAAATACTCTGAGCAGTGACACTGTTTCTTATAAAAGTAGTAAATATATTTTGAACAATTTTTGGCAGCTGTATGCTCAAAACAAACATGGACAATCTGAAACATGTCATAAATTTTAAAATAATACTTTAAGGTCAATAGTATAAAATAAATTTAATCATATCACAGCGAACATTGTCCAAAGAATGTCCTCTAAAATACTGCTTGAGTTCTGGCTTTCTAATATTTCCTAATCAATGAATGTTTATTGGTTACTTTCTGTACCAAGAATTATGTCAAGGGCTATGGGGTAAAAAATATTAAGGTATTATTCAGCCAAAATATGGGGTAAAAAATATTAAGGTATTATTCAGCCAAAATAATCTATTGTGCTTCTCATAGCCAGGGCATTTTTGTATAAATAAACATTTATGCGGTTACTGTAAAATAGCCTCAACCATTCCACATTTAACCAATAAGAACAACCTAAGTTAACAATTATCTATTAGATGTAAGATATTCTACCTGCTTAATCTAATCCTTGTCCACTCCACGTGCCCTGTTCTTCTAACATTGCCACACCTCCACCATCTCAGGAACTTGGCCTTTGCTTGAGTTTTCCTTAAAATCATTGCATGGTTTTCTTAAATGTCATTCTCTCGGAGAGTCCTTCTCTGACCATTTTATCATAAGCTCCAACTCTTACCTCATTACTCTTTATCCTAATTGATTCTGGATAGATAACGCTTATTATTCTTGAGACTATTCATGCGTTTACTTGTTTAATGTCTCTGGTTCTTACCAGAATATAAGGTCCATAAGGGTAGAACTTGGTATTGTTCATTGCTGAAACTTTAATATTTAGAGCAGTGTCCAGGACATAGTAGGTGCTCAGTAAAGAGTTACATTGAAATTCCATTATTAAACTTTTTATATATGCCAAAATATTTTAAGTCTTCTAAAGAATATCTATATATGTGTGTGTATATATATATATATACACACACACATACACATACACACAAATTATCAGTTTCATAGTCAAAGAAGAAGTCAAGAAATATGGCATGATCATGTTGTTTCTAATTTTCATGGAACCATCAAGAAAACTACAAACGCATAAATCACCTTTATCCAACTAGGGAAGTTATTGAAGGTTAAACTTTGGCGTCAGGGTAATATCTTAAATGTATTGTTTCTTCTTTGTCATATGCAGTGTTAAATTTCTGAGAACATAACAAAGTAGAACTAAAGAACCTCTATCAATTTATTACACTTAAAAATATTCTCTAATTAATCTTTGAATAGTTGCTTACACAAACTTTTTTCCTTCACTTTTGTTTGTGTCACATTTTTCTATGAAAAATTATTTTTTCTTCACAAAATGTTAGGGCAAGAAGGTTACTTTCTAAAAGATTTAGTTTAAGAATATATACTATGGCATTAGTTTAAAAGATATGAAGTTAATTTTTAATATGCAGGAATTATTGAAATAATTCAAATATTATATAAAATGAAAATGTCATGTTCCACATGTTTTAATTTTCTATTCTGCTGTTGTCTCCAATTTCCCCAGATAGAACCTGCTTTAGTGTTTTTCACCATACATCTAAAAGTTTTGACTTATGCATCATCTAGGTGCAGTAATGAATAAGAACTGACATCAAATATCAATATTATTGGCCCAGCTAAATGGTAGTTGACATCAAGTTGTACTGCTGAAGAAGTAAACAAAATTAATTTTTTTTGGTGTGTAAGTACTGCCTGACATCATTTGTCCTTCAGAAGATTAATGGCTGCATGATCTAAATGTTATTTGTATCTATTTATATAAAATGGCCAAAGATGGATACTACGCACTTTCTGTTTGAGATTGGTTAAAAACAAACAAAATTCAGAATATCAGAAATTGAGCTTCCTTTGCTAAAATGGAGTAAGGATAACTTTTTAGGTAGGCAATTGCAGTATTTACTTTTTCATGATTTTTTTTTTTTTTTTTTTTTTTTGCGGTACTTGGGCCTCTCACTGTTGTGGCCTCTCCCGTTGTGGAGCACAGGCTCCAGACACGCAGGCTCAGCGGCCATGGCTCACGGGCCCAGCCGCTCCGTGGCATGTGGGATCCTCCCGGAACAGGGCATGAACCCGTGTCCCCTGCATCGGCAGGCGGACTCTCAACCACTGCGCCACCAGGGAAGCCCACTTTTTCATGATTTTTAAAAAAGATAATTAATGCATTTATATTCACATATTAGTAACTTGGGAAAAGCAATTAATCTATTCCAGATCAAATTTAAAACTCTTAACTGCCTAATTATTAAATGGTATACTATGATATGAAACAGACAAAATACTCCTATGGAGGTTTACGCCCATTTTTTTTTAGTGGAATTTAGCTCAAGTTTAATACAATTCCATAATTTCTTATTTAGAATAGTTTTAGAATTTCATTTTCTTATTTTTGTTAAAGTGTGAAATATATACTGCAGTTTTATGTTTATAACATTTATATTATATTAAATAAAATTAAATTATAGGATAGAAGAAAGTCATATATTTGTGTGTGGTTGTTCTTTTATTTATGTCTACTTATTTGAACACAAATGGTTAGAAAGAAATATTAGCTCCAAGAATTATAGTAGTAGTAGTAATAATAATAATGATAGTAATAGTAGGAGTGGTAGGAGTAGAAGTGATAGTAATAGCATTTTCGATTTGCCAGGTACTATGTTAAACACATTATATATACTATCTAATATTCACTGTTCTTTATATCATTCATTTTTACAAAAGAACTAAATGATTTACTCAAGATTATACATCTTCTCAGCCATAAAAAGGAATGAAATTGTGCAAATTGCAGAGACGTGGATGGACCTAGAGACGGTCATACATAGTGAAGTAAGTCAGAAAGAGAAAAACAAATATGGTGTAATATTGCTTATATGTGGAATCTAGAAAAATGATACAGATGAACTTATTTGCAAAGCAGAAACAGAGACCCAGACGTAGAGAATGGACGTATGGATACCAGGGTGGGGGAAGTGGTATGATTCACCACTATGTAAAGAATAGATAACTAATGAGAAACTACTGTACAGCACAGGGAACTCTACTCAGTGCTCTGTGGTGACCTAAATGGGAAGGAAATCCAAAAAAGAGGGGATATATATAGACATATAGATGATCCACTTTGCTGTACACCAGAAACTAACACAACATTGTAAAGCAACTATATATACACATACACATGGTATATATGGGGCAATGCACAGGTGGGAGCTGGCAGGGCAGAGAGGAGGAGGCACTGGTCTGCAGCAGCAGCTTCTACTACCAGCCCTTGGGGCACTCAGCCCTGTGCTCAAGCAATCATTGTCAATGACAAAGTGATTACTGAAGTTATAAATGTATTAAATTAATGCTAATAACTTGGATACTTTATTTCTGGCTGCTCGGGTAACGTTAGCCCTTAACCCAGCATATATGGTATTTTCCTTTTTTTTTTTTTTTTTTTCTTTCTGGGTACAGCTGTAAAATATTTGGATATAGGCAATGTGTTATTCTTGCAGCCTTGATATTCATGGTGGATTGTAAAATATACATTTTTGTGAGATATCAAAGATTAAGATTATTTTGATAACATCATTTACAGACTTAAAAGATGTGGTTATCACAAGTCTGTTGAGGGGGAAAACTACTGCATAAAATAACTAACTTGGAATAAAAATTTTACATCAGTTTGGAAAAAAAAATAATGAAAAACAAAAGATTATACATCTTGTGAATGGCAAAGCCAGGATCCAAAATGTACTAGGAGATAAGTATAACTGCAATTGGGTAATTTTCCAGGGCTCCAAAGTTATGGAACACTATGATTTATAGAAGCTTTCTAAGGAGCAATTAATCTATCGTGAGAATTATCAATAAATGAGTTTGTGTCTTGCAGTTCAATATCCACAGGACTTTGAAAGCCAGTAAAGTTGAAATAAATAAGATGTAATGATACAATGTTGTAATGAAATCCGTGTGCTTTCATTTGTCTAAAACTCTGCATTTATTCATCACATTTTTTAATATTAAGTATGCAAAATAAGCTATACTAGATGCTGGAGCTATTGAGCCAAACAAGATTTAAAATGTCCTTTTTCTCATTCCTTTTTACTGCTTTCCAGTGTAGAGAGATTTTTTTTAAAAAGTGAACAGACAGAAAGCCCCAAGACAATTGTGAACCATGACTAATCCTTCTGCTTCTGCATTGGGATTAATAGGGTCACAATGACAAATGAAAAGATGGGGAAAGGAACCAGTTAAGAGAAAGGGAAAGCAATAGTTTCATTTTTAGCATATTAAAATGAGATACAGATATTTAGGGTGAGATGCAAAATAGCTAACAGTGAGTCTGAAGTAAAGAGTGGGATTTACCTAGAAATCATCACGTGCAGATAAAATTAAAAGCCACAGGTTTGAGTGAGATGATGCAAGAAGAGAACCTGCTAGAGAATAAGATTTAAGATTGAGTCTTGATACAGTTTAGTATTTGGGAGTCAGGTAGTAGAGAAGGATCCAGAACAGTAGTTTAAAGAGCAGTGGCCACAGCAATTTTACTTCTCAGGATTCAAGAAGAAGGTTTTAAAAGTAACTATGAAAAGTAAAGTTTAATAATAATGGAAAAATGGTCATTAGATAAAACAATATGGAAATCAGAGAGTTTCAGGGGAGTTGTTGACTTGGAGTTCATATTTGAATGGTTGAGGAGAAAATGATATAGGAGATTTCTGGGCAACATGGAGGAATAAGATATAATGCAGAAATAATACCACCACTCAAAAGTCAAAGAAATTATGGATATATATAGATATAGATACATCTGAACTCAAATAATACATAATGAAACAAGGAAAGGGAAATTTAAAGTTAATTTAAAGAAAAAAACCAGTTTGTTTGTATAGCTTCCTCCAGTGTTTTTTAGTCTGTCCCAGTATAGGCCAAAGAATGTAGATTTGCCAGTTAAGCATTACAGAAAAAACAAGGTCAAATTGAACCAAAGTCCTTTGTGGTGGAATTGCCAGAATGACAACTGAGGAACCCCGGCTGGGATAAAATGATAAGTGAAGGCAGAAAGGTGATAAGATGCTGAGTGAGATTTTAGCTGATTAGAGCTCTCAATGAAGTGGAAATATTGTACTGGCTTTACTTAGAGCTGGAAGACAGGTATCTTTAGAAAAGCAATGCTTGAAATTGAGATTTTGGAAGTGATGCCTTTAGTTAATGACAAAGTGCTCGCGGTTTGACTTTGGGAGTATGCGACTGAGGATAAAGAAGTGTTGGAGGAAAAGTGATCAACAAGAAAGTGATCAGAGTGCTCTATGGGCCATATGTGTAGGGAAAGACAGCGATTCAGGAACTCTAGCCTTCAAAGAATGAGGGAGAGTGACTGGGAGCTTCCAGTAGTGAAGCACAGCAGTGAATCTACCTTAGGATTTCAGTGGGGTTATGTCACATTTTGATTTTAAAATATCTCATTTGATCCATGATCCATGACTTAATTCTGAAAGTCCAATCTGCCCTCAATGACTTTTGAACTAAAGCTGACTTAGCCCACACTCCCCGGGGCAACTCTTTATCAGACAACTTGAATCCATAACCTCCGATACCTGTGGATAGGAAGCTCAGGGTAAGATATCTAGGGATAGGAAATGCGGACTGGACTTAATCTTTTTTCTATACTATCATATTTTATGAGTATCTGGCTTTTTGATTTTTCATTTTGATATAGTCATTTTGATTCTATGGCCATTTTGACATGCAGAATGTGATTGTTATACTTATTTCTGTTATCAATAGGTGCCCAGGCCAGCATGTTTTCCCTTATTACATAGACTCTCATCTTCAAAGAGCTGTGTTTGCCCCTTAATCTTATCCCATTACCCTTCCTCTCTCTCACACACCCTTCTACTCCATCCTCTAATGATCCATTACGTGATCAACCAATTCCCCTGTAATGCCGCTCTCTGTTCCAAACACTTCCTTCACCTTCTTGGCCTGAATGACTTCTCATAGTTACACTCTTCTTCAAGTTCTCTAAAACAGGAAATTATTTCTCTTGCCCTCCACATGACTCAAGGCCAACAGAGGGGGTGTCTACTTTGCTACAAATTACTATTAAACCCCTTTCCCTCTTATTTGTTTAAAACTCACAACTGCTGTAAAGATAAAACTGATAGACTTCACTCTCTTTCACCATATTCACGGCAGTTACAGTTTCCATGGAATTATACAGGTGGGAAACAAGTTAGAATTTGACTAGTCTTCTATTAAGGCTATATAGTATATCATTCACTTCAAAATCAAAATATCCATATTTTATACAATTAGTTGCAATAAAGATATACACCTCTACATTAAAATAATCAATATAACAGTATTAGAATAAAACAACAGATCAATTAAAAGAAGTGAGAATAGTACTCGAGGTAGGTCTGAAGTTTCCTTTCATGAGCTGGTTAGACCTCTAGAACTACTAGTAGTTTCTTTGATTCTACACAGCCTTTCAATTTCGTTTAATAACTAATGAATTGAGACTAAATTCCCAGCATGAATGTGTGAAATGGAGGTAAATATTCCCAAGGAAAGATGCACTGGTATTCTAATAGAGTTGATTTATAGTGTTCACCTGGCCTTACCAGGCAGGCACAGCATAGTCATCCTGACTATGTGTCTCTCAGAACAGCTGGGAATGTCCACAGAGAGATAAGGACACCCACCCCACCATAACATCACTCTAGAAAAGGACCAGAAACAGTTTCTAGAAGGCTTGATGGAATCCCTACCCTAGTCAGTCTATGGGTCAATTTCCTGGAAAACTGAAGGCTGGGGAGACTCCCTCTGATAGGAATACCCTGCTCATTTTCTTGCTATGTATTTTTACATAGTTTAAAACACTCTTTTACTTACATTGAATTGTATGTGTCTATTAATATTATTCCAGCAATTACTGTCAACTTTTAAAAAATATTTTGGTTTTGCTTTACAAAATTGACCTAATAAAAAGCTTTCATAGGTCCTTAAAGTGTTTCATTAATAGATTACTTTAAAAAGAGGTTTTAAATAAATGTCTATCTCCAACAGAAAAATCGGCCAGAGGTGAAGACATCAGAGCCCTAACATTATAACATAGAAATAAAATTCAACTTATACAGCTTTACAGAACCATATATATATACTGTATATTGCATATTTGTTTCCGTGATTCTTGGTTGCTAGCTGGGTAACACTGAGTTTTACATTTTTTATTTCTGCTTACAAATCTAAAATTGTAGACTTTTCCTAAAATTGTGTAAACAGCTGAACGCATTTTTAACTGGTAATGTAACTTGAATGCATATCCCTAAGGCATCAGACAATTAGCAGAACTAACACTAAATAATTCAAATCTCTGCCTGCCATGTATGTACCGCATGATGCATTTATGACCACAACTTTGCCGGAGGTTTGAATGTGAACTGTGTCACAATGCCATGTGCTTGAGACATCCTGGAAGTCTTTCAGTTACTGCTGCCTCCTCCCTCTTGACATTCCCTACCGGGTACGTGAAATACGACAGTTTTCAAAACAGTTGACACGAGTGATGGAAAATTTTACTTAAGAGTGTCATTCATCATAACAAAACATCACTTCCTTAATAGTTTATTAACTATTTCCAGTGAAGAAGAGATAAATTAATGGAAAAATTCAATGAGGCTTTGGGATATTGATTTGGAATAGGGTTGTAATAGTCCCCTTGGTATGAACAAAGTGTGTAAGCAAAAACGGATTAGCCACTTTGATATTGGACACCTGGACCACATATTCAATATCCTGCTTTTGAAATATACATAATTAATGTATGTGCCCCTTGACTGCTGACTAAGTCTAATTTGGCTATTTCCATATTTATTAATTTTACTATTTAGGATGTTAAATGGTACGTCTTTTTCAGCTATGATATTGCTTACCAAAATAAATGCCTGACTTACAAAATATTAGTTTACTTCATTTTAGCTTCTACTTAATTTTCCTGGGGTATGTGAAGCTCTAGGCCACTTAATAGATTTTTTAACATAAATATCCTATCATGTGGGTCCATAGTGCTTAAATGGTTCTATACTCTGCTAGAAATAAAATTTTACTTGGTATTTAGAACTAATCCATAATATATTGGCTCAATAGAGTCAGTCAAATGGAGATTCCTTACTAAGACAAATTTGTTAGAATTTAATTTTAGTTGAGCCAATCATGAACATTCCAGGGCTGACGACACCAGCACAATTTCAGTTGAGGTAAACAACATTCCTTTAGTAGAAATGATTTTTACTGAATATTTTTCTCTCTCTGAAAGAATAATAACAGCATGATAGTAATGGAGTTTTGACTAAGCTGTCATTTTGAAGTTAGATGTAGGTGATCTATCAGATTTCTTTTTTAGCTAATTGGAAAAGAAAGAGGAGTATGGAATTAAGATTTACACTCTCCTGGGAACTTAGAGCCAAATTAAAATGTTAGCTATAATTAAATCACAGAGTTTGAAGGGACTTGAGAGGTCATCTATCTAGTCAAATTGCTTTCATCTGAGAAGGAACAAACTTAAATCATCCTTCCACGATTACTATCTGAACTCTTTTAGAGACAACCCCAATTGGCACAGAAACTCAAAGCCATATTTAACAATCTTCATCACTGGTGAAATCATCCTGATATCTACATATCTCAAACTGCAGATAAATATTTATGCTATGTCATCAGTTTACATAAAGAAAGACATATGTGAAAGCTGTCCATGAGGAACTGAAGAACTGTCAAATCAAGGTTGCTCTATTCTAACCTGAAGAAAGGCCCTATTTCTTTAACATTTTTTATACGTTTCCTTTCAAGCATTTTCATTATTTTGTGATTTTACTTTAAAATTTACAAGTTTATATCCCACTTACTTTCTTGAAGCCCACATTAGACAAAAAGCTTTTTAAAAATGTGTTTAAGTGGAGTTAAGTACAACAGATTTCCTCCTTGTTTCTACCACTGTATCGTGTGTGTGTTTTAAACTTCTGTAACCCTATACTACATATATATTATTTTCACTGCTATAATTAATTCTCAAATTTGTTCTCTCACCCTGTTAACGTGCCATTTTTTTCTGGAACTTTGTTTCATTAAAATGAATTTGTATATATGAAGCAGTAAAATAATTTATTGGGAGAACTGAACTCACCCTAGGAGTGAAGGTGGCATCATTGATGGAATGCATGTGACCATAGAGGGACTGCTCGCATTTACCCTAAGAAAACAAAGCAGAAATACAAATCAAATAAATTCAATTTACTATGTGAAAAGAAAAGGAAAGATAACAGATCTTATTTGTTTCAAAGTAATGTTTAAGTCCATAAATAAAACTAATACATACTCATGGGAGAAAAGGCCAGCTTTTGCTGTCAGCTACCATTCAGAATCAGACAGGGCTGTGCTGGTGCGTGTGCCAACAGCATTAGTATCTACACTGAAATTCCAGGGTCCTCACTTTTATACCACTGAGCCGGCGGTGAACTCTCACTAACTGACTCTATACTGCAATTAACATAGCTTTCAAGCCATGGTGCCAAGTAGTGAAGCCCTTATAGAAAGCCCTTGTTTTCAGCACATTTTCACCACTGCTGAGGGTGTGGGGTTCTTTCTCCTTTTTAATCACAAGATCACATTTTAATTCATAAACTTTCACAGTTTGATATTAATATCATTACAAGTATAAAAAAATGTTACAAATGTGCCCAGTAAAATAAGCATTTGTTTTGTGAAAAACATACTTTGCATCTACCCATTCAGGTCATCTGTTCCAAACAATAGCTAAAACTAAAATTCAATTTAACCACAAAATTTCCAAGTTTTAGTTTAAACAATTTTAAGAAAAATGGGCCCATAACACATTACAAAAAGGATTTAAATGTGGGACCTTTCATTTTGACACTGATGTTCAAAGAGCATTCTTACCTACCTTAGGGAAATAACTCAAATTCCATAGAAGAACCAGGGAACAGAGAAAGTTATATCTGGAAGGTTGTTTGTAGATTCTTGTTATAGGCAGAAATTCAGATTTCATTCAACAGTGTATTATTCATTTAACAAATATCTTTGAGCAATTAATATATGTTCAGCACAATTCTAGGTGCTTAGAATATGTCAGTGAATAAAACAAAGAAGCTTGTCTTCACTGACCTTACATTCCAGGGGGAGAGGGAAAGTACAAACGTACAAAGTGTGCTAGAAGATAAGAAATATTTTTAAAAGGTACAAAGTGTGTTAGAAGATAGTAAATATTGTGGAAAGAAGAAAAGCCAGGTAGGGTAAGGGGTGTCATGAGTCCTGGGATTGAAGGGCTAAGGGCAAATCGAGTTATCAAGTAGAGTGATGGAGTTTGACCACGTTCAGAAAGCAGGGTTTGAACCAAGAATGAGGCAGTAAGGGAGTTAGGCAAGCAGACATCTGGAGGAAAAGCATTCCAGGAAGAAGAAAAGCTAGAACAAATCTCAATGTGGGAGTTTGCCTGGTGTGTTTCTGGAATAGCAAGGAGGCCAGTGTGGCTGGAGAGAAGTCAGTCAGGAGAGCAGGTTTACTCAAAAGGCTTCATCTACTTTCATTCACTACCTTGTGCTTACTTAGTCCTAAACCATTTAAGGCTGGGGGAGAGATTAAAGAAAAGAATGCAGAATGAGATATTAAAGACACAGGGTCATCATCATGCCCCCTCGTTGTTGCAGAACATTCATGGAATAGCTTGGAACTAAGTGGAAAGGCTTTGTAACTAAACTTATTCAATCCTCATTACTGCCATTGCATTCAGCACATTATATTTCAAATATCTATTTACAGAATTAATGCATGCTGTTAATCCCTTTGTACAGAATGCAAAATTTCCCCACATGAATTTAAATTCATAAAAATATGTTGAAATACTCTGGCGCCCTCTCAGGATTCCCCCTACTTAGGCTCTTCTGGTTCAGTATCTTGATACTGTTAATAACATTAAACCAATTATGCTGAGGACTTCCAATCACCCAAATTCCCAAAGTAGAGATAAATTACTTACAAAGCCAAAAAGGCAAAGTATAAGATGTTATGGTTATCTTTCATATATTATCTTAGGAGTGTTTATGGTTAACTTTTTTGAGAACTAATATAAATAGTTATATAATATTATAGTTGTATAGTGAGTGTTAATATTTTAAAATATTTGTTAGTAAATTGGTCTTAAAATACTTTTTGCATTAATAAAAGTTTTATGTTTGGTCCTCTTCTAAACTGAGAACCTCTAAACTATTTGATTAATTGGTAAGGAAAATGGAGTTTTCTGATTCAAATCCTGAATGCCAAGTTTTAATTCAAAGTAGACTCTCTAAGGCACTCTTGGAAAGCCCTGGAAATATGGGGTTATAATGGAAATGCTGATGGACCACATTTGTGCTGCTATAACAAAACCTGACTCGAAGATAAATGTTTCATGAATTAAGAAAAGTTAAAAAAGCTTTTCTATCCAGCTTTGTTTCCAAGATAAAAGTGAATCTACTCTTTTTTTGTGGTATAGGGAATATGTGGGTTACTAATATTCTAGTCTTCGAACAGCCTTAATCAAAACCAATACCCACACCAGGGCATTAAATTTCAGAATATCTTCTTTGATGAATTCTTGTCAGAATTGTTTTCTTTCAAAAAGTGGAAAAAAATGAAAAAAAAGGGAAGGGTCTTACCAAAAAAACCCAAAAAACAAAAAAAATCATGTGACCTAACGTGTCACTGCTCCAGTATTTGATTCTCTCAGAGAAGCTGTATGCAATAATGGTCTCCATTATTGACTCTGGGGATAAAAACATCTGGAGCTTAATTCTTGGCTCTGCTACCAAATAGCTATGTGAACTTAAACAGGTTGCTTCACTTCACTGTGCTTCTGTTGCCTCAAGTAATTCTCAAAACAAATCTATAGGTTAAACGCTATTACCCATGTCCAATGAGATAATGATATTTAACCTATAGGTCTGTTTTGAGAATTAAATGAGATAATGCATGTGAAATGTTGGAACAGTGCCTATCACAAAGTAAGAGCTTACAAATATTAGCTCTTAGTACATGCTAGATAGGCCACTGAAATAGTGATGATGTCCAAATCAACATCTCTACTCTTAGCTATCTATCTGCCTCCTAAGACCCCACGAAGGAGTCTTATCAGCATCAGTGCTGTTTTTTCTATTTGTCTCTCAGATTAAATCCCCATGTAGCCCTTCCCTCTCTGTGCCCTGATCTCTACTAACTACATCACTGTGGGCTCTCAGGTTCTCTGTCTTCTGGTTGGATTCAGTAAGAGAAAACCACCAGCAGGATATGGAAGAGTGGAACTATATAGAAGATGGATAAATGATCACTTCAGCTCCCTTCCTGTTCAGCTGTGATTTTCTTACTGGCTCTGCCCTCTACCTAATTCCACTGCTTATGTTGTGCAGGTCCTCTCCAATGGTTACAGCTCACACTGTTCAGTAATGTTCTCCTTCCCCAGCCCCTTCAGACCTAGTGGTAGTAATAGCTTTCTATTGTTGCTAGCGTTTGGGTGCTGTGTTTGGTCCCTTAACCCTGTTCACATTTCTGTAACCATTCAACTTGAGTGTACTCCATGTATCATCTGTTTCCTGCTTGTGACCTGTCTGATACAGCATGTTAGACATGATATGCAAAAGGAGACTTTTTGATTTACTACTTCCCAACTGCCTCTCTGGACCCCTGCCAAATCTTTCCCTTTAAGTAAATGGCATCACTAGTTGCTCAAACAAAAAACCTAGGCAGTCAAAAACCTGAGAATTGATAACCAACAAGGACCTACTGTATAGCCCAGGGAACGCTGCTCAATATTCTGTGATAACCTAAGTGGGAAAATAATTTGAAAAAGAATAGATACGTGTATAGTAATAACTGAATCACTTTGCTGTACACCTGAATCTAACACAACATTGTTAATCAACTATGCTCCAATATAAAATAAAAATTTAAAAAAACACCTGAGAATTAGAATAACTCTTTCTTTCCCTACCTCCACCCCACCCCTTATCCAGTATATCAGTTCCTTCCTCATCATACGCCCTTACGCTGCCCACCTCTGCTCTGCTCCACTGTCACCACTCTGGTGCAGGACATCATCGCATGGAGCAAGAGAACAGCAGGGGCATCCTTACTCATCTCCCCGCTCCTACCCTCACCCTACTCCCCATCGATTTCTCTCTCAGCCACTGAAGTGATCAATAAAACCTGAATCAGATCATGCCATGCTGCTTCTTACAGCCATCCAAACAATTACCATTGCATGTAGAATAAATTTTAAACTCTTTACTTAGTTCCGAAAGCTCTGTATTATTTGGCTTCTGTCTGACTATCTGACCTCATCCTTTACCATTCTCCCTTCTCACGCATTTTGCTCCATGATTCTTTTCATGTTTTGATAAGGTCAGGGCTTTCTGAGCAGAGTACTGCACTTGGATGTCAAAAGATGCTTGAATAGCAACCCTGAAGATGGAGACTTCTGGAGAGATTTAGGGGTACCTCCCCTTGAGGCACTTGTTTACATTACAGTGTTGGGAAGTCTAAAGCCCTTCCCCGCCTCCTCCTATAGTGGATTTGCTTACATTTCAGAACAAAGGTTTCTCTTTCTCTTTCTACCGCAGTAGTGGAGGGGCACTGGGTTTCATAATGTGGCGGTTCCTTTCCATGGTACATAACCCCACTGTCCCCACAGGGTACACCTGGTTCTCACTGCTTCTTCCCATGGGGAACTGGGGGATGGAAAATCAACATGAGCTGCTCTGTGAGCATATAAATGGCGTGAGCTCTGATCCAGAAACCTCCTGTTTCCTGTCAGGATAAATAAGTAACTATAGACACCAAAGCATAACACTGTCACACTGTCGTTTCTGTTCTAACAGGCCTAGCATGTTCCTGCCTTTGTACATCTTATTTTCTCTACCTTGGATGTTTCCAGGAAGCTATACACATGCCCTTGTCCTTCTTCCCATTCTGCTTTCAACTCCAATAGAACCTTTCCAGTGATGTCTGTTATCAAATATTCTCCCCCCCCCATTATATCCTCTCATTACAGTAGCAGAAACTTCTGTGAAACTGCTTTCCTTTTCCCCTTGGGCACTCAGCCAGACTTGAGGTCAGGTGCGGCCATGTGACTGAGTTCTGCCCAGTGAAACGTGGGCAATTGTGAAATAAGTCCAGCATAGCCCTGGCCTGCAAAATATCCCACACAATCCTCTAAGCTCTTTATTTTTGTCTGTTTGCAGGCTGAAGGCAGAGGAGCTTCTGGAATATGGCAGAGCACAGATGGAAGGAGTCTGGGTTTCTGAACCACCACAAGGAGAAAAGCCACCGGTCAGGACCTGCTGACTGGACAGTCTATGAATGAGAACTAAGCTTCTACTGTATTAAGCCCGTGAGACTCCAGCGTTTAACTATTTCAGCAGATGTTGGTACCCAACAAATAGGTCACCCTGTTTTGTTTCTTTTGTATCACTCATCATTAACTAAAATTACTTAATGAAATTAATAACAATAATAAACAAGTAATAAAATTACTTGTTTCCCTGTTTGTTGTTAGTTTTCCACCCACTACAATTAAGTCCCATAAGAAAAAGTTGTTTGTTTTGTCCACCACTCTATCACCCCCAAAGCCCAAGACAGCTCTGGTAAGATTTCATAAACAGTTGTTAAGTGAAAAAGTAACCAGTTACATGAAGATCACAACTGAAAACTGGAAAAAATCTACACTCACCAGATATGCTTATTTTTTGGTAAATAGCTTGATCTTCTTTCCAACATTCATTTTTTATCTTGATCAGTCATGACATGAAATGTGCACTGTCTTATTCCTTCCATTCCTTTGCCATGACTTGGTTCTAACCCACTAGCATATTTAGCCACTGACTATGCCATTGTGTCTTAATGTTTTAAACAACTACGTGGAGATAACTGATGACTCCAGGTAAAAAAGGCAGCTTTACATTTAGTGAGTGCTTATTATGTACTTAAAGTGTTGTGTTAAGTGCTTTACTTTCATTATCACATTTAATTCTCAGAACAACTCAATGAGATGGGTAGTATTGTAATTCCCATTTTGGAGATGAGAAAACAGAAGCACTAATCCATGATGGCAGAAGCAAAGAATACCAGAGCCAAGACAGTACCTCTGTTTTGTTGCAAAGTAATCTAACATTTTATGTGCAAGAAATTGGGGTGAGAAGACGGAGGCAAATTTTTAGTGCCATTTGCTAGCTTTTTTTCCAGTGTTCTTCCTTTCTGGTAGATGTGTACCTCCTGGCCCCCCCGTGGCTGTGTGGAGCCATGTAATGAGTTCTGGCCCAAGAGTTGTGACTGGAAATGACATGTAGCACCCTTCTCATGCTCTCTCCAACCACGCCTTTCTAGCATTCAATTAGAGGTACAACACCCTCCCTGGATATCTTTTTCTTATGGCAGAAACCAGTACCATTCAAGGTGGCTGCGAGATGATCCTGGATCCCAGGTGAGTATGATGAGGAGAGCTCTCCCTTCCAACTCACGGAGGACACAGACCATGAGCAAGATATAAATGTTGCTGTGATTCGGAGACTGTGTTGCCGTAACACAACCTAGCATAACCTGACTGATGTAAACCCTATGGAAGAAGATTAATCTTACCTCTTTAGTTATTAAAAGCTTTTCTACTATCAATAGTGCCATGTGAAAAGTTGAAAAAATACTAAAATAATACTTACAGAAGCCTAATACTCAAAAGTTTTAAAACTCTTAAAAAAATTAGGCCTAATATAAAATAATGAAATAATCATAAAATATAAAATCACAAGTAATCATAAAATAAGCAACCAAACATACCATCACTAAAATCATTAAAGGACTGAGATTCACAAACTTCCCTTCTCATTATAATGACTTATTTATTTAACCAATGGATGAAATATTCTTTTGAAAAAAAAATTAACAAACTTGAAAATATAAAATGGGTCTTCCCAACTCAGAAGATTTTGGTCATATTTTTGTTTTTGTTTTTAAACAAGGCTAACTTTTAAAATGTCTTTTTGATGTGTTAAAGTACCTTTAGTAACATATAACATAAATTATGCACAAATTTTAGAGGCTTAGCTCAATTTTTATCTATGTATATTTCTGTGTAGCTGCCATTCAGATTAAGATATAGAACATTTCCAGAAAGTTCCTTCATGCCCTTCTTAGTAAAAGCATCCACACAATTTTCTATTAACTATATTTTATTAGAGGAAAGAAATAAAGGAATATGGTTGAAAAAAGTCAGATGTTACAGAAGACTCTCCAATGAAAATTTAGTCTCCTATCTCAGGTCATCCCTAGATGGGACCACTGTACATAGTGTCTTTTGTGTATTACAAGGAGTAGCCTGTGCACATACATTCACGCTTCTGTGTCATGTTATCTACCTCAGTTACACATAAAATGATATCATACTATATGTGCATTTTATGATGAAAGATAGTATATTTTGGTGGTAAAGATTGTGATACTGGAGTGAAATTGCAGGATTTAGAACTCAGCTCATTAGAAAGTTACTGGTAATATTTTTCATTTGTCTAAATACTATGCTAAGTATTTTACATATCTTAACTCAATCTCTACCATATGAAATTGGTAATATTTAAAATTCTTATTTAAATTCTTATTTACAGTTGGAAAAATTTGTGTAAAGTGATTCGTATAGTGCCTACGCAAGTAAGAGATATTGCCATTCATAGATTAATGGTAGTCTTATTTTCTATTTTTGTTCTACTTTTCAATTTTTGTTGATCACTGAGAAAAGAAGAAATTGCCACTCTCCCAGGAAGGACTCATTGTTCTATAGCCGTGTTAACAAACACCAGACTAGTCTTAAACTTGTCCAATCAATTAGTAACTGTTCCATAGTCCTGCTTACAAGTAAACAATCAGAACTGGTTTTAAACCTATCTAATTAATCAATGACAACTAACTTCAGTAAACACTCCTAGAAAAGCCAAACCGCATCAGAATCATGATTTGAAAGCCAGCCAGCCATTTGGCCAGATTCACTACAGTAAACGTGTTCCTAAGGCTGATATTAACCTTTTTCCTCCTGGGTAACAGACAAAAAACGAGCTTCAATAACCAACACAACTACCTTCTAAGACTCACCTAACCTATTTTTGCTTCTATAACCAACACAATCCAAAGTAAACTCTTTATGAAAACTGGATATGAGATCAGCAACTGGGTTTGCTCAATGGATATAGCTCTGACAAGTATAATCTTTCTCACTCATGTATATGACAAATTCAGTTTTGTTTGTTTGTTTCATATACTGAGTGGTGGTCTCCTCCTTTGACACCACAGAGAGGTTTAAGGGTGTGTTAGTTTGGGGCTGCCATAACAAAGTACCACAGACTTGGTGGTTTAAACAACAAAAAATTATTTTCTCATTCTTTTGAAGGCTAGAAGTCCCAAATCAAGGTGTTGGCAGGGCTGGTTTCATTCTGAGGCCTCTTCTTGGCTGTATAAGGCTCTCTTCTCCCTGCGTCTTTACATGGTCTTCCATGTAAAGACAGATAGCCATCTATCTGTATGGATCTGTGTTCTAATCTCCTCTTCTTATAAGGACACTAGTCAAATTGATTAGGGTCCATCCCAATGAACTCATTTACCCTTAATTGCCTCTTTAAAGACCCTATTTCCAAATACAGTCAGATTCCAAGGTACTGGGGGCTAGGTCTTCAACAGGAATTTGAGGAGACATAATTCAGCCCATGACAAAGGGCTGGAGATATCTTAATACTACTATGCATAAAATATCTTAGGAGTGCAATAGCCATTGTGGCATTAGCTGGTTGCAAGAGTTAAACTGTGACATTATTTTACAGTATTTATTGTATTGTATATAGAATTTACATAATTATGTAAATATACTTTGAACCAATATGCAATCTCAAAATGAAAAGTTGTATTTTTATGTCATATTTGGGCATATAGCTAAACAGATGAATATTATGCATGCATATAATGCAGTGGTTAAGAGCACTGGATCTGGAGTAACACTGCTTGAATGTGAATTGAGGCTTTGCTGCTTATTGTGTCTTTGGAACACTCTGAGACTCAGTTTTCTCATCTGCAAAATAGGAATAATAAGAATATCTACATGATGGTGAGGTTTAAGCTAATTCATGTAAAGTGCTTAGACTGCTGCCTGGACACAGTAAGTGCTCAGTAAATGTTAATTAACGCATAGTAACAATATGCAGATTATAAATTTTGTGATAGCAGGATGACATCTATTATCTTCACTCCTTCATAATTATAACTGCAGAGACGTGCTGCCTCATGAGAGGTATTTAATAAGTAGTTTTTGAGTTAGTACACACACACACACACACAAACACACACATATAATAAGGCCATTCCTAGGAAAGTTATTAAGTTTAGTACGTTTGCCCTTTATCAACTTTCTTTTTTTCACATGACCTCTGCGTTTTCAAGGCAATTCAGGCAAAAGGGTTAACCTCCCAGGACATTTGATTTTATAAAACAGTCCTCATGGAGAGGAACTATAGGAAATGGAGCCCTAATAATTGAATTTCACACCCATTTGACCATTGCACAGAATAAAATTTTGTGCACTGATGTTTCTTGCCCACAGCACCCCTTGCACTTAGCCACCCCTCAGCCCTGCAGTACAGAGGTACTGTCTCCTCCTAACATTATTCCTGTGTATATTTCTAGAAAGTAATTGCTTATAGTAAAATAGTTTTAAATTTTTAAGGAAAAATTCTCTAAATAAACTTACTGAAGTTAAATAGGATTATATTGTGCAATTGTGTCCTATGAGTTTTTAATTTCAAATTATGTGACCAATGAAAAGTACTAGTAAAGAAGAGAAAGCAAACTGTGTCCAAAGGTGAGCAAAATTAAAGTTGAAACCAGCTTGAGAAAAATATTCTCCTACTCACTGCCAGAGAGATGTAGCTTGTTTCTATTATAGCTACTACCTTAGTCATCAAGTTTAAAAATTAATGTCAAAGAATTTTACGAAGATCCTTTTTTAATTGAAAAGGGTCAAATACTTAATATAATAGAAAATTTTGTATAACATTGACATTTTCTGCAAATCTTTTTAAAAATAACTTTGTAAATCAAAGCATTTTAACTTTATAGGTTTAAAAATTGTTAAAAAAATACACTCTATTATTATTACTGAAATAATCCCACTGGCATATAAATTGGAAACAGAATAATCATTAACGAGGTTCCTGGTTTTTGTTATTCCATATAAATAACTAACCATGTCTGTGAAAGACTGATTGTAGCTTTTAAAATGTTTGCTGAATGCATGTGTAATTAAGATGAGTTAAATACGCAAATCAAGCCTAATTAGCTTCATTTATTAATGTTAGTTTGCCTTGCCTCTACAAAATTTATGCTATGAATTTTTTTTTGCACATAGTATTTTTGATTTCTCTGTTCTAGGCTAAGTTGCTGAACAACAAGATCTATTTATTTTTTTTACAGAAGGAGGAACAGCTTTCTCAAGGGGTTCTGGGTACCATTTAGATAGGAAGGTTTAAAAACAATGTTCCCAGTAGCATGAAAACTAAGTTGTTATTATATATATTTCCAACTACCTTCCTTTAGAGTATATTTAATTAATTTCATTTCATGAAAGCAAACCTTCTGGGAACATCTTTTGATGAAAACGAGCCTTCAGTCACAATATGTCCAACATAGTGATTAAGTAGAATATAGAGACTGGGTAGAGCAGGCAGTATCAAATGAACCAAAGTTGCCTGTAGAAGTGCCTCTTTCTTGAGAAGATATCTAAGTTCTTCTGTATTAACAAAACAAACCTCTATATGTAAGACCACCAGTCTCATGTAATTCATGTGGAAAACATTGTCAGACATTTACAGGAAACATAGTTATAGGAAACAATGCAAAGGATATATAGTATAAGGCAGGGGGAAACACAACTATTAAAGTTCAGAGTCAATACCACTAGCTCCTGATAAGCTAATGGGAGGAAAAAAATCACATCTCAGGGCAAATAGATTTTAAATTTCCACACTTCTCTTTTTGCTGTTTAATTCTTCTCACCATCGTACTCTGCAATTCAAGTTTCCAAAATTCAGAATATTGTTTCACATTATTATTTATTTTATTGCCTACTTAAGGGTTTACTGTTATTTTTAATAAAGATTTCTTTTTTCCAGTGGAAAAGAAGTCCTTTTTTCAAGGTTTCTGAGGGGATACACACATATATATATATATATGTATATATATGTGTGTGTGTATATATGTATGTGATTATTTTTTCCTAATTGTGATTATAAAAACCCCATAACATGAGATATACCCTTATTATATCAAGGTGGAGTCAGGAGTTAGAAACCATGCCATTTATTCCAAAAGAGAATTTAAGAGGGAAAATGTTATAAGAATAAATTTGCTAACCAGGTAGCTGAAAGTGTTAAAAGAGAACCCTAAAGTATCCTAGAGGTAGTAACTGTAGGAAGCCGCTATAATCCCTAGGGCTGAGAGACCAGAGGGAAGAGGTTTGCATTATTAAGTCTTAAAAATTTAGAAGAAGGGTTTAAACGCAGACCTCTGAGGGAGGGCCTGCTTAGCTGAGGTTAGTGTCTGAAGAGAGGGCAATAATGTGATGAGGATTGTTCTCTTTGAAAATGTCGGCAAGTCCCATTTTATAGTGAAGTAGAGTCTGGAGTCAGAGATCAGCAGCCTGGACATGAATGCCTTAAAAACAAATATGATCATAGTTTCAGAAGACTAGCATATGGAGACCTTCACAGTAACTCTTTAGACTGATTCCCCTTTACCCTATTCTTTTGTATTTTAATTCTTTACTCCAGTCAAACCAAATTTTGTATTGCTTTATTGCATTCCTGACCTTATAAATGTTCTTCTAGTAACCTCCCAGAAGTGTCTTCTCTACTTTTTAAATGCTCAATTCTTATGAAAGACTCAACTGAAGTACCTCCCTCACGTGAAGCATTTTGTCAACTCCTCCACTCGGCATGAATCACTCTCTTCTCTGTGTTCCGAAGGCCCTTTAGTTGTACCTTTTGAACAGCACTTATCACATAGTTTGTCAGTCTGCTTCTCCAATTATAGTATAAGATCACTGAAGAGAGATATTGTTTTATTCTCCTTTGTAAACCCAGGACATAAATGCACTCCTTGGCAAGAAGCAGGTACACAATGAATAATGGAAAAATTAATAAATGAATATATGGAATGACACTGACACTTTAAGCCTGAGTCATGAGGAAATAAAGTTGTCATCTACTGAAATGGGGTATAAAGAGTAAGCTGAGAAATTGGGGTAAAGACCCATTGAGTTTAGGTCCAAGTGAATAATTATAAATATGAATATGAAGTGGGGGAGTGGCAACAACTTTTCATTACTATATATCATCAGGAGCTGAAGTCTAGTGCATGGATGGATTAGGAAATGGGAAAGAGAGGAGAGAGACAATATGAGAACTAAAGAGAAAAACTTGATATTTATTTTATTGATGAATTATAAATGAGGCATTTCCATTGACTTAAGTGGAATTTAAAAATGCTGTGAGGTGTGAGAAAAAAAAGAGTTAAGTCTGCAAATCTAGGTGATTCTTTCAAGAATCATGTGCCAAAGAGAGAAAAAAAAAGTCATTTCAAGGAGTAATAGGATTAAGGATTTTGTTTTCAGTTTATTGCCTTGTTTGTTGTGTCTGTGTTGGCAGGCAGAGAGAAATTATTTTACAGAGAGGGAGAAGTTAAACATGGAAACAACTGGGAGAACTTTACGAAACGAGGTCTCAGAGAGGGGAGAGACTGAGAAGGTTGTGAAGGATTACTAAGGGAAAAAGAATGGATAATCCTGAGAGAGAAAGCACAAAGGAAGAGAAGACAGATAGAGATAAATTTTAAAGTAAAGATGAGAAAAGTGAAGACTGTAAATGTCATATGGCCTCCTCAAAACCGTAGGAGCTGAGTTTATCCATTGAAAATTTGGGAGGGGATGGATTTAGTAATAGAGCTTTAGAACAGGGAAGGTAGGAATTGCTATGGGAAAGGAGCTAAACAGTAAGCACGTACGAGGAATAGTAACAAAATGATACAAAAGTGAGGGTCAAGTTGTGTTTAGAAGTAAAGAATTACTATGGATGCCAGAAGTATGACTTTGTGCATTTCTCTAACAATGTGCACAACAAGAGTGGCTGGGGGGCAGAAATCCTATTTTATGGTTCCCAATTCAGATACTCAACGAAAAGAATGAAGGGAGGTTAATTAGTTTCATCTGTTGATAGATAGGGATTGGAACATAAGATTATTACTGTTTTAGCTGAAATAAAGAATGCAGATAAGAAACCAATACCTAAGTATTCCCTCCACTGTATTGAACTTATCCACGTAGTTATTGGTGGAGCTGAGAAAAACTGACCTTATTGCCTCGTAGAGAAGAAACAATCGTGTATCCTCAACTCAACAGACAGATAAAGAGACTGAGCCATACAGGCACAGGTTCTTTCTCCATGCTTACCAGTCAGACGCTTATCAATCATATCTTCCTTGGGGGGTGCATCTATGAAGGCTCTGGAGAAGAGGCTTCAATCATTTTTCTAACACTTTCCTCTTAGGAAGCAGAAGTTCCTTCCCCTCTGTGGAAAAGTGATGAATACAGAAAAGGCATTCCTTCCTGATAGATGGTAGCATTATTGAAATTACTGACCACATTTCTGGTTGTGTAGACCTGTAAATGAAGTCATCAGGTAAGATAAACTGGAAAAAGTCAAGAAGCAATATAGGGTCATAATAAGAATTTAGAGCTTATTTACTGGAAGTGGAGAAGGTGAGAAAAAGGTTGCAATTAATTCAATGTCAGAGTTTGAAATTACACTGGTAGACGGTAGAGTTATTTCAAGTTATGATGAGTTGTAAGGCATGTCTGAGTGAAGGTGAAAAGAAATGACAATAACTTAGAATTGGAACTGAGGAACTGTGAGGCTAGGAAGTGAGGAAGGTCTTGATCATAGATGTTGAAACTGCTGAGCCAGTGGTTATCAACAGTGGATGAAGAGTTGAATTACCTGGGAAGAGATTTTAAGAAATATAATATTTGGGCCCTCCCCAATTAAGTTAGAATCTCTTGAGGGTACAGCTGTCAGAGAATCAGTTTTCTAAAGCTCCTCAGGTGAGCCTAATGTGTGGCCAGCATTGAGAATCACCATATCAGGAAAGAACTAAAGGAAGAACAGGGTGAAACAGATTTAAAGACAGTGATGAATGTGGAATGGTGTCCTGAAGACAGAAGACAGATAGGACAAGGAAGAGAAAAAGGAAAAAGTAGGGGAGATTACTGAGTGGAGGCAGTGGAAAAACAGCCTGAAAATGGCAGTAGACCTGAAGAATTAGGAATCCATCAGGGCCCCAAAAGTCCAGGGACTTGGAGAAGGAAACGACGTAGTTAAGAAGGATATAAAAGATCTTGTGTCTTCAAGGTGCAGACATATTTAATGAAAGGAGGTTAATAAAGAGTTTATTTATAGAAAAACAAGGTTGAGTGGACCTCTTAGGTGAGGAGATTGTTAAATTGCTGTGGATGGACTCAGGCATAAACAGGGAAGAAATAGATAAATCCAAGTGGTAAGAGCCAAAAATGGAGGGCAAGTGGAAAGTTTCACCAGGTCCAGCTGCAGGACATTGCAGCGGTATCAAAACCAAGAGCAAGGGGCAAGAAAACCAGGAGGAAAGCCAAGGATCAGAGGCAGAAATAAATATTTGAGCCAGGATGTTGAAGCTAAAGGTGAAGGACAATTAAAATAGTGCCCAGAACTTGAGTAAACTGATGTAGAGCCAGAGAGAAATGGTCAGAAGATCATGTCCTTAGTGGTATAACTTTCTTGAGTTCTAGTGATTATAGTGAGATGGTCCCACTTGCCCCACCCTCTTCTTCCTTTCTTCCTTTAATGCAGCCCTTCTAAGGGTGAGAAAATAAAATGAGTGTGGGAAAAACACGCTAACAATGTTTTGATTTGAAGCAAATTTGAGAGGTAGGCTGAGAGTCTTGTAGGTACTGGGGTAAGGAAGGTGTATTGGGTTCCTAGAGCGGCCGTAACAAAGTACCAAAAACTGGGTGGCTTAAAACAACAGAAATTTATTTTCTCACAGTTATTGAGGCTGGAAGCATGAGATCAAGGTGTCAGGAGTGTTGGTGCCTTTTGAGGGCTCTGAGGATGAATCAGTTCTATACTTCTCTCTTAGCTTATGATGGTGGCTGGCATCCTGGACATCCCTTGGCTTGCAGGATTCCAATCCCTGCCTCCATTTTCACATTGCATTCTTCCTCTGTGTCTGTCTTCTCCTCCTCTTATAAGAACACCGGTCATGTTGAATTAGGGTCCACTCTACTCTAGTATGACCTCATCTTAACTAATCACATCTGCAAAGACTCTACTTACAATCTAGTACCATTCACAAGTACTGGGGGTTAGGACTTCAATATATCTTTTCTGGAGGACACATTTCAACCAACAACAGAGGGTATGTTGATAGCTAAGATTTAGTCAATGAAAGCATTTAAAGAACTATGCAGCTTGGAGCCTTGGTGTGCTCCTACATCTGGAAGGGTCCTATTTCTGAAGATGTCTCAGTTGAATTGTGGTTTTCAGTGAGGAGATAAAGGAGAAAGTTGGTTACCCTAAATAATACATATATGTCCTTACATGATTTAAATTTTATGTACATAAATATATGTTCCCATTTATTTTATATTACTTTATAGCCTTGAATTTGAAAGCATCTAAGAGAAAATTGCCTTATACAATAGTTCTCAAAGTGTGGTCCCCAGACCAGGTATGTCAACATCATTTGGGAATTTGTTTGAAAAGATTCCAGACCCACCGAATTAGAACTTTGGGGATGCGCCTAGTCATTTGTGTTTTTCCAAGCCTTCCTGGTTCTAAAACCAAGTCTGGTTTTAGAATCAGATAATTCCGCTTAGAGAACCTTGCCCGTAATTAGGGAAAATAGCTGTTAGGTGAAGGTTGTGTTTGTTTTGGCTGAAAAGCTTTCATCTTGAAGAGCCTGATTAATAAAGAGGATCAGTATAACACTGTTATCTTGTGTTATTCATAAAAATTTTAAAGCTTTCATGTGGTTAGCATTGTTTTAAAGGTATTGTTAGTTCATTAGAACTTATCTGAGAAAGTTCTGGGACTGGAATCTCTTACTGATGTCTACTGGTGGTTTTAATGCTTCAAGTCTTCAGATCATTCTGCTGCCAATAAGTCCTTGGCCTCACTTTTATTTTCCATATGCCAGGTGCCTTATATGAGTCATATACTAAGTGAGGTATATGATTTCTTATGAAAATCTTATCATAAATATTATCGCCCTTTTAAAGGATGAAGAAAAACAGATACCAAGAGGTTAAGTAAATTGCCGATATTTACACAGCAAGGAGTGACAAAAAATAGATTCAAATCCAATTTGACTGACTGCAAAGCCCATATTCCTTCAACTACACTGCTTTGCTTCAATTTAGAGACCTAAACAGCTGCTTAAACTAATTAGAATTAGTTTTCTTTTCTAAACTCTCTTTATTCATCTAAAACAAAAACAGAAGATCTGGGCCTTGGGTTAGGGCTGAAGAGATTCAGTCTCTTCTTTCTGATGTTCTCCTAGATTCTTCTGAATCTGATATGATTTACATAAGACTCTATTCTACACTGTCATTCCTCTAGTCAATGGAAAACTTAGCTGCTTTTCCAATTTTCCCTGATTTAAATTTTCAACAGGGATAGCTAGATTGTAGGTATTGTTTGAATTTTATTGGAAACTTAAACACAATGATTAAGTTTTTGCAATAACCCCTCCCCTGGAATTCTAACTTTCTAACTTGGCTCGTGTAAGAATTGCTAAGAGTAAGGGAATATTAAAACTACAGTAAAATTTAGTATTTTAAACATCATGAATTGAGAACATAACATAACAAATTATTTAAACAAAGTGCTTTCCCTCCCAGATTGTGAAATGATTATTGCCAAGGGCAGGGACATATAATTTGTTTAGTATTTATAGCCCTTCTACGGTGCTCTACATAATGTATGCTTCATACAGTTTGCTGAATGCATTAAAGGGAAGCAAAGAAAGATAAATAGTGCCTTCTGATAGTGAGGTGGGATGTGAAGAAAAGTTAGTGATTTATTTATTTTTCTCAGTGGTTGAAAGATCTAATTTTGAAGGGTTTCATGTTTTTCTATATTGTTTTCTATCTTGCTGTGGTTATCTTTACTCCTAAGTATGCTTAGATGTCTCTTAGGCTTATAAGAAGCAATGGAAGAGCAGAGATTTGAGGTGCCTTAAAAGATCTAAACACCAATCCCACAGGTCACACGAAGATTGACTGTCAAGCCCTAACCCATCTTCTCACTGGTTGCTGCAGCCTTCCTCTGTGGTAGAGAGGGTAAAGTGTGACAGTATCTTCCCTACCTTACTTCAGTGAATTGAACTGAATCAGTGATTGTATGGTTCCTGGAAATCCAAAAGATATACTTTGCAAGGAAATAATTTTGATAAGGGCATGTAATTATACCTCAGAGCTATGATATATATATTGAAAATAATTACATCCTTAAATTTTCTAGAGAAATATCCTAGTTTTATATTTACATATATAACATGTATCATAAATATCATATATATAATAAATACATATATCACGTCTACCTCAATCTATAAAAATTATTAGTTATAATAAATTTCCCAGTAAAATGATTTTTCTCACAGTTATCAATATACCATATTTATTACACTTCATTTGATCAGATCCATTCAAGTGCTGGAAGAGGCAAAAATGTAAAAGGGAGGCATTTGCAGTTATCAGAGCCAAAGGGAAGGAGTAATAACTTACAGAATAATCTTTGATGACTATACTTAATTTCTGTCTGATATCTTTTGGGGTGTCTGACCTGATGGCAGTGATTCTTTCTCCTCAGGATATGTTGGGAGTACTTTACCTTCCTTCCCCATGAACATCGAGTTGGAGGGGGTCCTGGAGACCATCTAAACAATAAGCAGCCTCTCCTAGTCTGAGTTCCCTAGAAAATGGAGCCTGAAGCAAGGATTGATATGCTAATGCTTTACTTGGGAGATGCAAACCCAGGGCAGCTCAGGTGAGGAGAGAGAGATGAGGCAGGACAGATGGCGAGTGAGCCCTCCCTGCATTGCCTCCTATGTACAAAGAGAGGCGCATTGCTCAGCAGTCGCATCCCTCGGCATACAGCGTTTCTGAGGACAGGATGCAGGAAAAACATTGACTGAATACTCCGTGGAAGGGAGGAAGGACTGAGATTCAGTTAAATTTTGCTTCTTGGAAATCAAAATCCCCTATATTTCTGGGGTGCACCAGCTAGGTACTTTGACAGCCTTGCAGTATACCTAATTCCACACCCTCCAGTGTGGTGTTTCATTTAAGTCTGAAAGTAATCAGTGGAGTCAGAATTCTTGGCACATGGCTAGTCTGCCTGCCTGCCTGGGGCAGCCAAGGGGAGGGGAGAGCTCAGCGCTCTCAGGATAAGTGACTAGATGGCTCCGGCACATCATTGCAGTCTGACTGGTAGTGCTGGGGCAGTCAGTGGAGATGCACAGGATTTGTACTTGAAACAATACCCATTTCCAAAACTCAGAATAAGGACTTAAATTCTACTTTCATGTTGCACTGGCTTCTTGGCTGGATGACAGAGAAAACCCAGAATCTGTGGTGTAAACTGTTTTTGTCATGTGTTCAGTGGAACAAATAAAGTCTGTGTGTAAAAGAGTAAGGAAGATGTGCAGGTAGGAGCAGAGGCAGGCGTGAGAGGGCAGAGTCTCAGGAGCCCTGACGGCTTCTTATTCCTGGATCTAGTACCTTATAAGGCACAGCTGTATTCTTGCCCTTAGGTACCCAGAGACTATTGTGACCTGTTATTTTTATTTAATAATGTTTCTCCACTTGCTCAACTTTGTTTATGTTTATTTGTATGCAAAGTCAAATGGTATCTGTCCATACCATCAGATCACAAGACACAAAACAAATATCTTCTTGGCCTCCCTTAAATATTCTTTGGTTTCTAGATTCTGGGTTCTCTTCCCTTGCACTACACCCTCATCCCAGGGGCCTTGATTCATGCCCATAGCTTCCTTTGCCAAAATGTATGATGACTCTGTAACTTACATCTCCAGCCCAGATCTCCCTAAATTCAACTTGCTATTGATCAAGATACAATTGGATGGTCCCCTTACACTGACTGTATCCCAAACTGAATTCATCCTCTTCCACACAAACCTCTAACTCATGATCTGACCCCTGCCTACTTATTGACTTTGCCCTACTGAAAGCAAACTACTAATTTATATGCCATTGTGGTTGAATTCCCACAATCATAGTCCAAGAATCTGGTACAAGAACTACAAGAGGCCAAGTAATTTGCTAACACAACTTGAAAGTAACAGACTCAGTGTTTGAACGCTTGTTTACCAGAATCTGAAGCCTGTAATCTCTTTATTATAGCACATGGTCTTTCTTAAAACACACACACACACACACACACACACACACACACACACACACACAGGAATAGAACTAAGAAGGATTAAAATTCACTGAGATATCCTAATTTTCACTCTTTAGGCTAATTTCTTAATTTTATTTAACTTTCAGCTATGTCCTTATTTTAGTGATTGATTTTAATTTACAGCTAATTCTCATTTATCAGTATGTTTGATCTTTTTGGATGAATACCGTCTTAATCTCCAGATAGCTTCTTTCTGTTATCCATATATTGTAAATATAATTCTTCAGGATCAGGTATGTGTCTAATTTTAATATTGGGCAAAACAAACTCTAATCAAGAAGATAAATATGCCTTAGAAATCATGCAAGGCATTCTAAATTTAAATAGAAATGAAAATGATTCTTAGATTATCCATACCACTATTTTCCATTCATTTAAGATTGAATATATATGTTTCTGTGTGACTCTGTATTTAAATATATACTATATAAACACATATTTAAATATATAAAATAGTCACATATAAAAGTACATTCAATTATAGACATAACTTATTTTAATGTTTTTGATTCCATATAAGGGAATGTGACTGAAAGAAATTTTCTTTTGCTAATCAGTTGTAATCAAGACAGGAATCTTTACTTAAGAAAATTAACAATTCCTTTTGAAAAGTCTAAACTCAAGCACAGTTCTAGAAGTTACAATTGTTTCTTTCTTACTGCAGACATCAGAATGCATTTATCCTTAAGCACGACACATAAAGATATAAAGAGCTATGATGATGTATATTGAAACAAAAATAAATCAGTTTTGCTTAGTTATCATCACGTTTGTATTTCCTTGTCTTGGACTTAATGAGTTTGGCTGCATTTGAATTTCGCTTCTGTCTTAAAGACGTATGCTTTATTTTTCCCCAGAGGGTGTGCAGTTTCTCTCTGCATATTTCTATTTTGTTTTGTAAGAAAACATTTTTATTGAAGTATATAACATGCATACAGAAAAGTGCTGAAAACATAAGTGTTTAAATTAAAGAGTTTATGCCAAGTGAAAACACCAAGATGAACGTTGAGATCATTACTAGGACCTAGAAGCCTACCTCATGCCCCTCCCAATCACTACCTCCTCACACTGTAACCACTATTTTGATTTTTATCAATACAGATTTGTTTTTTTCTAGTTTTGAATTTTATATAAATGGAACTACTAATTATGTACTCTTTTGTGTTTAAATTTATGCTTATAAGATTCATCCATGTTGTGTGTAGCAGTATTTCATTATTTTTCATTGTTTTATGGTATTCCAATGTATGAAGCTACTCTGTTTATTGACGGATTTTACTGTTGTTGGACATCTGAAGTTATTCTAGGTGATCGTTATTACAAATAATGCTATAGGAATATTCTTTTTCCACTTACTCTACACCCTTGCCAACAGTTGGCACTTCTCTTTTTTTCTTTTTTTTTTGCTTTTAGCCATTGTAGTGGTTGTAGGTACCTCACTGTGTTTTTAATTTGCATTTCCCAATGACTAATGATGTTGAATACCTTTTCAAATGTTTATTAGCCCTTCAAATACCTTCTTTTTAAATGTCTTGTTCAAACCTCTTACCCATTTTTTTTAAACGGAAATTTTCTTTTTCTTAAGATTTATAGGAATATTTTTATGTCTCAGGATTTTTTTTTTTCAGATATTTTCTCTGACTCTGGTTGTCTTTTCTTCATAATGGTACTTTTAATGGACATAACTATTTACTTTTATAATCTCCAGTTTATCAGTCTTTGCTTTTAGTAGCAATATATTTTGTGGTCTGTTTAATAGAGCTTCTCCTACCTAAACATCAAAGATGATTGGCATATCCTTTTCTATTATATTCTAGAAAGTTTATTGACTGGCATATCATTTTTAGGTCTATAATCTACTGGAATTAATTTCTGTGTATTGTTTGAGTCAATAATTATTATTTTTCATATAGATATAAAATGGTTCCTGCACTATTAGTAAAAACTATTCTGGGCTTCCCTGGTGGTGCAGTGGTTGGGAGTCCACCTGCCGATGCAGGGGACATGGGTTCGTGCCCAGGTCCAGGGAGATCCCACATGCCACAGAGCAGCTGGGCCCGTGAGCCATGGCCGCTGAGCCTGCGCGTCTGGAGCCTGTGCTCCGCAACAGAAGAGGCCACAACAGTGAGAGGCCCGTGTACTACAAAACAAACAAACAAACAAAAAAACCCCAAAAAACCCCCTATTCCTTCACTGTATTTTTTAAAAATTTTTATTTTATATTAGAATACATGTGATTAACAATGTTGTGTTAGTTTCAGGTGTACAGCAATGTGATTCAGTTATGTGTACATATACACGTAACAATTCTTTTTCAAATTCTTTTCCCATTTAGGTTGTTACATAATATTGAGCAGAGTTCCCTGTGCTATACAGTAGGTCCTTGTTGGTTATCCATTTTAAATATAGCAGTGTGTACATGTCCATCCCCAACTCCCTAACTATCCCTCTTTTATCATATTTTGGGTCACTTTTTCATTCAGCTTTATTGAGATATAATTGACAAAAATTGTATATATTTAAGGTGTACAATGTGATGATTTGATATGCATATATGTTGTGAAATGATTATCACAGTCAAGCTAATTAACACATCCATCAGGTCACAGTTACTCTTTTTTTGGTGATGATACTAAGATCTAGCAAATTTCTCTTAGCAAATTTGAAGTATACAATATAGTATTACTAACTATTGTCATCATGCTGTACATTAGCTCCCCAGAACACATTCAACACATAACTAAAAATTTTTACCCCATGACCCTTTGAATTTCCATATGAATTTCGGGATTAGCTTGTCTTTCCATAAACAAACTGATGGGATTTTTAAAAATCGCTATTGCATTGAATTTATAAATCAATTTGGGAAGAACTGACAACTTTATGATATAGCATTCTTCCAGTGCTTCTTTCTACAGGGCATATTCCAACATGTATTTATATCTTTTAAAATTTCTCTCAATAATATTTTGTAGTACTTCCACATCATTCATTAATTTCTACGTATTTGGGTTTTCTAAAATGCTACTTTAAGTGATATCTTACTTTAAATTTAACTTTCTAATAATTTGTTGCAAGTATATAGAACTACCATTTATTTCTGTACATTGACCTTACATTCAGCAACTTTTCTAAAAGGAATGAAAGGCCAATAATTATCATTATAATTTTTAACTTTATGATAAAAAGTAAGAATGGCCTAATATGTTTCTGTGTGTTCAGATTCACACGTATGTTTAATGGTTGTATGTATATGACTATATTAGAAATGCAAATATTAAAATGTTAAAGGAACCAAATCCAAATTCATTTATAACCAAAAATTAGCTTTGGCTCTTCCCTCCTCTTTTATTGTTGAAATGAATTATGTTTGAATTAAAAAAAATTTTAATCCTAGACTTTCTAATTAATGTACATTTTCTTCTACTTTTTCAGAGAATGATGATTTTTATGACATCACCTTGGATTCCAGTTTTTAAATATCTTAAATGTCTATCTTCAAATACCTTCATTTGGTCACCTAAATTTCTATGAAACATCTAAATTTTTATCTTCAATTACCTGTTTTATTAAATGTATGGCAGTTTTATTCAATAGCAGATTTCATTAAATAGCAGATTCCCTAGTCCAATATCTCCCTTTACTTAAGTGATGGGTAACTGATGGAAAAAATCCTGATTAATAATATTTTGAGGCAGATTTGTATGCAAGGGTAGTGGGACTGTTGTGAGTGTGGCATGGTGTGATGTGATACGTTTAACAAGAACATATCTCCCAGCAGTTTTCTTTAACAGAATTTGAGACTTTGAGACAATAGAACACTATTTTAGGCATTAGAAAGACAGGCCAGAAATAGCAACAAATTTTCTTATATTATTCATTAGATATTTCTATTTTATTTTTATATAAGATTAAAATATTTTTTCTTCTTTACTTTGTTATAATTTATCTGTCAGAGTATTTCGAGGAACATTTACTTCTCTCATATAGAAGGTGCAGAATTGATGCTTGCCAATTTAACAAAGTGTGACAAATGGAAAACTGGAAATGTTAAGAGTCATGTATTTATCTTTAGAAAAAGTACAGCAAGGATAAAAAGTAACTTTTCTAAAAACTCAGTTGGTGACTTTTGTGATCAAGGGGTTGTTCCTTAAAAAAAAATTGCACATATTTAGGATGAATTAACTTCCCAACCAAAGGGGAAAAAAAACGTCGTTAACTTTTAAAACCTAAACTAAAAGATTTTAATATTAATTAGCTATAATTTCTCCTTTGAGTCTATGAGATAAATTTCTAACTAAATGACAGTGTTTTTGCCTTACAAAAATATGGCAAAAATAAAAGAATGTGATGAACAGAAGGTAATAATTGGGTTCTTCATCCTAGATCCTGATTGCAATGACCAAAGGCATACATATAAAAAATGGGAGCTGAAAATGAGGGAAAGGTGCCATCACTTACCAAAAAATCTTTGGGAGTTTTAGCAACCCATTACTGAAACTGAAGGGAAATCACAGCTTACTGGCAGTTGCATTTCCTGTGTAACTAGTGCAGTAAACGTGGAGACATTCACTAACAACTCCCAACTTCTTGCTGGAGTTCACATTGGGTCATTATAGAAAAATCAGTATCTTAGCTACTCATCATTAGCTATCTATGTAAATGGTTTTCCTCTGGTTATTTTCATCATATTTCCTTTTCCCCCTGCATTCTGAATGATCATCTCAAGCTTGTCCTCCATATTCCTTATATGATTTATTGCATTCTTTTATTCTTTAAGCTTTTAATGCCATGCCTGGGACAAGTTCGGCTGTCTGAAGGCTTTTGGTCTAAGATGGCTACATTTCTATGGAATGTGCTAGGCCTAGCCACACTATTGCAGTGGTGGTAGACATTTCAAATTTCATTTATCCACAGCTCTGTCCTTGCTTTCAGGGCTCAACCATTCAAATTGGATGACTTTGTTAGAGATCTGCCTAGATATTTACTTTCTTCCTGAGATACCCCACTGTTCCCTTGGGACATGGACTTGTGAGTTATCTATCATGAAATTCTTCCATGTGTTCCCACATGTACCACGTGCAGCAGAAACTACTCAATATTGTTTGCTGTGTGGATATACTCCTTTCTTCGTTTCCAGTATTGGTGTAGGCTTTTAGTTTTTCTTGCCTTTGTTCTTTTGATTATTTCTGTAGTTTCTGAGTAAGGTAGATGAAAGGGAAGCATTGACTGTCTTAGTTGACTCAGCCATATTCTTAGAACTTTTTATGCTATATTTTCCAATCCATTTTATGAATCAAGAAGAAAAAACTTGTGAAACTCTGTGAAATGACAGGTCAAAAATAAAATCATAGAATATTCTTAGTTATACTACTTATGAAGAACTCCAAAGAACATTAGTAATGTGTTAATATAATAAAACCATAACCAAGTAGGATTTATTCTAGAAAAGCAAGTATGGTTAAATGTTAGAAACCCTTTTAATATAATTAAATCCTATACTGTCATATCAAAAGAGAGAAACTATGTTATAAGCTCAATTGATCCCAAAAATATAGTTGAAAAAACTGAATACTTGTTATCTAATACATTCTATAGTTTCTTACAATAGCAGAACATTTCCTGATGTTGGAGTAAAAATAAATAAATGACTGATACAGACTAAGAAGCCTGGCAATAGACTCATATATAGTGCATTTAGTTATTTATTAGGTTATAAATAAGCTACTTCAAAGCAGCAGAGAAAGAATTTCATTTGATAAATGGTCTTTGGACAATTGGTTAAGTATTTGGAAAATAATAAATAAAGATCTACCCCACAAGATATACCAAATGAATTATATCTGTTGTAAAAAACAAACCAGAATTATAGAAAAAAATGTAAGTAAAGATTTATTTGATATCAGAGTAGGGATAGCTTTTCTAAACCTAAAACTATGGAAGAAAACATTAAGGGAAATATTGATATATTTGATCACACAGAACAGTAAACACAACTATGCATTAAGAATATAAAAATTAAATAGCCAATGATAAGCTGGAAAAATATTTGCAGCAAGGAAAGAAGTAACAGTCTTAATGTATGAAGAATTCTTTCAAATCAATCAGAAAGAAAACAAAATCCCCAAAGAAAAATATACAAAGGACACAAAAGCAATTAAAAAGAGAAGAAAAACAAAATTGCCAAAACATATATGAAAAGAACTTAACTGCATTCACGTTCTAATGCTATTAAGCCACGGTACCAATCCAGCTTATTAAACAGAGATTCCCAGTGACAGTATCGCTGCTTTGTTCTGGTTAATATAAAGGATCTAGATTACCCTGGGCATTTGCCTGCTGTCTGATGTTGAACACTGGTGAGGGACCTACTATTGATACATCCTGAGAATTTTAATAAAAGCTGAGATTTCTTAGAAAGCCCAAATTTGTCAGTATCTATGAGTGGATGCAGAAGTTTATTAAATGCTTAGGGCCTTAAAAAAGAAGACAGAAGGGGCCATGTCTGAACAAAGGAGAGCCCATTTATCATGTCCCTCTGATAGTGCTTCCTCTGCACTTGTTTCTTGGTCATATGATTTCAGGTCAGTGCTGGGGTGAGGGTGAAGGGATGGAATTGGAAGGGGACTGGTGAATTTCTGTTTAAGGCAGATCTGAGTAAACCACTCTTCTGACTCATCCTTACACCAGGCTTTTGACTGACTCATAGTTCATGGGGGCTGTCACACAGCCAATTAAATCTCCTGAGATGCCAACCTGCCAAATATTCCTTGCTTAGTCACAGATATGAGGGAGGGGTGTCATGGAAGCAAGAGATAGCTTTGGTTGAAATCTCAGGACTGGAAAGTCATCATCTAAACTTAAGATGACCACCAGAAGACCCTGGGATGCTCACAATAGAGATTTCCAATCATAAAATAGTGTGCCAAGGGAAAAATGGAACCCTTTCAATGGTCTTCAAAAATAAACAGCTAAATAACATACAGGTATCAGAATGATTCAAATCATACTGAAGCATTATCGAAGTATATACAAAATGATTGATTTTAAACTTTATCTTATGTAGGAAACAACTGCATCACACAGAAAGTTTGTAGAAGAGTAACAGTGTATGTGGCATCAAGAGTAAAACTACATGAAATGCAATTTAACCATACGGAACATGTAAAAGAAGCACATACTACTTGGGTATTTAGAAACACAGGCTTTATAATTTCTCTTCTAAGTGGCACATCTTTAGAGTATATATAGTGTGACTAATTTCCGAGGTCATTTTGACCTTTACTTCCTAGAGCATAAAGTACTATTCTTCTGTAAAGAAGTTCATAGTTTAATGGATAAGGTGTCAGGGAATTTAAAAAAATGAGACTAAGCAAGAATACCCTGGTTCTTGGGCTCTCTGTTATAAATAATGCTCTCATTAAAATTCTGCCTCGGAAGAAAGGCAAGTCCATTAGTCTGGGAGCTAATTTTTACTGGCTCCTTAGATGCATGCATATTAAAAATTCAGCTTTTATAATTGCCAGTCATCAACCACCTAGTCGATGCTGTTCTTGAAGTTTTTAATTATTTACTTCATTTGCATTGACACTCCAATTTATGATCAACCATTTAGTTATCAAGGGACAGTTTAGTAATTTTTCTTTTACATTTTTATTTATCTCTTTTGTATTCCTAGGAAAATCTCTAAGTCAGACCTTGTACTGAAATGACTCTTATTAGGAAATAAAAACTATGGTCACCTCCATGAGTACTACATGGAAACCATGGTTACTGATACAACTTAGGCAAATTAGGGTTTTATTAGAACAAATAAAGGCTCTATGTCTGGTTAAAATATGCCCTTTCTGAGTTCAGCATAATGGTTTCTGTAAAATATCTAATAGCACAGTGCACACCAATAGTGTTTATTTTCTGTAATTTCCTTTTAGGAGTGAATCTTTCCAGCAAAATAAAAACAAAAATGGCATATTGAGCAACTAAAATACATTCCCAGGCTATTTTTCATCCCAATATTTTCATGCTCTCATCAGGAATCTGTGTCATTGTTTCCATTTTAAATAATATGATTGGAAGACTCCAGAAATTAAGTGACAGGCTCCAATGTCATAAAAGCCAATGATTGTTGTGGGAATAAGTTGTGTTTGATCCTGTACCACAGGACATTTTCTGTTATACTGCAGGGCTTGTATACAGATTGAATGTTCTGTCTTAACTTTCCCCCCCAAAATGAGAATTAAGCTCTAATTTGAATTTTATTTACAAAGGTTCACATTATTTTTATAGTTTTGCATCTTCTCCAAGTAACTACTTACTTTCTAATTGCTGAAGAATGTTTCATACTATCTCTTTGTCCCACTTATAGATCATGTAGGTGTGACATTTGGTGGTAATGATGTGAGAGAATGAGGAAGAAAATAGGGGCAAAAAACACACAAACAAAAACACCAAGAAGGTGCATCTAATATCAAATATTTAGAACATTTGATAGCATAAAAAGTTACTTCAATAAAGTCCTGACAAAGTCCATCTTGAAGAAGCTCTGATGTATTCAAATCCAGACAGATATTTTACTAATATTTTAATCAATATGATACAGTATTCATGATTAGCATTGCCATAATTTTAGTTTTTTTCAGAGAGAAATATACACACATACCTATGTGCATAAAATTCTTTTTTCATGTCTTTGCTTAAGATTTGAGTGCATTTTCTAAATTTACTCAGCAGTAGTACCTTGTCTGAATCCCCCCTAACTTAGGGAAAGTGCACTTTCCCTTGTTCCTGGGGACAGGTGTCACAGACATTCTGGCTGTATACCTGTGGTAGAGCCCACCCTCCCCCAAATCTAATCAAATCTGCCTTATAACATTTGATGTTCACTCTAAGATCCATTGTGTGCCACCCGATGTTTGAAACAATATATGTATTTTCTAAAAGAGTGGAATATTGAAAAGATTTCATTTCCCTCTCCCCTAAGAAACAACTCAATTATTGAATAAAACCATTGCTGTGTCTATCATTTGTGTTCTGTTACCGGCTCTGGCAGCAATAAAAGTGATTGATTTGTAATCACTGGTCTTATTGCTCTCCCTCCCTCTGCACTATCTGGAGGCTCTCTTCACATCGAATGCTGAAAAGTTAATGTGAATGGAGCCAAGCAGCATCACCTGGAAAGTGAAGAATTGATTACCAAGCCTTCCTGTGCTAGAAAACTTTGGTGCCATTGTGTCCAAAGCTCCTGGTGTGCAATCTGCTGAAAACCCCCGGAGAGCGTGTGGTGCGTGAAGGACAACAGTGTAACAAAGGATGACAGTTCTGGAAATTACAAAATCACTCCTTCCCAATGCAGGCAAACTTAATACCTGAAAATAGTTTTTCCCTGAAAACTTGAAATCAAAGGATAATTTTGATTTATTTTTCCTTTCTGCTTTTCTGTTTCTCATTTCCAGTAAGACATCCATCTAAATTCACACAGTTATCAATATAAGTTTTATCATGTTCTACTTCCATAATACAGAGATTATGTTTTCTCCTCTGTGCCATCCTTGTTCTGTATATTTTTTTAAAAATAGATTATTGCAGTTTTTTGAATTTTTTGATATTTCAGTAGACAAAATATATTTATTTTAACTGGATTTTGTTCTGTAAATATTGCTCTATCCTAGGCACTTGAAGGAGAAAAACTTAACCTATTGTATTTGTCCACAGAGTTCAAGCTCAATAAGGAAATGCATGATAACAACTATAATAAAGATGGGAAGTAGATATGCAGTAAATAGAGGTATGAATAAAGTTTGATGGAAATAATTATTAGTTGGGAGTGAAATGTGGGAGACTAGGAAAAGCATCATGAGAGAGATGACATTTTTTCTGAGCTTTGATGCTTGAGGAGAATTTTGATGACAGAGGAAGGACCACGACATTTTAAACAAGATTTAGTATGAGATGATGCTCGGCCACTTGGGGCAGTCATAAGGTGCTCTTTATGATTGTAATTCAGGTGTATGGAAAGGTGAGCCAGGAAAGGTGGCTGGGGCAAGATTCTGGGATTCTTTAATTTCATGTGGAAGTTTTATACTTTAGTTTTTTAGGTGATATAGAATTAACAAGATTTAAGGACAGATCCATGTTCTAAGAAGATAAATCCACAGGAAGGGAGGATAAGTCAAATGGACTTCTAACACGAGGAGAATCTTTTGAAGGTGATTTCATTAGTTCTAGCAACAGATGATGATCTGTACTGATGAAGTGGTAGAAAGAATGAAAAGATGGGGTGAACTTGAGAACAATTACATGCATAGAATACAGCATGACATGATATTTTGAAAGTGGTTGACAAGGTTTAGAGAAAGGAGTGGGTCAAAGAGAAAATAAAGCATTATCAGTTTGCTTGACTAGGCCCAAGTGAAAATTCAATGGCGAAGACAAGTCTCCCATTTTAATGGAGAAGAATGAACAGCTCATTATATCTGGCCTTTAGACAGTGTTTTATATTTTAACTACACCCTCAAATATTTCAAAATGCATAAAATTACCAGAGAAAATAAATAATTTTCTATCAGTTATACAAGCTCGGGTGATCTCCTGGATTTTTTAAGAAAAATCAGTAGAGGTGCATTACTATTATTACTTATTTATTATTATTTTTTTAGGCCTCACTGTGTAGCATGCGGGATCTTAGTTCCCCAACCAGTGATCGAACCCGTACCCTCTGCATTGGGAGGGTGGAGTCTCAACCACTGGACAGCCACGGAAGTCCCTTATTACCTACTTAAAGTATTCAAAAATATATGTCGGTCCAGTGACACCTCAGATAGATTATGGAATATCCTGGCACTTTCCAGCTTTATCTATTGTTTAGAACTGATTCTAGTCTAATAAATTTTAATTCTCTTTATTTATCTATTCCACTCTGAATTTCTAACAGTTCTCCATACCATTTGCTTCTGCTCTTTCCTCTTTGTAAAGTTTTTTATTTCTTTCCCTGTAAAGATGTAAATTGTTACAATAGACAAAGATTTCCTCATTTCATTAATTCAAAATTATTTATTATGTGCCTATTCTGTTCCAGTTGCTGTTCTAAGTGTTGTGATATAATATTACACATGTCAGTTTCATATAACTAACTTAAAATAGATTTTAGGTCAAAATCCCTTTGTAATTTTAGGACTATCTATTTTTGAAGATAATTGAAAGTCATTGGTTTCACTATGGTAAACATATTATTGGCATAATACTTGAGAACATGGGTTTGGAATGAAACCAAATACGATATTTAAATACTGACTCTAATCTCACCAGCTGAGTAGACATGGGCAAGTTACCTCAACTCTTTAAACCTTAATTTTCTCATCTGTAAAAATAGGGGTAATATTGGTACCACCAACTTATAGGCTTACTGTAAGAATCACATGGTATAAAATATTTAAAGCTAAAGCTCTCAGCATAGTGGCAATTCTAGATACTACTCGAATACTATTAAATTTCCATTTGTCAAAAGAAAAACTGATTTGAAAGTGTGCACTTTCTAAAGTAATAAAATAAAAACTGTATTAAATAGTCCCTCTTTCCTTTGGGGTATATATATATTTTTTAATTCAAGCCATAGTTGCTACTTGTATGAAACACAAATCAGTTATATTACTGCACAGTGTATTTAAACATCTTCAGTGAATTTACAAAATCCTCTTTAAGAGCAGTTACAGGCTAGAAAATTGGCAGGGGGCCCATTAAAACAAATTTAAATTACTATATCCAATGGACAGCTGAAATCTGTTCATTTGTTTACATTTGATTTCTGTAATTCAGTTAGTAGGTCAACATACAATTTAACTGCAAAGACTGTGAGCTGAGGAACAGTTGAGCAAATAACTTCTAGGAATTAAAATGATGGAACCCAGATGGCCCTATATATACAATCAAAAAGATGGCATAATAATACATGTATAATGAAGAGGTCTCAGAATATTTCTGGAGAAATACCTATAGTGTTATTCAAAGATGACCTCTAAGAAATGGATTTTAGCACCCTAAATGAGTTAATTTTCAGAGCAAGACAATACATGCTCATAATATTTTATAGCTATTACCACTCTTTAAACTAATACTAATGTTATGTGATATGCTATCTTAAACACAGCTACACTTACACCTACAGATGTATATTTTACTAAACAATAAAAGGATATATGCTTAGTTCTTCAACATGTTTTTTTTTTCCTTTATCAAAGTACCTTGAATATATCTCAACGTCAAATACCTGTGACTCTACATTGTTAAATGACTGCATAGTAATACACTGCATTTATTTTTTCATTCATTCAACAAAGTACTTATTGAGGAAATAGTACATACTGGGCATTTATTTGGGAATCTAGGGATACATAAATGAACGAAACAATCCAAAGTTACTCCCCTCATGGGAGTGATTCTAGTTGGGGGAGAGACAGCTAATAAAAACAATAAATAAGTAATTTATGTATTATCAAAAGGTGATAAATAATATTTTAAAACTAGAGCAGGTGAGAGGAATAGGAAATGCAAGTGTGGGGTGAGGTAGAAGGTGTCTTAAATAGAGTGGCCTGGCATGACCTCACTGAGGTGGTGACATTTGGAAAAAGACTAGAAGGAGGTGACAACACAAGCCACGTACATATCTATGGGAAGGGGTTCCAGAAAAAGGAAAAGACTAATACAAAGGCCATGAGATGAAAGTATGGTGGCATGTTCCAGGAATATCAAGGAAACCAGTGTGGCTGGAGAGGAATGAGCTAGAACTGTGCTGTCCAATATGGTACCCACTAATCACACGTTGCTACTGAGCTAACATAATTTTAGATGTGCTGTAAAATACTGAAGAATATCTTATTAAAATATTTATGTTGATTATGGGTTGAAATGATAATATATGTGATATAGTAGATTAAACACAATGTCCTTAAATTAATTTAACATGCTTTTAACTTTTTTAAAACTTTAAAATTGTATATGTGACTCACAGGACATTGCTATTGGGCAGTGTTGACTAGAAGAATGGTAGGTTCTGTGTTCAGAATGAAAGGGAAGGGGTAGATTATGTAGGGCATTGGCTTCTAATTTATAAAATTATAAAATGAAGAGCTCTTGGTGATACTGGACATAAGAGTGACTGATTAGACTTACCTTTTGCAAGAATCACTCTGGATACCATGCTAAGAATAAACATTAAGAGGACAGGAACTGAAAAAAGAACAGTTAGAAGGATATTACAGTAGGAGAGGTGGTTCCAACAATATCTTGATGAATTGGATGTGGAATCAGAAAGAGAGGAATAAAAAAATAACTCCAAAATTTTAGGTCAGACCATCTGGAAGGATGGTACTGTCATCAACTGATATGGGCAGTATGGTAGGAAATGCAGGTTTGGAGAAGCAGTAGTGAAGATCAGGAGCTTGGTTTTAGATCTTAAGTTTAAGATACCTATTAAGTATCAAAATGGAAATGTTGAGTAGACATTTGGATATATCAGTAGAGAAATCAGAGAAAAGATATACGTATGTCAATCTTTTCTTTGAATTCTACATACTGCTTGTGTACGTGAGTGTGTACATTTGTGAGTCACCAACATATGGGTGGTGGTATTGAAAGCCATGAGACTTGATGGAATCACCAAAGGAGTAAGTGTAAAAAAGAAGAGGCCCAAAGGCTGATCTTTGGGTGACTCCATGGTAAAGAGAAGGACTCAACAAATGGTGAGATAAAAAGCAGACACATCAGATGAAGGTGAGGTAAAGGAGCAGAATGTTGGAGATGCTTCCAGGAAAGTTGCCAGTTGTAATTTTTTGTTTGTTCTTTTCTTAAGCTTGGAATTCATTAAATGTCTTGCCCTTGTGTGTTTATAGTTTTAAGAAATCTGGAAATTTTTTCTTCAAGTATTTTTTTCTATCCCTTCCTGCTTCAAGGACTCCAGTTACACATATAATCAGCGACTTGAAGATGTCCCAGAGCTCATGGATACTCTAATTTTTACAATTCTGTTTTCTGTGCATTTGGATAATTCCTATCTTTAAATTCAGTGATCTTGCCTTCTACCACATCTAATCTGCCATTAATCTCATTCAGTGTACATTTCATTTCAGGCATTATAATTTTCACCTGTAGACATTTTATTTGGGTCTTTTTTAATATCCTACATCTCCGTGTATCTTTTTTAATACATGGAATACAGTTATAACTGTTTTAATTAGATAAATGTTTTTATGATCTAATTCTGACAACTGTGCCAATTTTGGATTGATTTCAATTGATTGTTTTTTCTCCCAGTTATGAGTAGTGTCTTCCTGCTTCTTTGAACGCCTGGTAGTCTTTGATTGGGTAAAATATATTCAGAACTCTACCTTGTTGAGTGCTGGATTTTTTCTTATTCCCAGTAATCCCCTTGTGCCTTTTTTTTTCTGGGATGCAGTGAAGTCACCTGTAAATAGCTTCACTCCTTTGGGTCTTGCTTTTATACTTTGTTAGATGGGTCCAGAGCAGTGCTCAGTCTAGGGCTGCTTATTTCCCACTACTGAGGCAATCCTGAGTATTGTAAAATCCAGAGTGTGGTGGTTAATTTTATGTGTCAGCTTGGCTAGGCCATGGCACCCAAGTTTTGGTCAAACATCAGTCTAAATGTTTCTGTGAAGGCATTTTTATATGTGATTAGCATTTAAATTAGTATACTTTGATTAAAGAAGATTATCCTCTATAATGTGGGTGGGCCTGAAAAGAAAATGGCCGAAGTTCCCTGAGAAAGACAGAATTCTGCCTCCAGACTGCCTTTGGACTTCAACCCTTCTCCGGTCTCCAGCCTGCCAGCCTTCCTGGAAGATTTTGCATTTGCTAATTCCCCTCTCTATATACTGCCAGCCCCAACAATCACATGAGCTTATTCTCCCCTCTTTCTCTCAATCTCTCTTTCTCTATATGGAGACACACATACATACATATCTTCTATTGATTCTGTTTCTCTGGAGAACCCTGACAAATATACTGAGTAAATACTAAGAACTTCCTGAGCACTCAACGCAATGCCCCATGAATTATGAGTTTTTCCAACCTGTCTGGTTGGAATAGGCACAATTCTCAGTGCCATATGAGCTTTAGATACTATTTAACCTTTATATGGCTCCTTCCAAGACTCAAGTATTTTCCTCACATACAATATAAGTTGATCAGTACTCTGCTAAATGTTCAAGGGAGTCCCTTTGAAGATCTTTAAAGTTCTCTGTGAAGCACTCATCTCTCCAGTACTCTGCCCTGAAAACTCTAGCCATCTTGGTTTCCCTGGACTTTCAACTCTTTCCTCTCAAGTCTGTCATGTGCCATTGCCTGAAAATTCTCTCAAGGAAGTAAGCCAAGGCGCTCCTCATGGGGCTCCCATCATTTGCTTCCCATCACTCAGGTAACACCGTTCCTCAATTCCTGATGTCCAATGTCTTGAAAACTATCACTTCCATCATGTATTCCTTCATCTATATTACATTTTAATTGTCAGTATTTTACAGTTTATTTATATTTGGAAATAATTTTCTGACTCTTCTCATATATAATAATACATCATGTACTAGAGATTCATCTTGTATTGCATCTTTCTAAATCTCTGCCTTATTCCTGCCCCTCAAAAAAGGATTCCTATTAGAATTTTGAACAGTTGTTCTGATTTCATAAAGATATTTTGGGAGATCTGACCTCTTTACAATATTAAATATTCCACTGAAATTGAAAAAAGAAAACTTTTCCATTTACACAAGTCTCTTCTGTTTCCCAAGAAAATGCTATAGTTTTATTATTATAAGTATTACGCATTACCTACTGATTCCATTCTAAAAGTTTTAATGGTTTGTTGTTATTAAAAATGGTCTTTTTCTTTTGTTATTTTTTGGTGTTTTTGTTTGATTTTTTGGACATTTAGTAAACCATCATCTTATTGAATTTCCTTATTACTTTCAAAAAGCATTTGTTTATTCTCTTGGTTTTTAGAGGTATACAGTAACACTTTCCATAATTAATGGTATTTTTGCCTCTTTCTTTTTCAAAAGAAAGAACATGAACTTAAGCTCTCATCCCTGGCCCCTTATTTCTTCTAACTCTCTGGAGTAGTTGAGAATCTAGGGTATGTAAGCTGTGGATCCTGAAGGATGCATCTAATATTCTGAGGATGAGGTGGGAAAAAAAATTTTCCTTAAGGAGAATCAATTAAAAGAAGCCTGCAAATTCCCTTAACAAGGGGATACAATGTCTTTGTCTTCTTTTGAAGGTCACTCTCTTAGACTTGGAGGAAACCCAATCACCCTGCACACACCTGCATTAGGGGCTACACAGCCCCAATTTCCTGCAACTGACAGAGGGATTTTACTTATAACCAGGTAAAATAAGGACAAAGGAAACTGTACTTCCATGCTTTAAGAAAGAATAACCCATTTGACAGAAAATGCAACCTGAATCAAAGAGCAAAAATGACTGTGCCTTACAATTTATTCCACCACTTCCTTCTGAAAATTTGCCATGGCTCAAAACCCATAATATCCCTATACGTATGAAGGCCAAGGGTACATACAATAAAAAGCAGGCAAAGAAAAAAGAATACTTAAAGGGTATTAGTAACTGAAGAAGTGGTGAGTGAGCCAAAATTCCATAAGTAATATTTCCCAATAAAGTAAAACTGATAAATGTGTCAAAAGAAAACATCAATATAAAAGGAATGACAACTATCAAAGGGATATAGTTAGAAATCTATAACTAAATATTGATTCATAACATAAAATATAATGGTGGAACTGAAAAGATAAAAGGCCAGAAATAGCTCAAAACTACATTTGCAATGATAAGATTAACTGGAAGAAATAACTTAGAAGAAATACAAGAATATAAGGATCGTAAGGGAAAAACATAAGAACTGGAGGACAGATCCTAGAGATATAAAATACCAATAGTGTCTCAGAAAGGGAAAAAGTAACAAATGGAGATGAAAGAATAAACAAATAATAGACTAATTCATAAACTAAAACAAAAACTTGATCCTTTGGAAGCCCCTGACTGGGATAAATCTAATATAAAAATTTTGGTAGGAGGAGCTTCAAGATGGCAGAACAGTAAGACGTGGAGATCACCTTCCTCCCCACAAATACACCAGAAATACATCTACATGTGGAACTGCTCCTACAGAACGCCTACTGAATGCTGGCAGAAGACCTCAGACCTCCCAAAAGGCAAGAAACTCCCCATGTACCTGGGTAGGGCAAAAGGAAAAAGAATAAACAGAGACAAAAGGATACGGATGGGACCTGCACCAGTGGGAGGGAGCCGTGAAGGAGGAAAGGTTTCCACACACTAGGAAGCCCCTTCACGGGTGGAGACTATGGGTGGCGGAGGGGGAAAGCTTTGGAGCCGCGGAGGAGAGCACAGCAACAGGGGTGCGGAGGGCAAAGCGGGGAGATTCCCGCACAGAGGATTGGTGCCGACCGGCACTCACCAGCCCGAGAGGCTTGTCTGCTCACCCGCCGGGGCGGGCGGGGGCTGGGAGCTGAGGCTGGGAGTTCGGTCGGATGCTGGGAGAGGACTGGGGTTGGTGGCGTGAACACAGCCTGAAGGGGGCTAGTGCGCCACAGCTAGCTGGGAAGGAGTCTGGGAAAAAGTGTGGAGCTGCTGAAGAGGCCAGAGACTTTTTAAAAGTTGCCTCTTTGCTTCCTGGTGCGCGAGGAGAGGGGATTAAGAGCACCGCTTAAAGGAGCTCCAGAGACGGGCGCGAGCCGCGGCTATGAGCGTGGACCTCAGAGACACTAAGGCTGCTCCTGCCGCCACCAAGAAGCCTGTGTGCAAGCACAGGTCACTATCCACACCGCCCCTCCTGGGAGCCTGTGCAGCCCGCCACTGCCAGGGTCCTGTGATCCAGGGACAACTTCCCCGGGAGAACGCACAGTGCGCCTCAGGCTGGTGCAATGTCATGCAGGCCTCTGCTGCTGCAGGCTCACCCCGCATCCATACCCCTCCCTCCTCCCGGGCCTGAGTGAGCCAGAACCCTCGAATCAGCTGCTCCTTTAACCCCGTCCTGTCTGAGCCGGAACAGACGCCCTCAGGTGACCCATATGCAGAGGCTGGTCCAAATCCAAAGCTGAATCCCAGGAGCTGTGCAAACTAAGAAGAGAAAGGGCAATTTCTCCCAGCAGCCTCAGGAGCAGCAGATTAAATCTCCACAATCAACTTGATATACCCTGCATCTCTGGAATACCTGAATAGACAATGAATCAGCCCAAATTGAGGAGGTGGACTTTGGAAGCAACGATATATATATATATTTATATATATATATATATATATATTTTATATATATTTTTATATTTATAATATATATATTATATATATAAATTTTATATATATATATAAATTTTATATAAATATATATATTTTATATATATATATTTTTTTCCCTTTTTGTGAGTGTGTATGTGTATGCTTCTGTGTGTGATTTTGTCTGTATAGCTTTGCTTTTACCATTTGTCCTAGGGTTATGTCTGTCTGGTTTTTTTTTTTTTGGTTTGTTTTGGGGCTTTTTAGTATAGTTTTCAGCGCTTGTTATCATTGGTGGATTTGTTTTTTTGGTTTGGTTGTGCTCTCCTTTCTTTCTTTTGTTTAAATACTTAAAATTTTTTTTAATAATTATTTTCTGTTTTTTATTTTAATAACACTTTTACTTTATCTCCTTCCTTCCTTCCTTCCTTCCTCCCTCCCTCCCTCCCTTCTTCCTTCCTTCCTTCCTTTCTTCCTTTCTTTCTTTCTTTAGTTCTTTCTTTCTTTCTTTTTCTTTCTTCCTTTCTTTCCGTTTCTTTCTTTCTTTCTTTCTCTCTTTTATTCCGAGCCGTGTAGATGACAGGCTCTTGGTGCTCCACCCAGGCATCAGGGCTGTGCCTCTGAGGTGGCACAGCCAAGTTCAGGACACTGGTCCACAAGAGACCTCCCAGCTTCACATAATATCAAACGGCAAAAATATCCCAGAGATATTCATCTCAATGCCAAGACCCACCTCCACTCAATGACCAGCAAGATACAGTGCAGGACACCCTATGCCAAACAACTAGCAAGCCAGGAACAAAACCCCACCCATTAGAAGAGAGACTGCCTAAAATCAAAATAAGGTCACAGACTCCCCAAAACACACCATCAGACGTGGACCTGTCCATCAGAAAGACAAGATCCAGCCTCATCCACCAGAACACAGGAACTAGTCCCCTCCACCTGGAAGCCTACACAACCCACTGAACCAACCTTAGCCACTGGGGGAACACACCAAAAACAATGGGAACTACGAACCTGCAGCCTGCGAAAAGGAGACCCCAAACACAGTAAGTTAAGCAAAATGAGAAGACAAAAGAAACACACAGCAGATGAAGCACCAAGGTAAAAACTCACCAGACCTAACAAATAAAGAGGAAATAGGCAGTCTACCTGAAAAAGAATTCAGAATAATGATAGTAAAGATGATCCAAAACCTTGGAAATAGAATGGAGAAAATACAAGAAACGTTTAACAAGGACCTAGAAGAACTAAAGAGCAAACAATCATGAACAACACAATAAATGAAATTAAAAACTCTCTAGAAGGGATCAGTAGCAGAATAACTGAGGCAGAAGAATGGATAAGTGACCTGGAAGATAAAATAGTGGAAATAACTACTGCAGAGCAAAATTAAGAAAAAAGAATGAAAAGAATTGAGGACAGTCTCAGAGACCTCTGGGACATTAAACACAGCAACATTCGAATTATAGGGGTCCCAGAAAAAGAAGAGAAAAAGAAAGGGACTGAGAAAATATTTGAAGAGATTATAGTTGAAAACTTCCCTAATATGGGAAAGGAAATGGTTAATCAAGTCCAGGAAGCACAGAGAGTCCCATACAGCATAAATCCAAGGAGAAACACGCAGACACATATTAATCAAATGATCAAAAATTATATACAAAGAAAATATTAAAAGCAGCAAGGGAAAAACAACAAATAACACACAAGGGAATCCCCATAGGGTTAACACCTGATCTTTCAGTAGAAACTCTGCAAGTCAGAAGGGAGTGGCAGGACATATTTAAAGTGATGAAAGGGAAAAACCTACAACCAAGATTACTCTACCCAGCAAGGATCTCATTCAGATTTGATGGAGAAATTAAAACCTTCATAGACAAGCAAAAGCTAAGAGAATTCAGCATGACCAAACCAGTTTAGCAACAAATACTAAAGGAATTTCTCCAGACAGGAAACACAACAGAAGGAAAACACCTACAATAACAAACCCAAAACAATTCACAAAGTGGTATTAGGAACATACATATCGATAATTACCTTAAATGTAAATGGATTAAATGCTCCAACCAAAAGACGTAGACTGGCTGAATGGATACAAAAACAAGACCCGTACATATGCTGTCTACAAGAGACCCACTTCAGACCTAGGGACATATACAGACTGAAAGTGAGGGGATGGAAAAAGATATTCCATGCAAATGGAAATCAAAAGAAATCTGGAGTAGCAATTCTCATATCAGACAAAATAGACTTTAAGACAAAGAATATTACAAGAGACAAAGAAGGACACTACATAATGACCAAGGGATCAATCCAAGAAGATATTAAAATTGTAAATATTTATGCACCCAACATAGGAGCACCTCAATACATAAGGCAAATACTAAGAGCCATAAAAGGGGAAACTGACAGTAACACAATTATAGTTGGGGACTTTAACACCCCACTTTCACCAATGGAAGTTTATCCAAAATTAAAATAAATAAGGAAACACAAGCTTTAAGTGATACACTAAACAAGATGGACTTAATTGATATTTATAGGACATTCCATCCAAAAACAACAGAATACACTTTCTTCTCAAGTGCTCATGGAACATTTTCCAGGATAGATCATAACTTGGGTCACAAATCAAGCCTTGGTAAATTTTAGAAAACTGTAATCTTATCAAGTATCTTTTCTGACCACAACAATATGAGACTAGATAACAATTACAGGAAAAAATCTGCAAAAAATACCAACACATGGAGGCTAAACAATACACTACTTAATAAACAAGAGATTACTGAAGAAATCAAAGAGGAAATCAAAATATACCTAGAAACAAATGTCAATGAAAACACGACGACCCAAAACCTATGGGATGCAGCAAAAGCAGTTCTGAGAGGGAAGTTTATAGCAATACTATCCTACATTAAGAAACAAGAAACATCTCAAGAAACAAGCTAACCTTACACCTAAAGCAATTACAGAAAGAAGAACAAAAAAACCCCAAAGTTAGCACAAGGAGAGAAATCACAAAGATCAGATCAGAAATAAATGAAAAAGAAATGAAGGAAACGATAGCAAAGATCAATAAAACTAAAAGCTGTTTCTTTGAGAACATAAACAAAATTGATAAACCACTAGCCACACTCATCAAGAAAAAAAGGGAGAAGTCTCAAATCAATAGAATTAAAAATAAAAAAGGAGAAGTAACAACTGACACTGTAGAAATACAAAGGATCATGAGAGATTATTACAAGCAAATACATGCCAATAAAATGGAGAACCTGGAAGAAATGGACAAATTCTTAGAAATACAAAACCTTCCAAGACTGAAACAGGAAGAAATAGAAAACATGAACAGACCAATCACAAGCACTGATATTGAAACTGTGATTAAAAATCTTCCAACAAACAAAAGCCCAGGACCAGATGGCTTCACAGGCGAATTCTATCAAACATTTAGAGAAGAGCTAACACCTATCCTTCTCAAACTCTTCCAAAATATAGCAGAGGGAGGAACACTTCCAAACTCATTCTACGAGGCCACCATCACCCTGATACCAGAGAAAGATATCACAAAAAAAGAAAACTACAGGCCAATAACACTGATGAACACAGATGCAAAAATCCTCAACAAAATACTAGCAAACAGAATCCAAGAGCACATTAGAAGGATCATACACCATGATCAAGTTGGGTTTATCCCAAGAATGCAAGGATTCCTCAGTATATGCAAATCAATCAATGTGATACACCATATTAATAAATTGAAGGAGAAAAACCATATGATCATCTCAATAGATGCAAAGAAACATTTCGACAAAATTCAACACCCATTTATGATAAAAACCCTCTAGAAAGTAGGCATAGTGGGAACGTTCCTCAACATAATAAAGGCCATATATGACAAGCCCACAGACAACATCATCCTAAATGGTGAAAAACTGAAACCATTTCCACTAAGATGAGGAGCAAGACAAGGTTGCCCACTCTCACCACTATTATTCAACATAGTTTTGGAATTTTTAGCCACAGCAATCAGAGAAGAAAAAGAAATAAAAGGAATCCAAATCAGAAAAAAAGAAGTAAAGCTGTCACTGTTAGCAGATGACATGATACTATACATAGAAAATCCTAAAGATGCTACCAGAAAACTACTAGAACTAATCATTGAATTTGGTGAAATAGCAGGATACAAAATTAATGCACAGAAATCTCTTGCATTCCTACACACTAATGATGAAAACTCTGAAAGTGAAATCAAGAAAACACTCCTATTTACCACTGCAAAAAAAAAGAATAAAATACCTAGGAATAAATCTACCTAAGGAGACAAAAACCTGTATGCAGAAAATTGTAAGACACTGAGGAAAGAAATTAAAGATGATACAGATAGATGGAGAGCTATACCATGTTCTTGGATTGGAAGAATCAACATTGTGAAAATGACTCTACTACCCAAAGCAATCTACAGATTCAGTGCAATCCCTATCAAACTATCACTGGCATTTTTCACAGAACTAGAACAAAAAATTTCACAATTTGTATGGAAACACAAAAGACCCCTAATAGCCAAAGCAATCTTGAGAAAGAAAAACAGAGCTGGAGGAATCAGGCTCCCAGACTTCAGACTATACTACAAAGCTACAGTAATCAAGACAGTATGGTACTGGCACAAAAACAGAAAGATAGATCAATGGAACAGGATAGAAAGCCATGAGTTAAACCCACGCACATATGGTCACCTTATCTTTGACAAAGGAGGCAAGAGTATACAGTGGAGAAAAGACAGCCTCTTCAATAAGTGGTGCTGGGAAAACTGGACAGCTACATGTAAAAGAATGAAATTAGAACACTCCCTAACACCATACACAAAAATAAACTCAAAATTGATTAAAGACCTAAATGTAAGGCCAGACACTATCAAACTCTTAGAGGAAAACACAGGCAGAACACTCTATGACATAAATCACAGCAAGATCCTTTTTGTCCCACCTCCTGGAGAAATAGAAATAAAACCAAAAATAAACAAATGGGTCCTAAAGAACCTGAAAAGCTTTTGTACAGCAAAGGAAACCATAAACAAGACCAAAAGACAACCCTCAGAATGGGAGAAATTACTTGTCAACGAAGCAACTGACAAAGGTTTAATCTCCAAAATTTACAAGCAGCTACTACAACTCAATATCAAAAAAACAAACAACCCAATCCGAAAATGGGCAGAAGACCTAAATAGACATTTCTCCAAAGAAGATATAGCGATTGCCAACAAACACAGGAAAGGATGCTCAACATCACTAATCGTTAGAGAAATGCAAATCAAAACTACAATGAGATATCATCTCACACCCGTCAGAATGGCCATCATCAAAAAGCTAGAAACAATAAATGCTGGAGAGGGTGTGGAGAAAAGGGAACCCTCTTGCACTGTTGGTGGGAATGTGAATTGATACAGCCACTATGGAGAACAGTATGGAGGTTCCTTAAAAAACTAAAAATAGAACTACCATGTGACTCAGCAATCCCTCTACTGGACATATACCCTGAGAAAACCATAATTCAAAAATAGTCAGGTACCACATAGTTCATTGCAGCTCTATTTACAATAGCCAGGACATGGAAGGAACCTAAGTGTCCATCGACAGATGAATGAATACAGAAGATGTGGCACATATATACAATGGAATGTTACTCAGCCATAAAAAGAAACGAAATTGAGCTATTTGTAGTGAGGTGGATGGACCTAGAGTCTGTCATATAGAGTGAAGTAAGTCAGAAAGAGAAAAACAAACACCATATGCTAACACATATATATGGAATCTAAAAAAAAAAAAAAGTGGTCTTGAAGAACCTAGGAGCAAGACAGGAATAAAGATGCAGACCTACTAGAGAATGGACTTGAGGACACGGGGAGGGGGATGGGTAAGCAGGAATAAAGTGAGAGAGTGATAGTGTATATATGGACATATATACACTACAAAATGTAAAATAGATAGCTACTGGGAAGCAGCCGCATAGCACAGGGAGATCAGCTCGGTGCTTTGTGACCAGCTAGAAGGGTGGGATAAAGAGGGTGGGAGGGAGGAAGATGCAACAGGGAAGAGATATGGGGATATATGTATATGTATAACTGATTCACTTTGTTATAAAGCAGAAACTAACACACCATTGTAAAGCAATTATACTCCAATAAAAATGTTAAAAAAAAACCAAAAAAAAATTTTGTGTGACATATCAAAGATAAATCCACATAAAGAGTAAAATATTTGAAAAGGTATGAAAATTATACTGACAGATTTTACATATATTACTGAAGCAAGAAGAGAGTAGAACAACACATACAGACTACTGAGAGAAAAGGACTACAATCCTCAAATCCTATAACCAGCTGAAAATCCATTAATCTCTCAATACCACTGTAGCAGTCTCCTGGGGTTCCCTTAATTTGGGTTATCCACTTTATAGGACCTATCCACTTTTTAGTTTCAGAAGTTCACAGAAATCTCTGGTCTGTAATGTCCCCATCTACTCTTCTTAGTATTTCCATGAATATAGTCATGTGTTTATTTTTCTTCCTTTACTTCAGTGGGATTTGGAGACAGAAGGGAGATAAATGCTTGCACCTCTGTGTGTGTGTACTTGTGTGTGTGTGCACACACATGCACATTTCTACTGTATCTTGTACAAAAATATTCAAGATATTTTGGTTAACTGGACATGCATAAAGAATGTATGACTGTTTCTATTTTGTATATAAGGATTTTTGTCATGTTCTTTCAGTTATTAGAAGACAAATTATGTACATATAGTAAAGGAGGTGTTAGGAGTCAAAGCTTCCTGTCTTTACTTGCCACTCTGTGCTCCATTTAATAGATGGACATTACTAGACATAAGTATAGTAATTATCTCAACACCACTAGGAGTCATATCACTGAATTGATTATTTTAAATTACTGCTGATAGAATCCATTCCAACTAAACAAAACAACAGTGCTTCACTTCATAATGAAATTCTCATTTATTGACTTTTCTCTAATAATATATGTCTTTCATAAATGATAGCATAATTGCTTTCCTACAATTTCTAATTCATAGGTTTTCAGAATTTTGTATAGGACAAACCAAGAAATGTGCTCCAAAATAAGGATGCATGGTTAGAAGGCATTTATTAAGTTGCTTTATTTGTAAGCAAATTATTTTTTTTAAATGATGGCAATATCTTTCTTTTGCTGGCAACTGAAATTGGCACTCAGTCACCCGTATCCTAATTTTGTAATTTTTATGCCTCTGCGCTAGGCAGATATTTATCTAAATCATTTAAATCTCTGTCTCCTACATTTTAGACACATTCAGTATTAAGAGATGCTCCCTGTATAACAGCACAGATTAAAAGTTAATTAAGAAGAAGTTACAGATGGAGAAGAGTAATTACTTTTTCCATGGGCATTTGTTTCATTTTTGGCAGGTTAAAATTGAGAAATCCCTGAAAATCAAATTAAAAAAAAAATCATTACTGTTTGCTTCTTTATACATTGAGAAGTGCCAAGTTAATTAAGAAAAGTTATCCATTTAGTAATGCAGGATGGGCTAATGGATAAAGTAACCCAGCTCATTCAGTAGGATTATTTTATAGGATTGATGTTTTTAAAGTTCTACATGTAAATTATCCTTAAAAATAGAAATCACCAATATATAATTGGAAATTCTCATAGGATTTCAAATACAGTAGGGTACAAGAAAAGAAATTTGAAGAGTTTTCCCCAGAAACTTTAAAAATATATAAACTCTAGTTGAAAAATAAGTGTAATGAAGTGATTTTACATATCTAATTTTGTGCTACTGTGATTTAATGGGGAAAAATCCTGTTAAACGGCTGCAGAATTTTGGTTTCCTGTATATACTCTGTCACTCTCCTGCTGTGAATATCTTTTTTTTAACCTCTCCTGCTGTGAATATCTTTTTAACCCTAGAGCTATTTCATACAGTGGTATTGTTAGGGCAAAGGAATTAGTGTACACATATTAACGATCTCAGAAAATCTCTAGATTAGGACAAATTATTTTCAGCCTTCAATAGAACATTGTTAATTGCCATATATTTATATTAAATTCTTCATGATAATAAGCACTGTAATTAGAACTGAAAGATTACTGCCATTAAAAACCATTTCAATCACCTTAAATTTGCAACAACAACAAAAAATCTCTTTGGACTGAAATGATATATGTAGCTATACAAGCAAAGGAACACAAATGCATCCTGTCTTTGCAAGGAGTCCAAGGCTACTGTTCATCAAAGTGAGTCACGTTCAGCAGAAAGTTACAGAAACAATAAACTAGGTGCTCTCTTTCCTATGGGTTTAGTTCATGACTAATTAATTGATAATAGGGTCCATTATACCTCAAAAACACATCAAGCTTTGCAAAGGAAATATGCTATTCTCCTGCTTTCTCTTTTATGGTCTTTAATGCTCTATGAAACACTTTAAAAGCTTCTGATATGAACAATTACGTAAATAAATCCTTGAACTAAGAATTCCCCATGGATTTTCTAGTTTGTATTTAGCAATAAAGAGATAAAGGGCCTTAGGATAAAAAATGAGAAGTGGAGAAGAAGCTATTTCCTTGTTTCATTATTATTAAACTCTTGAGTTCCACTTAGCCCCTCAAAGAAAACCAAAACGTTCAACTCTCTTGCTAGCAACGTGTATTAATACAACCCGAAGTTTGAAAAGGAATGATGTGTGGAATGATGGAAAGAACATAATCTTTCGCATCAACAGACTGATATTTTCTCAGCTTGCCATTTCCTGGCTGTGTGAGTCTGGTCAAGTTACTTCCCTGGGCTTCCATTTCATCACTCGTACTGTTGTGATCATTAGAGGAGCAAACCTGAGTCAGCCTGGACCTCCACTCTCAATAATTCATGTGCGATACAGCGGTCAGCATTGGAGTCTGTGGCTGCTGCCTCTAGTCAGTTTTCCAAGAATTATCTGTAAGTGAGCTGGCTGTGTTTCAGGAACAAGGCTTCTCTTTTGCTCTGTGCTTCTCTACCTGGCTCTGGATTAAACTAAGGGGAAGTTAAAAGCAGTGTGCCTACATAGAGGTCACAGGAGTTCTAGAGGGCCCACTTCTGCTTTCAATGATCTGATATGGAATAAGTACTGATCACACTGTCATACCCCTTCTCATCTACAACCCATCTCTCCTTTCAAGCAGCCTTAATCAAAGACAATTTTTGGTCAATTTGTAATTATAACTAAAGAATATCTAGTTTCCACTTTCCCTTGTTGTGGTCTAGTTAAGAAGATGGCATAGGAAGTACACATTCCTCCTGGTATAAATTAAAACTAAATTTAATTTTAGCTTAATTGGAACTAAATTTGAATCTCTGGTTCAAATGGAATAGCTGTCTTCCATATTTTATGCAGCATCTCAAACCATGCTTGAATTGTATTCTTCCTTAGTCTTTCTCCTCCACGTAAGATAATCTCATTTTTCTGCATGAGCTCCAGTTTTCATGTCTTAAGTCACTCTTTTTTGGTCCCACCTGAACTCTGGAACACTTGAGTTATGGTCTCAAACAGGAAGATATGTAGGCCCACCCAATGTTGAATGTAGGCAGAAGATCTTGTCATTTTCACAAAAGAGGCTTTCAGTTTTTGCCTATATTTGTCTTTCTGCAGCATACCTCAACCACATTGCTAAAGTATGAAGGAAATTTTATAGAAAATTAGCTAAATTATAAAGTTTTCCTTTTTTATTCCCTTTTTTTAGTTCATCTTGTGTTCATTTTTTTTGTTTTTTGTTTTGTTCCTCTGTCTGTTTTTTTAATGAAGCTTTGCTGTTAGGAGAAGGCAAAGGGGAACTACAAGAAAAAAAAAGAAAAAGTCAGCCTTGCATGGAAATTGGGTATCAGCATATATAAGTGAAGCCAAAGTACAATTAAAATTGGCAGGGAGAATTTTTTACTTGACTATTAAAAAAAGCACTTCCTCTGTATTGAATTTATACTCATGTTACAATAATTTATGGTACAAAAAGGAAAAGAATTCTCCAAAACTAAGTCTGGAAGAAATGGACGAGACCTTGACTCCAGTTCATTTGTGAGTAACATTGCAATCAGCATTGGAGTTGGTGGCTCACGCGGGCAAGTCAGAGTTTACCAGACAGGAAATATCTGGAAATGAATTAGTTGTGCCCCAGGGACTAGGTGTCCCGTTCCCTTCCTAATTAACTGCCACACTCTGAGTTAAACGAGAAAAATTCAAAAGCAATGAAACTACAGCAAGTGTCATAAGACCTCTAGAGAGTCCACTTCTGCTTCAAAGAAGGTCACCTGATGGCTGACCACTGGTCACCAAGCTCTTTATCCAATCTAGCACATTTGGACCAGTTAATTCAATTTACTTTATCAAGTGCTTATGAAGGACTATAAGAAGTACTAGGTGAAGGATGATGTTAATGTTTATATTATAAGAAGATTTTAAAATGAGCTACCCTCCTCTACTCCATAAAAAAATAGTCCCACCAATAAAAATAATTTCACAATAATTAAAAAAAGAAAATCATTGTTTTAATTGACATGAATAGAGTTTACACAGCCTATTCATGAGTTTGAAAACAATATGCAAGTATGTTCCTTTCAGTATTGATATGTCATATTACAAATCTTATAGGAAAAGAGGGAAATCTATTTTTCATTAAATAAACTGGAATATGTTAAAATTAAATCTGCCTCTCAGCAGACTTAAATTATCAAGTACATCTAACAACATAGGATAAAAACTCTGTGATATGCAGCTGCTTGGAGCCTGACAACAGATTATCCAGGAAAGTGATGGTAATGTACATCGTCTTCCACAGAGATATCATCTGTCAGACTCTGGAAGGCAGATCCCCCATGGGTATGTCAGCATTCTTGCTGACTCTATTCAACTCTATCTGAACTTCCCCAACATGGGTCGTCTACTCTCTAGATCCAAGAAAAGTTCTATCGTGAGATTTTTCACTATTCTAAATACAACTGGAAAAGGCCTAATTAGAATGTTACAGCACATATAGTACATCATTTAGAAAAACAAAATGAAAGTTAGCACCCACAAGGGAAGACAAAACACAAACTTTGAAGTGAATGAGATGGGGAAGAAAATAGCAAATAAAAAGGCAAATGAGCTTGATACAACTCTACTTTCTAAACGCTGTCAGAACTCTCTAAAGTTGGCCATTTCATCACTCAAAGAATGTGCTTCTATAACTATTCCTCATATGGAACATTAGGAAAAGCTTTTCTTGGCTATTCTTCTTGGCCTCCCTTTTCTACCCTTTTGTTTTGATAAATGTCTTTTCTTTTCGAGATATTATTGCTTTGCTATAAAATATTTTCAGAAAGAAAAAAAACCACAATGAGCTGAGTAAGAGACTGGCATGTAAAACACGAGCGTTAGCAAAATAGTACTGCACATTGTACTTTAAAGGGTGGAGGCCACAGGAGAGGAAATGCTAAAGTGCAGAGATATTCTTAGGCCTAAATTAAAACATAACAAAACATTATGTCATCAGTATTAAAGAGTGAGACACTGGCTGTGATTGTATGTTTCAAAAAGTAGAGTCATAACTATTCCTTGGGGAAACAAGCCACCCCAATTTTCTGGCATGGCTCACCCTTCTGCATTCTAAGTACTCAACAATGATGTTTTAGAGTAAAAATGAATAATAGTGTTCTGCCAGTGACTGTCACGGTTTGGCTCATACCCTATAATCTCTTTGTAGGTGAACTTCTTTTTTCCAAAGCCCATAATGATTTTGGTGGGAAAAGAATTTAGTTTAATAACTTGGGGGAAGAAATGGTATGGTGACAGAGAAGGGGAAAAGAAAAGAAGGTAGGAAAGGGGGGTGGAGACATTTAGCAGTGCAGAGTACCAAACTTCAAGTACGTATCAGGAGTGGATGGTGTCTTGTACCATTTTCGGGAAATGACTTTTACATTAGTTGCTTCATTCTATGCAAATAAGCTTGCTTCTTTACATATTTAATGTGAATATGAGATGGGGTTAAAATTAACCACTTCATTCTTTAATGTTTACATGGGTTTTTTTTTAAAATGTATTATTAAACAAAGCTAGATAGTCAGAATTAAAACAGACAGTAATAGCAATACAAAACCATATTCTCTTTGTGATTTTAAATTCATTCATTCATTCATACATGTATTTATTCAAAAATATTCATTAGGTTCCTATTCGGATTTAAGTGCCCATCTGTAAAGATACATATGTGAGTACAAACAGACACATTTCCTGCCTTTATCGAGCTGACAGTGTTGTGTGAAGAAGAATTTGCAGCTCTATGAGTGACTATGACAGTGAAATTTCATGTGGTCAGGTTCCCCTGAGGAAGTGATTTTAGTGTTGAGATCTAAAGGATTGGTAGGTGTTAACTAGGCAAAGAAAGGTAGGAAGACCATTATAAGTATAGAGACAACATCATATGCAAGGGCCTTGGAGAGGATGTAGCTGGTGAGTATGGGGGCTATAGGAAAAATCAGTTGGATTGGGGGCAGACAGACCAAAGAGGAGGATGATATAAGATGAGGTTGGGGAGGTAGGCAGAGGCCAAGTCATCTGAGGTCTTATAGGTCATATTAAGAGATTTTGATTTTCCCTAAGAACACTGTGAAGCCACTTATGGTTCTTAAACTGGAGGGAAGTGGGATTGGAGGGAAGTATGAATACACAAAATCAGAATGCACTTTGGAAAATCACTGTGGCTACAATATAAAGAAAAGATGGGTGTCAGATAGACTATATATGGATAAATTAATTAAGAAATTATTACAGGGGCTTCCCTGGTGGCTCAGTGGTTGAGAGTCCGCCTGCCAATGCAGGGGACGCGGGTTTGTGCCCCGGTCCAGGAAGACCCCACAGGCCACGGAGCGTCTGGGCCCGTGAGCCATGGCTGCTGGGCCTGCGCGTCCGGAGCCTGTGCTTCGCAACGGGAGAGGCCACAGCAGTGAGAGGCCCGCATAAGGCAAAAAAAAAGGAAAAAAGACATTATTACAGAAATAACTAAAGGAGGTGGCCCTCCTCTCTGGAACTCAGGGGGTGACAGCCCTGCCTTCAGGGTCATTCTTCCCTTTTCTTGGAGGATAACACATGTTCACAGTCAGAGAACTCTACTGTCCTATCCTGCAGAATCCCAGAAGTCCAAGGGCCTTTCTTCATTTTGTCCCACCTCTGTCCCCTTTGGTCTACACTGGCAGTGCTTCTGCTGGTATAAATCCATCTCTATTCCTGGATTCTGCTGAGATGGCTGATTAGATCTATAAGTCACACTCATCGTCTCCTTTTGGGGTTATTGTTCAGCCACACCCTTGGCATTCTCTCTAGAATACATTTTTTTTTTTTTTTTTTTGCAGTATTGCTAGGCTGAGAATTTTCTAAATCTTCAAGTCCTGGTTTATTTTTGCTTAACAGTTCTCTTTTTAATCCATCTCATCTCTCACATTTACTATAAGCAGAAGGAGAAACGAGGCTGTACCCTCAACACTGCTTAGAAATCTCCTCAGCTAAACATCCAAGTCTGTCACTTACTATTTTCCACAAAACACTAGAAAACAATTCAGCCAGGTTCTTTGCTACCTTTTACAAGGATTGTCTTTCCTACAGTTTCCAAAAACATGTTCCTTATTTTCATCTGAGGCCTCATCAGAAGCACATTTAACATCCATATTTCTACCAACAGTCTCTTTAAGGCAATTGAGGCTTTTTTCTAAAAAGCCTCTCAAACTTCATCCAGTCTCTACCCACAACCCTGTTCCAAAGCCACTTCCACAGACATTTGTTACAGCAGTACCCCCTTCTTAGTACCAAAATCTATTTGCCAGCAATCAGTTTGCTAGAGTTACCATAACAAAATACCACATATTAGGTGGCTTAAACAACAGACATTTTTCTCACAGTTATGGATGTTGGATGTTCAAGATCAAGGTACCATCAAGATTGGTCTCTTCTGTGGCTTTTCTCCTTGGCTTGCAGATGCCTGCCTTCTCACTGTACCCTCACATGGTCTTCCCTCTGTCGGTTCACATCCCTGATGCCTCTTTGTTCAAATTTCTTCTTCTTACAAGGATATATTGGATTGGGCATACCCATAAGACCTTATAGGCTCTTAACTAACCTCAATTACCACGTTAAAGGTCCTATCTCCAAATACAGTCATATTCTGAGGAACTAGGGGTTAGAACTTCACCACGTGAATTTGAGAAGGACACAATTCAGTCCATAATAGTCCCTTTCCTATGCTCCTACTCATCTGCTTAATTCCAGTTCCTTACTAATACAATCACCTGTTAGGCTGTGCCCTGATCATCTCACGTGGACCAAGTTAGACCTTTTATCCCATGGATGAACCCTACCTTTGGTATCCTCGTATCAATGGCTGTCAAGTTTTATATTCAGCTATTCAGCACACTGATCTAGAATTCTGATTTGTTGTAACAAGAAGGAGGGAAATTGTATCTGTTTATTGTGAAAATAAATAGAGGAAAACCTCATTTAAAATGAAATCAGGAAGCCCTGAAAGGAGAGCTCTCATATACTACATACCATACCTCTCCTTGCAGCCTGCATAACCAGCAGGAAGAAGGAAGATAAGAACTAATTTAACAAGATCTGTTTGTATAAAATTCTTTGTACAAATTATCTCAGTCTCAACGTCTCATCCATGATGATAAGAATGTTACTTTTCTTCTGATACAAGGGAGGACATTTTTCACATGAAAATTTCATCTCCTACTTTTAAGAAAAGGAAGGAAGATCCCTCCCTGCCCCAGCAACAGTGCACTAACCACCACTTACAGTCAATAAGAAACCACCACAGCCTTGAACTCTTGCTCTTCTCTGATGAACTTTTATTCAAAACAACCCTCCCCAATTTCCTCCTATTACTTGACCTTCCCTTTGAGACTTTGGATTTGCCTATGATTCACCATATCTTGCTTGACCCAAATTGTAATTCTTTGCTATTACCAAATAAACCTTTTTTGCTGGTAAAACAACTGGCTATTTTATTTTTGAAGTTGACATTACATACATATATAAATATATATATATATATATAGTATATATATACATGTACATAAAACTTTTTACATATGAACATATACGGAGTATGTATACTGTTTTCTAATTTTCTATGGAACTTAATAAGAGCCCAAATTCTGTTCTGATTTCATGAATAATATCAATTACTTAAGGGATATGAACAATATCAAGTGTTTGGATGAGAAAGTCATGAATTGAAGCTCTACCGCTGTGTGCTACCTGAGTTTCTCAGTTTAGACCACTTAGATATTGATGCTGACACAGAAAGTACCAAGACTGTTTTTCAAAGTATGCTCAGAGAATCAATCATCTTAATCAAAACAACTTGGGATACTTGTTATAATCCACATTCCCGGGATCTCCAGGATAAACTTAAGTAGAATTTTTGAGCCAAGTCCGACTCTACATTTAAACACAACCTCATCAGATGATTCTTAAGCACCGTGAAGCTAAAGGACAAGGACTAGAATTTTCTTCACCTTTTGGTCTTGGTATTTGAGACTACCATCTTGTGCCTATGGCATAAAAAGACAATCTTTTCTGGTTTCAATTCTCTCCTCTACCCACCATCTGGAGCTCACTGCTCGGTATTCCTAATAGGCTCTTTAATAGGGCTATGCCAATCATGTCAATGGTCTCCAAAGGAATAGAAATAAAACAACCTTTAAAATAAAGGCTCTTACTGAAAGGAATCAAATACTGTAATTTAACTCATCAAGTTTTGATAACATGAAATGTGAAAAATAAAAGTGCTTTCAGTTTGCTGATGCCCTTCTAAATAAAGAATTCTATCTGAAATATAGCTGATTCCCCCCACCCTGACCCCAGGCAGTTGGAAATGCGGGTATAACTTTCGACTCCTCTGAAACTTAGTTACTAATAGCCTGTTGATTAGAAGACTTACCAATAACATGAACAGTTGATTAATGCATATTTTATATCGTATATGTATATCTACCTCTATTTTATGCATGACATATCAAACTTTTTCTTAATTTTTTTTGATATTTCTAGGCTATGTGGTTCATCTGCAAGTTTTTTCAAATGGTCACAAATCTCCAAAAAAATTTCCAATGTATTTATTGAAAAAAATCCAGGTAAAATGAACCTGTGCAGTTTGAACCCTTGTTTTTCAAGGGTCAAATGTATATACAAATAAAATCTAACTTTAATATAGTCTTCCTTTCATCAGCTCTGTTTCTTACTACAGGAACATCTTGTATTTCTTTTGTACATTTTTTAAACGATGTTTCTATAAATTATATAACAAAGTATGATTTAAAAAAATACTTTTTTTCTTTTGCCTTGTAATTTGACGTATGTTATACAACTTCTCTTCAAAAATTAGTTCCATATTGGTCTAGTCTTGCCCTCCTGAGATTCTGACCCTAAGAATCCCCAGGGCTCCCTCCAGATTTCTCACAATAAACTCACAACGGTTGTGAGACAGCCCGCTGGTCACCAGCTACCTGGCATAGAACCCACTGAACACACGACAGCAAAATCTGGTTTTGAGACATCTTGGAAAAATAATACTATATGAATAGAAAACATTTATTAATAAGCAAGTGTTTTAAAGTTCATAATTTACATCAATGTAAACTTCCATCACCAGCTAGGAAAAGGAATAAATCTACAATGAAATAGACATAACAAGAATAATTAATTTGTTTTTCATATATATATGATTTTTCCCCAAAACAGCATTGTTATTTCTGAACCAAAGTTGAAATATTGCAAATCAGAAAGCTTAAGAGGAGTTTTTAAAAAAGCATCTTTAACTCATATATTCTGGGTGAGGAGGTGAGGCTATCATTCATATAATCCAGATCAAAAAAGCCTAATATTGAAGGAAAAGGTGAGAAGCTTCGGCTCAAATGATCAAGATCAAGACTACTTTTAATACAGCAAAGCCCAATTTAATTTCTTAACTGCTCCTTTCTAGTCAACTGAGGCAAAGGTTTGCTATGAGTAAATTTTCACTTTAGAAAATGTCTAAAATACTAAATTCTCCTTAGATTTCACCAGTGGAAAATAATGGATAAGAGTTGCTTGTTTCTTTCTTGAAAGCCATCTGTCAAGTTGTAAAGGGGTGTTTGTGACCTTCAGAGAGCCTCAGTAAGCAATGCTGTTTGTTGACTGGGAAAAACTGTAGCTTGGTAGCGGAGAGAAGACTAAAGTCAGTGGTGTTTTGTGAGCTGAAATGACTGAGATGGTGTTTACAGTATTTCTCAAAAAATTATTTTATTACTAGAAATTTGTAGAGTAGTTTCTAGGGTATTTTAGTGTTTTATAAATTAAAAATTATACATATATAAGGACTTTTACAATTATTATTTTCTTAGTATTTCATTTTTGTGATAGAAAACATCAGGAAAATATTGACATGAAATAGAAGAGACAGAGAAGACAAGACCCTGGAGGAGTAGTAATTCCACACAGCTTCTGCTCAGAAAACAGGACAATGATAGACCATAAATCATATTCTACATGGAATTAGGCACTAGAAAGCAAAGAAGGATAGTAGAAATTTATGTTCAGATGACCGGTATACACATCTAGAACTCCCATTTACTGTAATGAGAATAAAGGAACCCATATGTGTGTGTGTGTATAATATTTAGTATTATACATACATAGACTACCTACATTGCTTCCTAATTTTTAAAGGGATTTAATAAAAATCTCAATTTTTCCTCTGATATCATGGATAACACCAATTACCTAAGAAACTAGGCCACTGCTTATTCCTTCAGATGAATGAATCTTCAGGTATAAAATCTGCTATTTATATGAACATAGACCACTGCTGCAACTTGTTAAATGAATGGTTCTAACTTCATGTCTAAATGCCCAGACTTTTCCTCCAACTTCCATCACGTTATTTTTTCTTCCAGCTATCCATTCAATACCTAGTATTTTAGAAAAAAGTTAGAAAAATGCAAAAAAAAAAATTCACATCAAATTGCCAGAAGGAAGAAATTAAGACAGCTGGTCCAAAATCCATTAACTTCCTGTCTTAGTCTTTGGGATGCTCTAACAAAATAAGACAGACTGGGTAGCTTATAAACAATAGAAATTTATCTCTCACAGTTCTGGGGCTGGAATCTGAGATCAGGGTGCTGGCATGGTTGCCTGAAGGTGCTCTTCTGGCTTGCAGACTTCTTGTACCCTTACATGCTGGAAGGCGCTAGAGAACTCTGGGGATCTCTTTTATAAGAGCACTAATCCCATTCATGAGGGCTCCACTCTCATGACCTATTCACCTCCCAAAGGTCCTATTTAATAATACCATCACTTTTGGGGGTTAGGATTTCAACATATGAATTTCGGGAGGACACAAACATTCAGACCATAGCACTCCCTTTAGGCAGTGAGAGCCCCTAAAGAGAGGAATATTGGCAGGTGACTCTGTCTAATCTCCTTGTTAACTGGATACTTGGGTTTATAACTATTAATATTTTCTAGGAAGAAGAGAATTTATCTTTAAAATACACTTCACAGGATGCTCTAGCTAAAGGTGAACCCAGGATCTATGAGGCTCAAATCCCTGGAAAATATGTTGTCAGATATACAAGTGTTGGAGCTATTAAATGGAGGTGTTTCCTAATTTAAATATTCCCAGTTCATGAGGTGACCCTAAGATCCTCAAATGGAGACCTCATTTATAATTCTTGTCCAGAAGTGGGTGTCTAATGTGGAAAGACAGGATCTTGGAAGCTGCCTGAGTTGTACTAGAATCTTCTCTATATTTCAAGGTGTTTTGACCTTATTTAGAACTTCATACTAGGTAAAAATCTCCAATTCCTGTAAGTCTGATTAGAAAATCCATTCTTTTATGTTAGCTCACTACCCTGAAGAGATTTCTATGTTAACAAGTATAGATTTTAAGACTTTTTTCACCTACTGTATTAACAGGGTAAAAATGGGCTACATTTCAACATAACTGCTTTCTGAAAAGGTGGATATGGAAGGTCCCTTTTACTGCTGAGCACTTTGATGAACTTGTGTAGATAAAGTTGGAGAAAAAACTTAGGGGAGTGGCACTGCTCTTCATTCTAGAAAGAAAAGATCTAGGGAAATTGCATCATAAATCAAGAGACACAGAAATAAGGGAAAGAGACTAAAAAAGTAAGTGCTGTATTCTTCTACCTGCCAAAATCTTAACAAAGTCTACTAAATCTCAGGAAATTATTGTACTATGTATATTTCTTATAGGAACTCATCCAAGGGATAATACTCTTTACTAGGGTGAGATAAAAAAAAAAAAAAACAACAGAGAAATCATACTTGGGCACAGAAAGGAATATAAAAACCAAAAAATATACATAGAGATAAGGGATTTTTTTTACTTCTTCAAATTATTTATTTGAAGCAAATTTAATTAGGTCTCCAAGATTTGGAGGACTTCCAGCTGATAGGTTTTGGTATATTTATGTATGTTTGTAAATATTATTTGAAAAAATAATATCTCCTATAATTTAGCCTACTTTTTTCATCTAAAAATATTTCATAAAAAGACAGCCTATGTGTGAAAATTCTGAAAATGTTAGAACAATGATTATAAGAATAAAAAGGATACCAAGAGTCAGTCTTCAAGAAGAGAATCAAAAGGAAGAAAGAAGTGCTATTCGGATATTGTCTGGTGAAGGGAAAAAGAAGCCAGAGGGAGAAATTTAGAACTCAGCAAGATAAAAGGAAATAAAGCACAACTGGAGGACGAATAACTCATCCCCTTACAATGTCCTCACCCCCCAACAAAAAAAGAATCCGTGCAATAAGAAAAACTATGCTTTTTCACAATGACAACAGAGGACATTTTTGAACCATGAACCTCAAAACCAACATAAATCGTCAATCCAGGTGAACAAAAATGCAGAAGTATAAACAGTGTTCTTTTATTAAAAACTACTATAAAATAAATTAGAAATCAGAAAATGAAACTACAAATAACTCAGCTGATAAACCTCCTTCTACAAGCCACCAAAACCAACAGTGAAGAAAAAGAAAACTGTAACACAGCACTCCAAACAAAATTAATTATTCTCAGGACTTCCCTGGCAATCCAGTGGTTAAGACTCCATGCTTCCACTGCAGGGTGTGCAGGTTTGATCCCTGGTCAGGAACTAAGATCCCCCATGCCATGAGGCCAAAAAGACCCAAATCAATTATTCTCCAACAAGCATTTTGAGATGCGTGGAAAATAAACAAAAAACTTGAACCAGAAATTCAAAAACTAAGGAAAGTTTTTAAAAGACAGAATCACATAAAAAATGAAAACTAAATCACAAGGTGCTCGAGGAAGAAGGGATTCAAATGAAAACATAATTTTAATTAAAATAATAATAGGAAAACAATAAAGTGAAAATGAGATTAGGAAAGAAACAAAAAATCTGATCATATTTTATATCACAAAATTTTTCATAATTGTAAATATTATAATTAAAGCTCCAATAACATAAAACTAGAAATTATGAAAAACAGAAAATGGTGAAAAGGTCATTTTGACTGGACATAACAAAAAATCTTTTATTAAATAATCCTTGAATAAATTGTGAAATACAAAATTAAAGAATGTATTAAAAATTACAAAAATAAAAACACACACACACACATATATATATATACATATATCTATTACATTATACAGCAGAATCTGCAAGGAAATTATATAACCTTACATTATCAATCAAAATAAAATAATATGATTAAATGAATCAATTAAATATTCTGTTTAAAAATCTAGAAATCTAAAAAAGAAACTAAACCAAAAGAAAAGAGAAAGAAGAAATAATATAGGTGTAAGTAGAAGTTAATGTATGTCTGACATTTAAAATGTTAATGTTTCACAGATTCAAAGAAAACGAAAGAAAATAAGTAAATAAAATTTTAAAAAGGGTGTAATATCCTAAGAATGAACACAAACAGAAATAGATGACTCAACATATTTCAATAAATAACATTTGAATAAATAACACTAACTAATGGGGAGATCTAACCCAAATAACTGTTGAACACAGTAGTAGTTGGACTATTCAGGATAAAGCAAAAAGAACTATAAACAAATACTGAATGCCAGTTAACAGGCTTCCTTTCTTAGAGACCTGGGTTAGTAATACTGAAACTACTTTCTGTACATTATAAGATTGACCGTATAAGTAAATATATTGTAGATAATGGTAGCTATGTTTGTCAATGGCAGAGAGGAGACTTTTAAATATGGAAAGCGAGAAAATAGAATGAATTCTGTTACCAGATTGGAATTAGAGATAAACAGTGTGAACACATAGATTTTAATACAGCTAGTTAGATGTATAGATAGACATAGGAGTGTCTGTATGTGAATAAGGGGACATGTCAAAATGACACTGTGGACATCTTGAAGGAGCTTTCATTAATGAAGAAAGGAACAATCTGAGTATTAAGGTAGTAACATAAAGGGTTATAACTTGCTGAATAACTAGAAATACACTAATCCACTTTGATATAAATGAAAAATGAGGGCAATAAGAAAGCTCTTCCTTTCAGTAGAAAATCAACTAATAAATGAAGAAGAAATGATGGAATTAGAAAATCACCATTACAATAATAATAGATGAAGGTGAGAATTATAAATGAATGCTGAAATGAGTAGGTGAAATTTTGAGAAGACAGGATACATACACCATCTCAAAAATAACAAGATATTTATTAATTACAAAGTGAAATATTAGCTCTATAGTGCAAAGACTTAGCAGTGTAGTGATCAAAGTTACATCACCATTAATAAGATAGATCAACACATGCCTCTTGATACAATTCCCTGAGAAGGTCATCACTTCTGAGGTATTTTGTTAAACTTTCAAAAGCTGAATCTCAACAAGAGGAAATACCACACAAACACAAATTGAGGGACATTCTATAAATAACTGGCCTTTACTCTTCCAAAACGTCAATTCCACGAACCACAAAGACTGAGGAGCTATTCCAGATTAAAGGGAACTAAAGAGACAACTGAATGCAACAACTGAGACAACTGAATGCAACTATTCCAGATTAAAGGGAACTGAAGAGACAACTGAATGTCTTTTGTTATAAAGACATTATTGGGGCAGCTGGACAAATTTGAACAAGGTCTATAGATTAGATAATTATATCAATGAAATTTTACTGAATTTTTTAATTGAAATTTTAGATAATTTTCCTGTAGTTGTTTAAGAGCATGTCCTTGTTTCTAGATATTAAATAATGAACTATTTATGGGTAAAGGGATAGCATGCCTACAATCTATTCTCAAATGTTTCGGAAAAACATATATGGATGCATATATTCAGAAAGAGAGAAAAGGACAAAGCAAATATAGCAAAATCTTAACACTTGGGGAACCTAGGTGAAGTGTGTACAGATGGCCATATCTGTGGGTTCCACATCTACAGATTCAACCAATTGCACGTCAAAAGTATTCAGAAAAAAACAATTCCAGAAAGTTCCAACACGCAAAACTTGAATTTGCCACAAACTGGCAATTATTTACGTAGCATTTACATTGTATTGGGTATTATAAGTAATCTAGAGATGATTTAAAGTATACAGGAGAATGTTCATAGGTTATACATATATATACAAATACTCTGCCATTTTATATAAGGGACTTGAGCATCTGAGGATTTTGATATCCTGCGGGGTGGGAGGGCCTGGAGTCAGTCTCCCATGGATGACTGTATTGTATTATTCTTTCCAGTAAGCTGCATCTGTGTTTAAATGAATGAATGCATGCATGCATGCATGTTGAATGAATAAATAAATAAAACCTTTTTTCATCACCTCCATTGCTGCCATTTTGTTACAAGCCCACCAAAATTTTCTGGCTGGATAGTTGTCTCTCTGCTCCCTTTCAGGGTGTTCTCAACAGGATAGCCAGAGTAATTCTTTAAAAAGTAAATCAGATCATGTCTCTCCTTTGCATCTAAGGACACAGTGCCCTTTTCGCACTGTACTGAAGTAACTGGTTGACGTATCATTTCCAACCACTAAACAGTAAATTCCTCAAGGAAAGAACTGCATTTTATTTATGCTTGCCTCATTTTCTCTCACCACATGTACACACCCATCAGAGTACTGACACTGTTAGCACTAATCATGGGGAAAACACATGATCATGCATTTGCTGCAATTTTCACCTACTTTACAAGTTTATTAGTTGTTACATCATATTATCTTAATTTGGTTTACCCTGCTTTGATCAAAAAACATTTCATTTTTTCTATCATTGCAGGAAAATGATACAGGGTATCTGACTTTAGAGTCTCTCTTCATGTCTTTTCCCACACCTGATTTATCTGAAACTCTTTTCACGGCACAAGAATGTGCTCTTTGTTAACCGTTTCTCAGACCTCTAAACAAGTAGTGTCTTTCTGATGCTTTATATAGCAGAAAAAACAGTGTCCTGCATCCTGGATATTTCTGTTCCTAAGGCTTAGAGTACGCCAGAAGAGGGAAAGAAAAGGACCACTGAATATTTTGCTCATCTATAGCCTTTATAGCTCAACTTTCCTAAACCAAAAACCCTTGCTATACCTTCAAAGTATATTAATATCAAAAGTTAATATAGAACTAGGGGGTTTTATTCTTGTCTTTTCTATATTCTTCATTTCCTTATAATTTCAGGATCTGATCTTTACCAAGGGCTTAACAAGGTATGATTTTCCCAGAATTCAGTCAAACTGTGAATCCAGTTGTGACTTCCAGATGACTATGGCACTTTAAATTCTCCCTAGCTTTACTCTAGATGGTAGAAACACATAGTCCTCTGGCAAAGTCTCCTTTTTGTTCTTCAATCTGACCCTGGCTCCAAGCAGCTGTATTCCTGCTTCTCTGTTACTAATACAAGTGATCATTATATCTCCTTGGCATGTCCATAAATTTTCAGCTCCCTGTTATTCATTCTGCATTTCATGGCTGTATTCACTTGTAACTATTGACAAAAATGATTAATTATGGAAGTAGCGCCAGATTCACCACTGTAAAATATGTTAACACTAACAGTGCATTGGTAGGTGGACACACAGAGCTCACTAGCTCTTTAGGATCCTTTGTTTCTGTCATGCTGGAAGAAATGACACCCACAAGGACAAAGAGGAGTCAAGTAAAGCCAAAAGGGCCACTGCTCACCTTTGCCTAATTCCTGTGGAATGTTCCTGGATCTTTTGCTTTGTCAATCAGACATGAGCAACTTGATTCAAGTGTCTGCACCTGGCTTGATGTGGGCCCCCTAAACACACACTGAGACAAATACTTTGAAGGTCGTTTATTTGGGAAGTGAACCTAGAAAGCACACGCAAGGGAGTGGGAAAAGTGAAACAAATAAGAGAGAAAGCTCTATGAGCTATACACTATGAGCAGCTAGAACTAGGGCTCGCTGAGGACCCTTTGAGGAACCATATAAAACACGCTTCACAACTGTAGCACTGTAGGGAGGGGTAAGAATGCTGAGTTAATTATCCACTTACTTCATCTGTCCCTGGAGGCACTAACTTCCTCACACTTGAGCCTAGTAAGTTGTGGCATCTAAGAAGAGCCCTCAGGGAAAGAAACCTCAGAAAGGTGTAGCTGTGAGCCCTTGAGGTGGGAAGTTCATAATGGCCTGGGCCCTGTCCAGCAGGGCTATGGATGAATGCAAGGTTATGGGGCAAGGCATCAACCGCATTTACTACAGTCTCCTAGCTTTATTTTGGAGGCTGACTCAGTGTAGTACATCATTTCTGAACACAGAGCTGTTCAGGGAACACTTGCAGAATTGAATTTACTTGAAAGATATAAGTCATGGATAGAAACCTTTGCATATTTAGTATTGATTTAAATAAATGTTTCAAATGAAACTGGCTGAGAAGTCTTTGGCCCATTCCTTTGGAAGCAGGGACTGTTTCACTAAAATTGTGCGAATTTTTAGCATTTGCCCATTCCTTTGGAATAGAAGCTATTCATGGGAACTGGTTGAGAGGCCTCAGCCTGGTTCCTCCAGGACCAAGCTGTTTCCTTAGAACTAGTTGATATTAGGTCTGCAGGCTGTTTGAGTTGCAAGCTGTTTGAACTGAACTGTTTGAGGTGCATGCCACTTAATGTTTCAAAATTGTTCTTTTACTCTAAAGAAAAACCTCTGAGAAATGAAATTGCAGTTACCTAAATATGTTGAGGGTATCATGCCTACAAGGGACTCCAGCTGATTTCATGTTTAAAAACCTCAGTCCTTCTTCATGCACATTTCTAATTAAATGGACCACTCTGACCAAAGACAATTTAGAATATCAATGGCCATTATGAGGAACTTTTGAAATCTCCAAATTTAATTTCCTAAAAACCAAATTGGACTGTAATAGTACAAAAATTTCCAGAACTGAATGGCATGCCTATTTCAATTGGTATTTTGAGCCTTCCACAACATTATCAGGAGCCTAAAATTACCTCTCTGCAAAATAAAATGTTAAGATTAACTGAGGCAAACAAATGGTTAAAGAATGATAAAATGGCTCCTGAAGCCTCAGGCTCTTCTACCTTGGCTTTTTTGTCTCTGGCTCCGCCTCTGGCACCTTCTTTCTCCTTCCCTTCTAAATTGCCCTTACCTCCTCTATACCCTCAGTTCACCCACATGAATTATCTTTCCAAACTTCCCCATTTCTCTGAAACTCTTCTACTTCCTTTCCTCTGAACTTAGCAGAAACTGTCTCTTTAAAATTAAGCCTTCTGAGGATTCAGAAGTTAACTCATAATTTCTTATACTCCCTGGGCTAAAGCTGAACTGTAAGCCATAGTCAACGATTTTCCCAAAGTAACCAAAGGTCCTCACAGATTTGCTGAGGAATTTAATATAGTCATTCAAGTTTATCAACCTGGTTTCTCTGACTTATAGCATCTTCTTCATATACTTGTTGGTTAAGGTCAGGCCCAACACTGGATAAAAACTGACACTTTGGGAAATTCTGAAAGGTTTCTAGAATTACAACTGGGAAATTGATTTATGCAATGCATTCTTTAGTACTCCAGTTGCTGAAGTTAGCCAATACCTTTCTGCTTGCACTTGGGAAGAAAAAAATGCACCTGGACAGTAATGTCTCAGGATTATACTGAGAGTCCTTCTTATTTCTCACAAATCCTGAAGGCTCATCTGGATGACATCAAGTTCCCAAGAAGTTCTACTTGTAATAAGTGAATGATTTGTTTCTTTGCTTTCCTTCTCAAGCCTCCTCACAGGAAGATAGCATCCACTTGCTAAAGCGCTTAGCCTTAAAGGGACATAAAGTCATCAAAGAAAAAACGCAATTTGCTCAAACCCAGGTTTGATACTTAGGGCATTTGATATCAGTACAAGGGCTACCCAGAAAGACTTTGTTACGTCCCAAATTTCCCAAAACCCAAAACTAAGTGCCACCTGTGAGGTTTCCTTGGGCTTGCTGGTTACTGCTGAAACTGGATCCCAGATTTGTCTCTTATGGCCATATCTCTATCTGTTTTACTCAAAAACAACAACAACTCCAACCCAATTGTATGGGAAGAATGAGACAACATAGTTTTTAAGGCCTTAAAGGAGAGTTTGATGGACCCACCTGCCCTTGGGCATCTCAATTATCAGATTCCCATTTTTCCTTTCTGTATCTGAAAAGGAAGGGAATGCCCTTGAAGTACTCACCCAGAAACACATGGACCACGATTAACCCACAGCTAGCAACCAGACCCTCTGGCACGGGGACACCCCCCCTTGCCTTAGAATCATTACAGCCACTGACGTTTTGGTTAAGATCAAAAAGAAAATTGTTGTGGGATCCACTTTAACCATTTCTGTACCTCATGCAGCAGAAGCCCTCCTGATTTCTCATCACATTCAACATTTCTCCTTCAGCTGCCTCACTTCTTATGAAGTCCTTTTATTAAGTGCTTCTCACATAACTTTTTTATGTTGTAATAATCTTAACCCTGCTAATCCTCTCCACTCCGTCACCAACAAAATCCCTTACAATTCTTTAATGCTGCTAGATCACCTGACTCCTCATGATGAGCTACAGGAACTTACTTTGGGTAATGCTGACTTCTCATGGTTCATTAATAGTTCTTATTTAAAAGAAGACAATGGCAAATATTATGCTGGGTATGCTATTACAACTCCTTTTGATGTTGTTAAAGCAGCACCTTTACCTATGGCTACTTTAGTCCAACAGATTGAACTGTACACTTTTATATGAGCATGTACTGCAGCCAGTGGCAAAACTGTCAATGTTTATACTGATAGTAGATGTGCTTTCAGAGTAGCTCATGATTTTGGAATGTTGTGGCTTCCTCACCTACAGCAGAAATAACATAAAAAATGGCCTCTATATTCAGGAATTATTGGATATAGTAATTCTACTTGCCACTTAGCAATTATTAAGATTCTGGGGCATTCAAGCCTCGACTCTTTGGAAGCTAAGGGAAATCATCTTGCTGACATTTTAGCAAGGAATCCTGCTCTTAAAGGGACTAACAGCAGCCAAACTTCTGTTATGGTCTGACGGGATATTTCACCAAGTGATAACTTAGAAAAACTGGCTATAGCAGCCAACAACTGGCTTCAGAAAAGGAAAAAACAAGATTGGAAATTCAACAATTGTTAGTTTGATAAAAAGAGAAAGCTCTGGTTTGGACCAAATAAAAACCCATTCCTACCAGAGACTCTAAAATTCCCACTCCTTCACCACTGTACATGCATTACACCATTGGTCTACTGACACAATGATATTCATATATCAATATTGGTGGGGGAAACATTAACAAGGCCACAAAAAGTGCCAATCTCACTTGACCCAGTTGTCCAAAATACAACCCAGGGAAGCCTGTTTATACTTTCCCCAGACTGCCTAACGGACCAGTAGAGTTATGGCAATAGATATCATGCAACTTTCTCTGCCTCTGGATATAAATGTGTTTTAGTCACTGTCTCTATGTTTTCAGACTGGACTTAAGTCTTCTTTTGCAGACAGGCTACTGTTTCTTTTGTGGCTAAAGTCATTTTGATAAAAAAAAATTATCCCTACCTGGGGAAATTTCCTTGAACTTCATAGTGATCAAGGGACCCCTTTTACTAGTCAGGTACTTCAACAAGTCTGTGCTGTTTGGCCAGTTTTACACCACTTTCACTGTGCTTACCAAACTCAATCCTCTGGTTCAGTCAAATGCACTAATAGCATTACTAAGATTCAACTGGCAGTTGCATGGCCGGGAGCTGAGATGTCAGCACTAGGAACTCTGGTCCCAAGTGCCTGGGGGAAGGCATTTACTTGCAGCCCCCTATGGGCAAGTGAACCAAGACCAAGCACAAAGGATTAAAACAAGAATGACAAGGCATCTTGCTGATGCCTCCAACCAACTAGGAAGTCTCTCCAAAGGAGGACATGGTCAATATCAGGCACTTCTCCAAAGATACAGCTAATTCCAACCAGCACATTAAGATTCTGAAATTAAGAGCCTGCTGTGAACTCTGATCTGAAGTGCCAGGTGTGAGGCCACTGCATGAAGCTCCCTGTGAACAAGTGAAACTAGACAAAGCACAAAGGAAAAGAAGATAAAAAAGCAAGCTGCAAACCATCTGAAAAAAATGCCTCTGCACCTCTACCTCTTGCAAAAGTTGGCATCTTCAGTGGAGTCTCCTACTGCAGGGGGACCTTCAATATGGCAGAGGAGTAAGACGTAGAGCTCACCTTCCTCCCCACAAATACATCAAAAATACATCTACACATGGAACAATGCCTACAGGCCACCTACTGAATACTGGCAGAAGACCTCAGGCTTCCCTAAAGACAAGAAATTCCCCACGTACCTGGCCGTGTGGCTGACAGGGTCTTGGTACTCTGGGCTGGTGTCAGGCCTGAGCCTCTGAGGTGGGAGAGCCGAGTTCAGGACACTGGACCACCAGAAACCTCCCAGCCCCATGTAATATCGATCAGTGAGAGCTCTCCCAGAGATCTCTATCTCAATGCTAAGACCCAGCTCCACCTAATGGCCAGCAAGTTCCAGATCTGGACACCCCATGCCAAACAACTAGCAAGACAGGAACACAACCCCACCCATTAGCAGAGAGGCTGCCTAAAATCATAATAAGTTTACAGACACCCCAAAACACACTGCCAGACACTGCCCTGCCCACCAGAAAGACAAGATCCAGCTGACCGACCAGAACAGAGGCACCATTCCCTTCCATCAGGAAGCCTACGCAAGCCACTGAACCAACCTCATCCACTGGGGGCAGACACCAACAACAATGGGAACTACAAACATGCAGCCCGCAAAAAGGAGACCCTAAACAAAGTAACTTAAACAAAATGAGAAGAGAGAGAGAAATATGCAGCAGATGAAAAAGCAAGGTAAAAACCCAGCAGACCAAACAAGTGAAGAGAAAATAGGCAGTCTACCTGAAAAAGAATTCAGAATAATGATAGTAAATATGATCCAAAATCTTGTAAACAGAATGGAGAAAATACAAGAAACGTTTTAACAACGATCTAGAAGAACTAAAGAGCAAACAAACAATGATGAACAACAAAATAAGTGAAATTAAAAATTCTCTAGAAGGGATCAATAGCAGAATAATTGACGCAGAAGAATGGATATTTATCTTTTATTTATCTTCCAGGTCTATGGAAGATAGAATAAGATAAAATAAGATAAAGATAAAAGATAAAATAGTGGAAGATAAAATAGTGGAAATAATTACTGCAGAGCAGAATAAGAAAAAAGAATGAGAAGAACTGAGGACAATCTCAGAGACCTCTGGGAAAACATTAAACACAACAAATTCGAATTATAGGTGTCCCAGAAGAAGAAGAGAAAAAGAAAGGGTCTGAGAAAATATTTGAAGAGATTATAGTTGAAAACTTCCCTAACATGGGAAAGGAAATAGTGAATCAAGCCCAGGAGGCACAGAGAGTACCATACAGGATAAATCCAAGGACATTATATAATGATCAAGGGATCAATCCAAGAAGAAGATATAACAACTGTAAATATTTATGCACACAACATAGGAGCACCTCAATACATAAGGCAAATGCTAACAGCCATAAAAGGTGAAATCGACAGTGACACAATAATAGTAGGGGACCTTAACATCCCACTTTCACCAATGGACAGATCATCCAAAATGAAAACAAATAAGGAAACAGTAGCTTTAAATGACACATTAGACAAGATGGACTTAATTGATATTTATAGGACACTCCATTCAAAAACAACAGAATACACTTTTTTCTCAAGTGCTCATGGAACATTCTCCAGTATAGATCATATCTTCAGTCACAAATCGGGCCTTGGCATATTTAAGAAAATTGAAATCTTATCAAGTGTCTTTTCCGACCACAAAGCTATGAGACTAGACATCAATTACAGGGAAAAAAAAACGTAAAAAATACAAACACATGGAGGCTAAACAATATGTTACGAAACAGCCAAGAGATCACTGAAGAAATCAAAGAGGAAATAAAAAAATACCTAGAAACAAATGACAATGAACACGACGATGACCCAAAACCAATAGGATGCTGCAAAAGCAGTTCTAAGAGGGAAGTTTATAACAATACAATCCTACCTCAAGAAACATCTCAAATAAACAACTTAACCTTACACCTAAAGCAGTTAGAGAAAGAAGAACAAAAAAAACCCAAAGTTAGTAGAAGGAAAGAAATCATAAAAATCAGATCCGAAATAAAAGAAAAAGAAATGAAGGAAACAGTAGCAAAGATCAATAAAACTAAACGCTGGTTCTTGGAGAAGATAAACAAAACTGATAAACCATTAGCCAGACTCATCAAGAAAAAAAGGGAGAAGACTCAAAGCAACAGAATCAGAAATGAAAACGGAGAAGTAACAACCGACACTGCAGAAATACAAAGGATCATGAGAGATTACTACAAGTAACTATATGCCAATAAAATGGACAATCTGGAAGAAATGGACACATTCGTAGAAAAGCACAACCTTCCCAGACTGAACCAAGAAGAAATAGAAAATATAAACAGACCAGTCAAAAGTACTGATATTGAAACTGTGATTAAAAATCTTCCAACAAACAAAAGCCCAAGACCAGATGGCTTCACAAGTGAATTCTATCAAACGTTTAGAGAAGATAAAACACTTATTATCCTTCTAAAACTCTTCCAAAATATAGCAGAGGGAGGAACACTCCCAAACTCATTCTATGAGGCCACCATCACCCTGATACCAGACAAAGATGTCACCAAAAAAGAAAACTACAGGCCAATAACACTGATGAACATAGATGCGAAAATCCTCAACAAAATACTAGCAAACAGAATCGAACAGCACATTAAAAGGATCATACAGGGCTTCCCTGGTGGCGCAGTGGTTGAGAGTCCGCCTGCCGATGCAGGGGACATGGGTTCGTGCCCCGGTCTGGGAGGATCCCACGTGCCACGGAGTGGCTGGGCCCATGAGCCATGGCCGCTGAGGCTGCACATCCGGAGCCTGTGCTCCGCAATGGGAGAGGCCACAGCAGTGAGAAGCCCATGTACCACAAAAAAAAAAAAAAAAGAAAAGAAAAAAGGATCATACACCATGATCAAGTGGGACTTATCCTAGGAATGAAAGGATTCTTCAATATATGCAAATTAATCAATGTAATACACCATATTAACAAATTGAAGGAGAAAAAACATATGATAATCTCAATCGATGCAGAAAAAGCTTTTGACAAAATTCAACACCCATTTATGATAAAAGCCCTCCAGAAAGTAGGCACAGAGGGAACCTATGCCTATATGATAATAATAAAGGCCATATATGACAAACCAACAGCCAACATCATTCTCAGTGGTGAAAAAGTGAAACCATTTCCTCTAAGATCAGGAACAAGACAAGGCCGCCCACTCTCACCACTATTATTCAACATAGTTTTGAAAGTGTTAGCCATGGCAATCAGAGAAGAAAAAGAAATAAAAGGAATCCAAATCCGAAAAGAAGTAAAACTGTCCCTGCTTGCAGATGACACGGCATTATACCTAGAGAATCCTAAAGATGCTACTAGAAAACTACTAGAGGTAATCAATGAATTTGGTAAAGTAGCAGGATACAAAATTAATGCACAGAAATCTCTTGCATTCGTATACACTAATGATGAAAAATCTGAAAGAGAAATTAAAGAAACATTTCCATTTACCATTGCCACAGAAAGAATAAAATACCTAGGAATAAGCCTACCTAAGAAGACAAAAGAACTGTATGCAGAGAACTATAAGACACTGATGAAAGAAATTAAAGACGATACAAACAGATGAAGAAATATACCATGTTCTTGGATTCGAAGACTTAACATTGTGGAAATGACTATACTACCCAAAGCAATCTACAGATTCAATGCAATCCCTGCCAAACTATCAGCAGCATTTTTCACAGAACTAGAACAAAAAATTTTACAATTTCTATGGAAATACACAAGACCCCAAATAGCCAAAGCAATCTTGAGAAAGCAAAACAGAGCTGGAGGAATCAGGCTCCCAGACTTCAGACTATACTACAAAGCTACAGTAATCAAGACAGTACAGTACTGGCACAAAAACAGAAATATAGATCAGTGGAACAGGATAGAAAGCCCAGAGATAAACCCACGCACATATGGTCACCTTATCATTGATAAAGGAGGCAAGAATATACAGTGGAGAAAAGACAGCCTCTTCAGTAAGTGGTGCTGGGAAAACTGGACAGCTACATGTAAAAGAATAAAATTAGAACACTCCCTAACACCATACACAAAAATAAACTCAAAATGGATTAAATACTTAAATGTAAGGCCAGACACTATCAAACTCTTAGAGGAAAACATAGGCAGAACACTCTATGACATAAATCACAGCAAGATCCTTTTTGACCCACCTCCTAGAGAAATGGAAATAAAAACAAAAATAAACAAATGGGACCTAATGAAACTGAAAAACTTTTGTACAGCAAAGGAAATCAAAAACAAGATGAAAAGACAACTCTTAGAATGGGAGAAAATATTTGCAAATGAAGCAACTGACAAAGGACTAATCTCCAAAATATACAAGCAGCTCATGCAGCTCAGTATCAAAAAGACAAACAACGCAATCCTAAACTGGGCAGAAGACCTAAATAGAAATTTCTCCAAAGAAGATATACAGATTGCCAACAAACACATGAAAGGATGCTCAACATCACTAATTGTTAGAGAAATGCAAATCAAAACTACAATGACATATCACCTCACACCAGTCAGAATGGCCATCAACAAAAAATCTAGAAACAATAAATGCTGGAGAGGGTGTGGAGAAAAGGGAACCCTCTTGCACTGTTGGTGGGAATGGAAATTGATACAACCACTATGGAGAACAGTATGGAGGTTCCTTAAAAATTTAAAAATAGAACTACCATATGACCCAGCCATCCCCACTGCTGGGCATATGCCCTGAGAAAACCATAATTCAAAAAGAGACATGTACCACAATATTCATTGCAGCACTATTTACAATAGTTAGGACGTGGAAGCAACCTAAGTGTCCATTGACAGATAAATGGATAAAGAAGATGTGGCACATATATACAATGGAATATTACTCAGCCTTAAAAAGAAATGAAACTGAGTTATTTGTAGTGAGGTGGATGGACTTAGAGTCTGTCAATCAGAGTGAAGTCAGTCAGAAAGAGAAAAACAAATACTGTATGCTAACACACATATATGGAATCTAAGAAAATATAAATGGTCCTAATGAACCTAGGGGCAGGAAAGGAAAAAAGGTGCAGACGTAGAGAATGGACCTGAGGACACGGGGGGGCGGGGGGAAGGGTAAGCTGGAACGAAGTGAGAGAATAGCACTGACATACATACACTACCAAATGTAAAATAGATAGCTAGTGGGAAGCAGCTGCATAGCACAGGGAGATCAGCTCGGTGCTTTGTGACCATCCAGAGGGGTGAGATAGGGGGCTGGGAGGGAGAAGCCAGAGGGAGGGTATATATGGATATATGTATACATACAGCTGATTTACTTTGTTATACAGCAGAAACTAACTTCTTGTAAAGCAAATAAACTCCAATAAAGATCTTAAAAAAAAATAAATAAGATTCAGTTGGCAAAATTTGCAGAGGTCCTCCAAATACCTGGGACAAAAGCATCGCTGTTGATCTTTCTAAATCTTAGATCCAACCCTTTTAAAACTTATAAACTTTCACGCTTGAGATAGTCACAGGACACCAATGTACTTGACTGCTGCCTCTTTCTGTTTTTTTTTTTTTTTTTTTGCGGTACGCCGGCCTCTCCCTGTTATGGCTTCTCCCGTTGCGGAGCACAGGCTCCGGATGCGCAGGCTCAGCGGCCATGGCTCATGGGCCCAGCCGCTCCGCGGCAGGCGGGATCCTCCCAGACCGGGGCACGAACCCGCAACCCCTGCATCGGCAGGCGGACTCCCAACCACTGCGCCACCAGGGAAGCCCCCAACTTCTGCTTCTTTTGACTCACAACTGATAAAGGGAGAGATATACCAATATAACAAAGGAATAATTGTTTCTGTTAAAAATAACCTTGCTCTACTGGAACAATCTCTTCACAGTGCACTCTCAGTAGACAAGGACAGTAAGCATTACACCTTGCAACCTGGAGATTTAATCTACTAGAAAAAATACCTCCAGAAAGACTCTCTTCTACTTCATTTGAAAGGTTCCTATCAGATACTACTAAGCAACCTTTATGCCAACCAACTCTAAGGAACAGACTTTTGGATTCATGTGACATACCCAAGGAAAGCACTGAACCCTAACTGAAACTGCACATCATTTGGTGACCTAAAAGTAAAGATTTCCTGGAAATCTGTGAAAAGCGTATGAAATTGGTAAACCTGACTCTTGATCAGCAGTGGTTTCAGAGAAAGCACTTAATCAAAAGGGAAAAATGTAAAAATTTAATAACAGAAATCTCAATTAAATATAGTTGGGAGACCAGAACTGAGAGGTCTCACACCCTGTGACAAGAGCAGAGCCCAACAGGATGAAAAAAGTCTTCTCTCCATTCCTGGAAGGGAAGCAGCCTATGAAAAGCCATGGACTCTTTGTTTACTACATCCCTCCCAACTTCCTTTCCCCTTTATAAAACTGTTCTCTTTCCCTTGCTGTGCAGGGAATGCTTGCACACCCCAAATTGTAATTCTCTGGTGATTCCAAATAAACCCGTCCTTGTTGAACAAGTAACTGGCAGTATATTTGTTTTACACACACACACACACACACACACATGTGCACACACACACATACACAGAGAGCTGTATATTATTGAAAGAGTATAAATTATAAGAAGATGATAAAAAATAGTGAGGCAAAGACAAAGCAGGTCTAAGTATGGTTTGTTATTGATTTTTCCAAAAAATCAATATGTTGCTATGAAAAAAAGTTTTCATAGCAACAAATTCTTTCTCCCCCCCATTAAATTGTGCTTTAATATTACTTTCTATTTGCTTTCACTTTAAATTTATTGTATTATCCCTAATATTGTGAAGTAACTTTTTCATTTTTAGACTTTCTTGAGCAGTAATGAAAGCATTCAGGACTATGACTTCTTCTAAGTATATTTTTGATTGTTGCTCATGAATTTTATCATGAAATAAATTCCTTATTGCTATTTTAATAATTTGTTATTCTTTGACTCATGAGTAATTTAGGATGAAAATACATGCATACACATATTTAAGTATTGAGGATTTTTCTTTGGTTTATAGGTCTTTATAAATACTGTGGTTCATGGGTTCCTTTTTATTGTTGATTATCGTTGCTTTCTTTTTGCATTCACTCAGTATCTAATAAACCATCTTTAATCATTTTGTACTATTTGGGTTTTGAATATAAGCAACAGAAACTTAGTTTGCTAATTATATCCACACATGCAAAAAATAAAATATAGAGAAAACTTTTATAAGATTTGGAAAAAAATCTAAGAACCAAAGGAAACTAAGTAACAATAACCTTGTCAAATACCTGATAGGAAAAGTCTGGTCAGGACACTGTTTTTGGTAAATGTGGACTCTCAACAATACTGCAACCAGAATTTCCTACCTGATCCTCCGTCTTTGCATTACTCCTTTCAGATTCAAAGTTCTAAATGGGCAGATCCATATGCTAATTTCCTAGAAACCACAAAACAAACACAGAAAACCCCAGAACTCCTGATACATAACTGCTGCAAACTGATGTGTCTGAATTTACCTCCATTTACTAAGAATTCAGATAATTTGTGGTATGTGATGAGTAAAGGGGGATACACACAAGGCAGCTTGTCTCTCTTTTTTTTTCTTTCAGTATTTCCTTTATTGAATGAAAGGCTTTAGTATAATTAATGGTAAAATGATTACATGGAGCGTTTATGATTATTCATTAGAAATGTACTTTAATTAATCGTTAATAATTTTCTGGTGCTGTAGATCTACATAGCAAGAGATGTAGCTTTACTTTACACTGATCACAGCCACACTAGGATGCCAGAAACAGTTGCCAAAAATGCTGCATTTAATTTCTAGTTTCATCAATGGTACCTTAAGATTATAATTGACATGTAGTGCTACAATGAATTAAAAGTTAAGATGATCTTGAAGTACAGCCAAGCCATCACTATTGAAGCTTTAATGGATTGAGTGTATAAAAGAATAAATACCAAGTGACAAGATTATTCTTAAGTATTTTCTATATGTTGAACTGCAATTAGGGGACTACGGACAAGATAGGTCAAATGAACATTATTCGGACAGTGGAATAACAAATTGATGCAATGAATTACAGTCACTGAGTTCTTGAAAGTGACAACAACAGATAAAACACTGGGTGAAGCAATCTGCAATGGAATTGTTCAATTTCATTAAGCATCATTTAACTCATCAACCAAAGAGACAGAACCACAAATCATGAGAGGACTCGCCACTAGCTACCAATATAGGAAAAAATAACTGTTTCTGACTTCCAAATACATGCTCCCAGTGTTAACACTGTGATTTAATTATTTCTGTTTTAAAAAGAGAATGCTGAATTTTACAGATATTAAATATCATGCCTTACTATATACAACCAGGAATTGACAGAACCTAGATTCAAACTCCATTCTATCTGACTTCAAAGTCTATATTTTTCTCTATACTCTATTTAAGGCAGAAAGGGCTGAATGCAATGCACAGGTATTTCCTTTTGGTCAAACACATTCTATGATTAAGTTACCCTCAATATTCTTACATGATAATCCCATATCTTATTCAATTCAAATAGGGCCAAAAATTTATTTTTGCCAAGAGACCACACCTAGGTTCAACCACATCTAAAATGGTGATATCCATGCCCCTCCTTTGGTTTTTAACTTCCACCAATTATCTATCCATATAATTTCACTGGCAATCTGAATGAAAGTAAGAAACAGTCATTTGCATTATCAAAAGAGGGAATGAAAAAACATCTCTGTTTAACTTTGGAGCATATTATACGATTGTTACAAGGATATTAAACTAAGTAATTATGTTTTATCCTACATTTGTCTTTACTCTTCCCTAAGAACATACATCATGATAAAAGAGGCAAGGTTATGAAGTAGAATTAGACTTAGAAGTTTTTCATTTTATATGGAAGAGTATAAAACTCAGTATCACAGACAGATGCTTACAAATGCCTTTCAATAATCAAGTTTTACTTAATATCATGTTAAAATAGAGATAGGATGTAGCGGTAAAGGGATATGGACTTTGTTGCTGGAAGGAACAGGTTTCCAATCTCAAGACCACCACTTATAGCTGTAGACCTTTGAAAAAGTTATTTAACATCTTTGATCTTCAGAGATGTTAGCTTTTTTAGCTATAATATGGTAAAAATATTCTCTAACTTGCAGTGTTGCATGATCATTAAATATAACCATGTGTCTAAAATGCCTGACAGAGTAAATGCTAATTATTTTTATTTCAGCTATTATTTTTTTTTTTTTTGGGGGGGGGGGTACGTGGGCCTCTCACTGTTGTGGCCTCTCCCGTTGCAGAGCACAGGCTCCGGACGCGCAGGCTCAGTCGCCATGGCTCACGGGCCCAGCCACTCCGCTGCACGTGGGATCTTCCCGGACCGGGGCACGAACCCAGGTCCCCTGCATCAGCAGGCGGACTCTCAACCACTGTGCCACCAGGGAAGCCCTATTTCAGCTATTATTAAATGACCTAAGAAGAACTGAATTTAGGAATCTACCATACTAAATTTCATACCTTCCTAGATAATTATTTCTCTTCTAATAATATAAATACTTTAAAATTGATACAAATAACCCATTTCAGCCATGAAATAAAAATTGGGCAAGCAAATGGAAAAATGTTTTTGAGAAAATTTAGCCTGTATTAGTTTTACTCAAAGGATGAGTTGTTAATATCTTGTATTTTTCCTTTGGATTGTTCCCACTAATCCTAGAATTCAACCCAATCCATACAATTCAATATGTAAGACAGTGCAAAGCAGTGTCTTAACCATGACAAAAGTGCAGTGCTATCTTGTCAAGAATATCCAAGTTATCCTAAACAACTGGTTAGGGATTTTACTTATTCTTATACCTTCTTTTACCTCAACTCTACATCTTTATTGGATTCAACTTAAATAAACTGCATGAAGTATGACTTTATTTCTAACTCTTACAGAATTGAAATAATCCCATAAAACAAATCTATCCATGTTTGTTAGGAATACACAGTCATTACTAATCATTGTTTCCATTATTGAAATATGACTTTTTTCAAAGCCTGACAACCAGATACAAAAATCTAGTCTTCCCACTGCTGGCCACTGTCATGCTACTTATATTAACTGCAAAGGATAAGAGAAAAAGAGTGATGGTATTTGTGTTATGTCTGCAAAGATATTATATGGTGTATACAAGATATAAAAAGAACTGTGGCATTTTATGAGATAAATAATCTTTTGAAACCTTATAACATATTAAATTGATTTATTTACTATAGGATTATTTTATTATTTTTTAAAAAATACTTATTTTTAATTTTTAGAAAACAGTGATTTTTTTCAGATAAAATGTTTTCCTACCCAAAAAGCAAAACATCTGATTTTTGGTCTCTTCCTCCTTTCCTCCCTCCCTCCCTTCTTTCCTTCCTTCCTTCAACAACTATTGATCATCTATTATGCCAAAGGCTGTGAAAGTATAGAAGAGTGCTCAGAGTTTCATGTTAGAGAAATATTAGTAGGTAAACAACTGTGATATAGGACAGTTTCTATAAGTATATGTAAAATATATTAAGTTCTTACATGTATTAGTCAATTTTCTAAGCACTTCAATTTTCTAAGCACTTTAATCCCCATTATACCCTTATGTGATAGGGGCTATGACTATATTTTACAAATGAGGCAACTGAGGTACACAGATTTTAGGCAATTATGGCCAAGGCCACACTGCCAATAAGCAGCAGAATTTGGGTTTGAATCCAGGCACAATGGCTGTGTGCTATTACTGTGCTGTACTGTCTGACATACATGCAAGATAACATAGATTTAAGCCAAGGACTCTATAGAAACACAATTAAGCACATTTATTTTTCAAACACAACTGCTGGTACCATGTTACTGAAACCATTAGTTATTACAAAAAAGTCAGCAAATTGGTAGGGTTTGTCTTTTTGTGGAAAAAAAAAATACCTCATTTGTCAAGTTCAACATTTTAAGTACTTTACCCCCCAAAAAGGCAAAATTCTATGTGGTATAAAATTTTCTTAGTTGCCTCTTGAGACACCTAATCGCACAGGGGCAAAATGGAGAACTTTTTTTAGGGAAGGATAAGTAAATCTTTAAGAATAGAAGTAGACTCTCCATTTGAAGGGAGGAAGTGGTATTTTAGCTAGAAAAAAAGAGCAAAGGTTTTTTCGAAAGAAAAGATCATTGCGCTATACTAGCTAATTCCACATGGTTGGTATATAGTGAGTTTAATAACTGATGGTAGCTGACATTTATTTAGTGAGGGAGCAGTAAGCTTTGCATAGCATTTGTATAACATATGTAAAGGTCTTTGAACTGAGGTCTCCAAAGCAAGGTGCATCACAATATATGGAAAACAATGGAGTGAAGCTTTCTTCTTGTACTGCAACATATTATTGCAGTTTGGAACACTGAGTATTTTTAAGTTGCTTAATTTTATTCAAATAGATCCTTTGATGATTAGAATCTTCACAATCTTTGTAATGAATCAGACAGTGTCCAAGAAAATGTTTCATACCCTCAGGGAACTTCATTGTTACATTTTAGCAAAGCATGTATTTTAAAGTTGACCTTAAAGATGAGTCATGTGCTTTTTTCACCAAAACACAAGTATTCCTAATTTCTTGACCTTTTATGTTTTCATAAGCATTTGTTAGCCATGTACTATAAAGCAAGTATTTTTGAAAATAATAATAAAGTTAATCATTCCATCAAAGTAAAGGTGACATTTTAACAGTGAACAAAAAAGGAATCATTTTAAAAAGAAACTTGCTCTATGGAGCATTTGATAACAATTGTTTGGAAGTGCTTCCCCTGCCAATATGTAAGGGCGATCACCTTTCAAAGCTATTGAGTCAAACCCTTAAAAATGTAGGAAAAGAATTTTCTACTTTGTTTTAAAATATTTGAAAACTTCTAGTTACTTTATAAAACCAACTGATCAACCTCAGGAGGGGAGAAATGCCTAGCAAATTTTAACAAAAATGCCACTGCATAACTGGATGAATTTGAAAATCCATTATCCAAATTGATAGCTACAGACCATAATGCACTTTTTTCTTCAGAGTTTTGTGTCTTTGTGAGGGATCATTTGCACATCTGATAGTTGTTAAATCCAAGTATAGATCTGACTAATCATTGAATTACAGTGTTAAATATTTTTGAAGATGTAAGCATATTGAATTATCTTTTCTTACTGAAATGCCATTTTAACACTATTCTGATTGCCAGTGAGAACCAACTAAAACTAGAGGCCGTAAAATAAAAATACAGAATTGAGTTTGGAGAGTCAGCCTGCGTCCTGACTCTTGCACTGACCAATTGGCTGATCTGAGCAACATATTTTATTCTTCTGAGCCTTTGTTTTTTCAGTTCCTAATACAGATGATAATGATGATTCCATTAAGCATTACATAGCTGTTACAGGTAAAGTGATGGCACATAGTAGGTATTCAATAAGTGTTATTCACTAAATCACCTCTTGGAATAGTGAGCTTTGGCACAAGAAGCCAAAGCTATAGTTATATTGAGTTTATATCAAGTATATTTCAATTACTACCTTTAATTTTAAGATAATTTCCCTTCATGTCTGCTTCCTAGTAGACTGTGTGTACACTGAGGGCAGGGACTCTGTCACAGTCAACAGTCCAGAACCCAGGATATTGCCTGGCACAAAGATCTTCAATAAATATTACTAAGCTGAATGTGGCTGAGGAATAAAACCTAGAGAGAGAAGGTACAATCTTTGCCTTTGTTTCCACATTTGGGCTTCTGAATAATGTCAGGCTCCTTTAAGAGTTCACCAGATAGCATCTGAGGAGAACAACAGCCTAGGCAGGGTGCAGGTTGAACTGTGGAGTCCACAATGGGTTAGCACCACACAGGACCCAAGAGTAACTTTTTTGGTGAGTTCTCAGTTTTTTCACTTCATAGGAACTCAGAGTGGTCAGTTACTGGATCTTTTGGCTACAGCTAAGTTGGGACAACACAGTATGCTGGACTAGAGCCTGCAGTTAGTCTAGGCAGCAAGACATGGACACCAAAGGCAGTCCAGGCCATGAACTCTGTGTGTCTGATTCATTGCAAGAGGCAAAATGTCAGCAACTCTGATCTTTGTCAGCCTAGCTCTGAACTCACAGACATATTACTCATTCTATTCTCTGTTTTACTGTACAGTGAGCACATTCTTTTTTTTCTTTTTTTCAAAAACATTCTAAATCCTTAATATTTTCATTGGACTTGTGAATGACTAATAATCTCGGCCTTTATTTTAAATAGGCTTCCAAATCACTGATGTATATTTGAATTTTTCATGTCACTTTTTTTTTTTTTTTTTTTCAGTACGCGGGCCTCTCACTGTTGTGGCCTCTCCCATTGCGGAGCACAGGCTCCGAACGCGCAGGCTCAGTGGCCATGGCTCACAGGCCCAGCCGCTCCGCGGCATGTGGGACCTTCCCGGGCCGTGACACGAACCCGTGTCCCCTGCATCGGCAGGCAGACTCTCAACCACTGCGCTACCAGGGAAGCCCTTCATGTCGCTTTTTGAGACGGCATTATAAGTTTTCATTAAATGTACTATATTATACATCATTTTCTATTACAATCTTCTTTTTTAATTTTAATAAAATAACTTTGTTTCATAACTTCGAGGAAAAATACTCTGCATGTAGTCCTATAAAACAGAGCAATTTCATGAGTTTCCAAACTGAAAGTTATTTAATAGCCTCCATTTGGTAATTACAAAGATTTATACTCCTTTCCTTGTCTCCCACAAAATTCAGAGCCGATCTGTCCAGTTGACTTAGAGAATGACTTAGAGGTCTCCACATTCATTATCTTTGACAATAAGCTGTTAGATTAGGTTAGTGATTTAAGACTAGTATATGTTTGGGAATGAGAGAAAGAGGTTTAAAACTTATTTATAGGAATATAATCCACTGGTCACATTCATGTTTCATCAAAAAAATATTTTAGAAAATTTCTCAATACTAGTTGATCACATTGAGGTGACAACATGTTCTGCTTTTGCTTTACTGTGAAGGAAGTCATTCATCTCACTTTACATTCAGTCATTCAGTACCACCTGACAGTTTACCATTTATCAAGGAATTAACATAATATAAAAGTTATAAAAAAGGAGAATACCAGAATACTACAGATGTAGTTGATATTACAAGTCTAATAATACCATCCATATCAATATGTTGTACACTTTTTACTATTACACAGAAAAAAACTACAGCTATCCTGGTTACTGTTTTCAACATCTCATAATATTTAACTACAAAAATAAATTTATTTTTAACTTCTTCACAAATCATTGTGAAATAAAAAAGCTAATAATTTCATATTATATAAATAACATGCACCCTTTAAAAACTATATATAGAAGTAACCTGGAAGATGGCGGAAGAGTCAGACGCGGAGATCACCTTCCTCCCCACATAGACACCAGAAATACATCTACACATGGAACAATTCCTACAGAACACCTACTGAACGCTGGCAGAAGACCTCAGACCTCCCAAAAGGCAAGAACCCTCCCCCACCACCACCACGTACCTGGTTAGGGCAAAAGGAAAAAGAAAAAACAGACAAAAGGATAGGGACGGGACCTGCACCAGTCGGAGGGAGCCGTGAAGGAGGAAATGTTTCCACACACTAGGAAGCCCCTTCGCAGGCGGAGACTGCGGGAGGCAGAGGGGGGAGCTTCGAAGCCGCTGAGGAGAGCACAGCAACAGGGGTGCGGAGGGCAAAGCGGAGAGATTCCCTCACAGAGGATCAGGGCCGACCGGCACTCACCAGCCTGAGAGGCTTGTCTGCTCACCCGCAGGGGCGGGCGGGGCTGGGAGTTGAGGCTCGGGCTTCAGTCGGCTTCGGTCGCCTTCAGTCGGATGCTGGGAGAGGACTGGGGTTGGCGGCGTGAAAACAGCCTGAAGGGGCTAGTGCGCCACGGCTGCCGGGAGGGAGTCCGGGGAAAAGTCTGGACCTGCCAAAGAGGCAAGAGACTTTTTCTTCCCTCTTTGTTTCCTGGTGCGCGAGGAGAGGGGATTAAGAGCGCTGCTTAAAGGAGCTCCAGAGACGGGCGCGCGCCGCGGCTAACAGCGCGGACTCCAGAGACGGGCATGAGACGCTAAGGCTGCTGCTGCCGCCACCAAGAAGCCTGTGTGCGAGCACAGGTCACTATCCACACCCCCCTTCCGGGGAGCCTGTGCAGCCCGCCACTGCCAGGGTCCCAGGATCCAGGGACAACTTCCCCAGGAGAACGCACAGCGTGCCTCAGACTGGTGCAACGTCACGCCGGCCTCTGCCGCCGCAGGCCCGCCCCGCACTCCGTGCCCCTCCCTCCCCCCCCCCCCCCCCCCGCCACGGCCTGAGTGAGCCAGAGCCCCCGATCAGTGGCTCCTTTAACCCAGTCCTGTATGAGCGAAGAACAGACGCCCTCCAGCGACCTACATGCAGAGGAGGGGCCAAATCCAAAGCTGAGCCCCTGGGAGCTGTGAGAACAAAGAAGAGAAAGGGAAATCTCTCCCAGCAGCCTCAGAAACAGCAGATTAAAGCTCCACAATCAACTTGATGTCTGTGGAATACATGAATAGACAACGAATCATCCCAAATTGAGGAGGTGGACTTTGAGAGCAAGATTTATGCTATATAGCTTTGCTTCCACCATTTGTCCTAGGGTTCTATCCACCCGTTTTGTTTTGTTTTTTTTAATTTTTTTTCTTCTTAACAATTATTTTTTTTATTTTAATAACTATATTTTATCTTACTTTATTTTATTTTACTTTATATTCTTTCTTTCTTTTTTTCCTTCCCTCCCTCCTTCCTTCCTTCCTTCCTCCCTCCCTCCCTTCCTCCTTTCTTTCTTTCTTTCTTTCTTTCCTTCTTTCTTTCTTTCTACTTCTACTAATTCTTTCTTTCTACTTTTTCTCCCTTTTATTCTGAGCCATGTGGTTGCAAGGATCTTGGTGCTGCAGCCAGTCAGTGATCTGCCTCTGAGGTGGGAGAGCCAACTTCACAACACTGGTCCACAAGAGACCTCCCAGCTCCACATAATATCAAACGGTGAAAATCTGCCAGAGATCTCCATCTCAACACCAGCACCCAGCTTCACTCAACGACCAGCAAGCTTCTGTGATGGACATCCTATGCCAAACACCTAGCAAGACAGGAACACAACCCCACCCATTAGCAGAGAGGCTGCCTAAAATCATAATAAGTCCACAGACACCCCAAAACACACCATCAGACGTGGACCTGCCCACCAGAAAGACAAGATCCAGCCTCATCCACCAGAACACAGGCACTAGTTCCCTCCACCAGGAAGCCTACACAACCCACTGAACCCAACCTTAGCCACTGGGGACAGACACCGAAAACAATGGGAACTACGAGCCTGCAGCCTGCAAAAAGGAAACCCCAAACACAGTAAGATAAGCAAAATGAGAAGACAGAAAAACACACAGCAGATGAAGGAGCAAGATAAAAACCCACCAGACCTAACAAATGAAGAGGGAACAGGCAGTCTACCTGAAAAATAATTCAGAATAATGATAGTAAACATGATCCAAAATCTTGGAAATAGAATGGACAAAATGCAAGAAACATTTAACAAGGACCTAGAAGAACTAAAGATGAAACAAACAACGATGAACAACACAAGAAATGAAATTAAAAATACTCTAGATGGTATCAATAGCAGAATAACTGAGGCAGAAGAATGGATAAGTGACCTGGAAGATAAAATAGTGGAAATAACTACTGCAGAGCAGAATAAAGAAAAAGGAACGAAAAGAACTGAGGACAGTCTTAGAGACCTCTGGGACAACATTAAATGCACGAACATTCGAATTATAGGGGTTCCAGAAGAAGAAGAGAAAAAGAAAGGGACTGAGAAGATATTTGAAGAGATTATAGTTGAAAACTTCCCTAATATGGGAAAGGAAATAGTTAATCAAGTCCAGGAAGCACAGAGAGTCCCATACAGGATAAATCCAAGGAGAAATATGCCAAGATACATATTAATCAAACTGTCAAAAATTAAATACAAAGAAAGCATATTAAAAGCAGCAAGGGAAAAACAACAAATAACACACAAGGGAATCCCCATAAGGTTAACAGCTGATGTTTCAGCAGAAACTCTACAAGCCAGAAGGGACTGGCAGGACATATTTAAAGTGAGGAAAGAGAAAAACCTGCAACCAAGATTACTCAACCCAGCAAGGATCTCATTCAGATTTGATGGAGAAATTAAAACATCTACAGACAAGCAAAAGCTGAGAGAGTTCAGCACCACCAAACTAGCTTTACAACAACTGCTAAAGGAACTTCTCTAGGCAAGAAGCACAAGAGAAGGAAAAGATCTACAATAACGAACCCAAAACAATTAAGAAAATGGGAATAGGAACATACATATCGATAATTACCTTAAATGTAAATGGACTAAATGCTCCCACCAAAAGACACAGATTGGCTGAATGGATAAAAAAACAAGACCCATATATTTGCTGTCTACACGAGACCCACTTCAGACCTAGAGACACATAAAGACTGAAAGTAAGGGGATGGAAAAAGATATTCCATGCAAATGGAAAGCAAAAGAAAGCTGGAGTAGCAATTCTCATATCAGACAAAATAGACTTTAAAATAAAGACTATTAGAAGAGACAAAGAAGGACACTACATAATGATCAAGGGATCGATCCAAGAAGAAGATATAACAATTGTAAGTATTTATGCACCCAACATAGGAGCACCTCAATACATAAGGCAAATACTAACAGCCATAAAAGGGGAAATCGACAGTAACACATTCATAGTAGGGGATTTAACACCCCACTTTCACCAATGGACAGATCATCCAAAATGAAAATAAATAAGGAAACACAAGCTTTAAATGATACATTAAACAAGATGGACTTAATTGATATTTATAGGACATTCCATCCAAAAACAACAGAATACACATTTTTCTCAAGTGCTCATGGAATATTCTCTAGAATAGATCATATCTTGGGTCACAAGTGAAGCCTTGGTAAATTTAGGAAAATTGAAATTGTTTCAAGTATCTTTTATGACCACAACGATATGAGACTAGATATCAATTACAGGAAAAGATCAGTAAAAAATACAAACACATGGAGGCTAAACAATACACTACTTAATAATGAAGTGATCACTGAAGAAATCAAAGTGGAAATTAAAAAAAAACCTAGAAACAAGTGACAATGGAGACACAATGACCCAAAATCTATGGGATGCAGCAAAAGCAGTTGTAAGAGGGAAGTTTATAGCAATACAATCCTACCTTAAGAAACAAGAAACATCTTGAATAAAGAACCTAAACTTGCACCTAAAGCAATTAGAGAAAGAAGAACAAAAAAAAACCCAAGTTAGCAGAAGGAAAGAAATCATAAAAATCAGATCAGAAATAAATGAAAAAGAAATGAAGGAAACAATAACAAAGATCAATAAAACTAAAAGCTGGTTCTTCGAGAAGTTAAACAAAATTGATAAACCATTAGCCAGACTCATCAGGAAAAAAAGGGAGAAGACTTAAATCAATAGAATTAGAAATGAAAAAGGAGAAGTAACAACTGACACTGCAGAAATACAAAAGATCATGAGAGATTACTACAAGCAACTCTATGCCAATAAAATGGACAACCTGGAAGAAATGGACAAATTCTTAGAGAGGCACAACCTGCCAAGACTGAATCAGGAAGAAATAGAAAATATGAACAGACCAATCACAAGCACTGAAATTGAAACTGTGATTAAAAATTTTCCAACAGACAAAAGCCCAGGACCAGATGGCTTCACAGGTGAATTCTATCAAACATTTAGAGAAGAGCTAACACCTATCCTTCTCAAATTCTTCCAAAATATAGCAGACGGAGGATCACTCCCAAACTCATTCTACGAGGCCACCATCACCTTGATAACAAAACCAGACAAGGATGTCACAAAGAAAGAAAACTATAGGCCAATATCACTGATGAACATAGATGCAAAAATCCTCAACAAAATACTAGCAAACAGAATCCAACAGCACATTAAAAGGATCATACACCATGATCAAGTGAGGTTTATTCCAGGAATGCAAGGATTCTTCAATATATGCAAAACAATCAATGTGATACACCATATTAACAAATTGAAGGAGAAAAACCATATGATCATCTCAATAGATGCAGAGAAAGCTTTCGACAAAATTCAACACCTATTTGTGATAAAAACCCTCTTGAAAGTAGGCATAGAGGGAACCTTCCTCAACATAATAAAGGCCATATATGACAAACCCACAGCCAACATCGTCCTCAATGGTGAAAAACTGAAAGCATTTCCACTAAGATCAGGAAGAAGACAAGGTTGCCCACTCTCACCACTCTTATTCAACATAGTTTTGGAAGTTTTAGCCACAGCAATCAGAGAAGAAAAGGAAATAAAAGGAATCCAAATCAAAAAAGAAGAAGTAAAGCTGTCACTGTTTGCAGATGACATGATACTATACATAGAGAATCCTAAAGATGCTACCAGAAAACTACTAGAGCTAATCAATGAATTTGGTAAAGTAGCAGTATACAAAATTAATGCACAGAAATCTCTGGCATTCCTATACACTAATGATGAAAATTCTGAAAGTGAAATCAAAAAAACCCTCCCATTTACCATTGAAACAAAAAGAATAAAATATCTAGGAATAAACCTACGTAAGGAGACAAAAGACCTGTATGCAGAAAATTATAAGACACTGATCAAAGAAATTAAAGATGATACAAATAGATGGAGAGATATACCATGTTCTTGGTTGGAAGAATCAACATTGTGAAAATGACTCTACTACCCAAAGCAATCTACAGATTCAATGCAACCCCTATCAAACTACCACTGGTATTTTTCACAGAACTAGAACAAAACATTTCACAATTTGTATGGAAACACAAAGGACCCCGAATAACCAGAGCAATCTTGAGAACAAAAAACGGAGCTGGAGGAAATAGGCTCCCTCACTTCAGACTATACTACAAAGCTACAGTAATCAAGGCAGTATGGTACTGGCACAAAAACAGAAAGATAGATCAATGGAACAGGATAGAAAGCCCAGAGATAAACCCATGCACATATGGTCACCTTATCTTTGATAAAGGAGGCAGGAATGTACAGTGGAGAAAGGACAGCCTCTTCAATAAGTGGTGCTGGGAAAACTGGACAGCTACATGTAAAAGTATGAGATTAGATCAGTCCCTAACACCATACACAAAAATAAGCTCAAAATGGATTAAAGACCTAAATGTAAGGCCAGACACTATCAAACTCTCAGAGGAAAACATAGGCAGAACACTCTATGACATAAATCACAGCAAGATCCTTTTTGACCCACCTCCTAGAGAAATGGAAATAAAAACAAAAATAAACAAATGGGACCGAATGAAACTTCAAAGCTTTTGCACAGCAAAGGAAACCATAAACAAGACCAAAAGACAACCCTCAGAATGGGAGAAAATATTTGCAAATGAAGCAACTGACAAAGGATTAATCTCCAAAATTTATAAGCAGCTCATGCAGCTCAATAACAAAAAAACAAACAACCCAATCCAAAAATGGGCAGAAGACCTAAACAGACATTTCTCCAAAGAAGATATACAGACTGCCAACAAACACATGAAAGAATGCTCAACATCATTAATCATTAGAGAAATGCAAATCAAAACTACAATGAGATATCATCTCACACCAGTCAGAATGGCCATCATCAAAAAATCTAGAAAAAATAAATACTGGAGAGGGTGTGGAGAAAAGGGAACCTTCTTGCACTGTTGGTGGGAATGTAAATTGATACAGCCACTGTGGAGAATAGTATGGAGGTTCCTTAAAAAACTTCAAATAGAACTACCATGTGACCCAGCAATCCCACTACTGGGCATATACCCTGAGAAAACCATAATTCAAAAAGAGTCATGTACCAAAATGTTCATGACAGCTCTATTTACAATAGCCCGGAGATGGAACTAACCTACGTGTCCATCATTGGATGAATGGATAAAGAAGATGTGGCACATATATACAATGGAATATTACTCAGCCATAAAAAGAAACGAAATTGTGCTATTTGTAATGAGGTGGATAGACCTAGAGTCTGTCATACAGAGTGAAGTAAGTCAGAAAGAGAAAAACAAATACCATATGCTAACACATATATGGAATTTAAGAAAAAAAATGTCATGAAGTACCTAGGGGTAAGACAGGAATAAAGACACAGACCTACTAGAGAATGGACTTGAGGATATGGGGAGGGGAAGGGTAAGCTGTGACAAAGCGAGAGAGAGGCATGACATATATACACTACCAAATGTAAGGTACATAGCTAGTGGAAAGCAGCCGCATAGCACAGGGATATCAGCTCGGTGCTTTGTGACCACCTAGAGGGGTGGGATAGGTAGGGTGGGAGGGAGGGAGACGCAAACGGGAAGAGATATGGGAACATATGTATATGTATAACTAATTCACTTTGTTATAAAGTAGAAACTAACACACCATTGTAAAGCAATTATACTCCAATAAAGATGTAAAAAAAACTATATATAAAATATGAATTTTTAAAAATCTGGCTGTTTCAGTGTTTTTTGTTCTGTTTTGTGTTTTAAAAAAAATGTGGTAGATCTGAAACTAGTCACCGGAATTGCTAATGCAACTCAAGTGAAATGATTCTGTTTAATTCTAGAGTTGCTGTCATATATTATTTGTAGTGTTTTATGATAACATTTAGTTAACAACTTGAATTGTCTAATTATTAATAACCTAAATTAAGTGAATTTCCCTTTGTTTTACTTCTATTTTATATAGCTACCAATTTAAATATATATATTTTAACATCTGGTTTGAAATATTTTCAGAAAATAAACTAAATGAACTTTATTTCTAAACATTGATGTATTTACCATAATTTATGAACAACATTTTATTTATACCAAAGTATTTTAGAGTCCTTTCCCTAGTATTAATGACTATAAACCTAGCATGCATACTACTAATAAAATTGTAATCATAACATTAATAATAAAAATTTTAATTTGCCATTAAAGCCAATTTGAAAAATATATATTAATATTGATTAAAGAAATACAACCTTTTTATGGACATACGTTCAATCCACATGCTATCCTGCTGTATGCTAAATGCGCTGTGCTGTGCTGAATCCCTCTTTTCTCCCGCTCTCAGACATATTGTAGGAAATAAGACCAGTATACAAGGAGTTCCCAACAAGAGGTAGGAAGGCCACCATCTACAAGCAACTCTAGGCATTTAAGGCAGATACACGAGAGGCAACTTCTCTTTGTAAGAGCAGTTTTACTTCCAAGCATTAGTGCTCCAGTTTTTCACAGGAAAGAAAATAAATAAGAGACATGTTTTCTGATAACATTCAGTTATAGCACTCTGAGAGACAGACAAAAAAAAAATCTGATATCAAAAGAAAATGAGCATAAAATTTAGGTCATTACTAAATTAATATTTTCTCTGTGGGTTTTCCTTTACCAATGGCTTTTATACACACTTCACATGTAAGTATTTAGGCTAAATGCATTGAAAATCTTGCTTTTTCATGGATGCTCCATTAGCAGGAGTGAATTCTGTTGCACCAGGGTCTAAGCTATTTTAAAGCAAGAAGGAGGTTGTGGCACCTTTTTTACCCAACAACAAATCATTCTGATTTTACTCTTAATTCATGGCTGATACACTTTTCCCACAGTGCCCCTTGACTGCTGCCTCTTGACATGCTGCAACATGTGAAGTTGTGTCTAAGGTATTTATCATTCTACCATTAGCTGTTTTTCTATAATAAGTGAACCTAAGGTCGCCTTAGTCTCTATTTATCCTAAATCAATTTGCCTCAGAGGACTAAATAGAGCCTCCCATAATGAACTTGGGTCCCTGTTCTTACTATCTGGATGCTCATCATCATATTCCTTTATTGATGTCAATCATGCATTGTGTAGGGGAAGATAAATGGGAAACATTACAAGTTGCATTTCTTTCCTGACTCACGAACCATAAAATATGGATTTTTTTTCTTTTTAGTATAGACTTCTACATTATCCTCATCAAATTTTGCTAAGAACAAATATCGTGACCCTGTTTTGCATATTTTGGCATGCCTCAAATTACTAAAGTGTGTGCTCAATTAGTTGTGTTTGCTCTTTCCTGAATCTTTAATCCCTTCCTCTGCCCTACCGCTAAGCAAATAAACATGCTGTCTCCTATTTGAACAAGGGAGACCTCTATTTGGATCCTACAGGTATAGACTTTTCTCTTCTTCATTTCCACAGCCAAACTCTTTGAAAGTGTAGTTCCCAAATTCCATCTCCATTTCTTCACATCTAATTCACTTCTGAAGCCACAGTAACCCAGGATTATCTAGTTTAACACTGAAAAATCCCACAACCCAGAAAACTCTCAGTCTTAGCTAGATAAACTGGGACTGTTGGTCACCTTTAAACCCCTTTTCTTTCCTCCCATTATCTCCACATCCAGTCACTCTTCAAACTGTAAGAGTTAAACCGCTTATCTTGAATCCATACTTTCCTTTATACTCTCACAGTCTCCTAGTTCAAATTCTCATCTGCTCACAGCCTACTGTACAAGCCTCCTATATGAGAATGACTCCCTTAACTCTACTATCAAATTAATCTTTCTAAAAGGCTAACCTGATTGTGTTACCCTGTTTGCTTAACATGCTTTAATAGACTCCTTCTGAAAACTATAAAATTTCAAACAGATACTTAATGATCTTGTCCTTGTCCATCTGTATACTCTTGCTTGTTTTTTCTTCCTCCTTCCTTAAGCTCTATTCAAACATATTATTACTCTCAGAATAGGCCTTTGTAGCCTCATACTTCTATGGCTTTGTACATGCACTGCTGTTTCCTGGAATCCACCTTCTCGAGATTACCTGGTATATCCTACTTACCCTCCAAATCTCAGCTCAAGCACAGCCTCCTCTTGGGAGCCATCCACAGCCTTCTAGGCAGATAAGAGTTCTCCTTCTTGCTTTTCCCCTGTGTCTTGTATCCTCTTCCATTTTAACACATACCTCATTGCATTAAAATCTCATTTCTCCTTCCTTTCCAAGCTACAAAGTCCTTAAGGAGAGGTGCTATGCATTTCCCTGTCATACGTAATGTATCAGCAGAGTTTCTATCTCAATAAAAAATTGTTGGGCTTCCCTGGTGGTGCAGTGGTTGGGAGTCCGCCTGCCGATGCAGGGGACACGGGTTTGTGCCCCGGTCCGGGAAGATCCCACGTGCTGCGGAGCGGCTAGGACCGTGAGCCATGGCCGCTGAACCTGCGCGTACAGAGCCTGTGCTCCGCAATGGGAGAGGCCACAACAGTGAGAGGCCCGAGTACCGCAAAAAAAAAAAAAAAAAAAAAAAAAAAATTGTTGCATTAATGTTTAATGAAGTAATTACATTATTTTTATAGTCCTACTTTTAGGAGGCAGGGTACATAAAAGCACATAGACAAGATCTTGTAAATAGGAACTTATTACCATTCTTTTAACCTACATGCCCCTGTACAATTACTTCATAAATTGTACCTAATACCTGAAAAGTGACTAAGAGTAACTAGACCTACCAAAATTGGAAAAAGTGTTGATAATTTGCTTACCGTTCTTGCATCCCATGCAGACAGGGACTTATCTGCAGAACCTGTGAGAAGAATGTTGGAGCAAGGAAAAAACTCGATGCTGTTCACAGAGTCTGTATGTCCATACAAAGTGCATCTGCATCTTTCACTGTATAGAGAAACAGTAAGAGTTAAAGCTATAGGACTTAGCGCTACATGTTTCTATGCTGTCTATATAATGCTAACAAAGATAGTTCAAGTATCTGAGGCATAAAGTAGCTTTACAAGTGGCAAGATGTACAAAAATAACATTTTAAAAGGAGAGTTCTACAACCACCTTATATTCTAAGCACTTTAAAGAATTAGCAGCATAAAATTGCCTAAATTTAAATTACATTCAATTTATAAAGTCAGTTGGTAAAGTCATCTTTATACTACCTCATTTATTCCTTATCATGAAATGACTACTTAAAAACTGTTCCCATCTCATAAAGGAATACACTGAGGAAGAAAACATTTCATAATATGGGAAGACCAGAGAAACTTCTTTAAGTTACTCAGTCTCTCTTCCTCCCCCCGCCCCACCCCCACCTCAGCTGCTTGGGTTTACATTAGAATCACCTGAGATACTTTTAGAAGATACTCCACCTCAAGCCCCAGACATTCTGTTTCACTGGATCTGAGATGGAGCCTGAGCAGAAGTGTGAATTAACAAATCTAAACCCGTGGTTCTCAAAGTGTTTTACCCAGACCAGCAGCATCAGCATCCCTTGGGAACATATCAGAAATGCAAATTGGGCCTCATCCTAAACCCACTGAATCAGAAACTCTGGGGCTGGGGCCCAACTGTCTGTGTTTTACAAGCTCTCCAGTTGATTCGATACTCACAGAAGTCTGAGAACCACTGATTTAAATGATTAGAAATAACTCATAAGGAAAGGTAACTGCAGCTTTGCCTTTTGCCATTTTATGAAAGGACTGTTTCTTAATGAAGCAGGATATATTCATAGAGCAGTATCACTTCTCATTTGTAATGTTTGATTGTCTTTTAATTAACTTTATTTATAAACCTACTTTAAAAATAGAGAAGAAACAGGATAACTAATAATGCTGAGAACAGAGGAGTCAATATAGGTACATTTCTAGTATGATAACCAGCTCATTAAGCTCTGATCAGCTGATGGCTGTCTGGCTTGAGCCATGCCATATGTGACAGTATGGTGGAGTGGAAAAAACTCTGCTATGGGAGCTGGTAGCCTGGGTTCCAGTCCTAACTTTGACAAGAACTAGCAGGGTTACCATAGAGAAGTTATTAACCTCAGTGGCAGTAGGGGTCCTTCTTGTGAGAATGAGATCACTTAATCTGATACACTGAGAGGTACAATCTAGCTTCAACAATCTGAGATTTTTGACCAAGGTTGTAAATGTAAAAGGCAAGGGAAGGAGTCATATTGAGCATAACATCTAAGAACTGTTTGGAGCAAAGTTAGTTCCTCCTTACTTAAATTTTGGCTTTTTTGAGAAGTTAGAAAATATTAAGATTTATGTGGATATGTATGTAAGTTACTCAGTTTTGCCCCTTGATTGAGACTTTTCATATCAAAGTGAAGTATTATAGTACTTAATGTCAGGAACAAGGAAATAAAATCAATAAATTCATTAATCAGGGCCATTTTGTATCTGTTTCTTTATCTTAATATTTCTGAGAGAGGCTGATAATATTTTGATCATTAAGGTTGATGAAAGGTCAATATATACCAGGGGTCAAAAACCATGGCCCATGGCTGGCTGCCTATTTTCGCAAAGAATGATTTATTGGAACACATCAATTTGTTTACACATGTCTATCGCTGCTTTCCCATGACAACAGCAGAGTTGCACAGTTATGAGAGACCATATGGTTCACAAGCCTAAAATATTTAATACCTGACCCCTCAAAAATATATTTGGATATTTGTAAGTATGCTCAGATTTTATTTATGACATTTTTTTGAGATGTGTGCTAAAACTTACAGGATAAATTCTTTTCTTTTCTTTTTAAAGAAGTACTGTTTTATGCAGAAATTTTACCTGCTGTTTTCTAATGATTCTCAAAATATAAGTATAAAACATTTTTTTAAATGTTTATATTCCAAAGCCCACTATATTGACATAATCATGTTTAACTATTAGAGTAATTGCTCCAGATATAGCTCTATGACAGAGAAAAAGAGAGATTGATTTCATAAAAAAATGAAAATTATATATTATATAATGTAGTAAATTATTAAATTAAATTATATAAGAAAGTCAATAGTTTATTATGAAATATCATTCTCTAAAAAACATCCTCACATTAAGAAAATATTAAGTATGTTATTTTTAGTCATATTTCATTTATAGAAAGTATAATTTAAAAAGGAAATGTTTATAATTATAACATGTATATAATTCCTCCATTTTTCTTTTATTCACCTACCAATTTTTTGAAATCATTTTGTTAATCTTACAATGTCAAAAATTATAACACACACATATGATCAGTAATCCCAAATCCCAGTGTTGCTCAGTGCCTCCCATCCTCCTAGTGTTCAATTAATATCTATTTAAATTAATCCTCTGAACCCATACTTTTATATATTTTCTTGATTATTCAGTACTTTAAGAGCAATTCTGAATGGTTGTAATATCTTGGGAACATCAGTTCTCCTCCTCCAATGTTTGTGGAGGAATGTTTCACTGTCTCATACCAGGGGCAAAGTCTGAGGCCAGCCGAATCTCTCTTCCCTTTCCTGCCTAACTTCCTTTGTGGATGATTTGCTTTTCACACCCATAGCCCTAACAGTTCTTTTGCAAACACTGGAGTTCAGAAATTTCACCATGGCATGGCTTCATAGCAATTTCCATCTTAGACTTTTGTTATCCTAGTAAGTAGTTATTCTTTCACTATATCTTTATGTTTTTCTCTTCCATTTATTCTGCTTTTTTTTCTTTTTTCCCCCTTAAGAACGCCAGCTATGTTTTATTTTGTCTCATTTTCCTCTACATTTAACATTTTCTCTATAATCCTTGTATCCATATATATATATAAAATTTATTTTTCATACCTGTTCTTTATAATTCTTAGTTGTGGTTATTTGTGTGTCTGTGAAGAGGGAGCAATCAAAAACCTTTAGGTATGTTCTTGATTTCACTTTTTTCCTAATATTTCTCAGTCTGCTTTCCATCTGCATCTATTGTCTTATAAAATCATAATAAAATGCTTTAGTTCTTTTGATGTTCTATTTTATTATGTAAAATCAACTTGAAATATAGCATTTTGGGCTTCCCTGGTGGTACAGTGGTTAAGAATCTGCCAGTTCAGGGGACACAGGTTTGAGCCCTGGTCTGGGAAGATCCCACATGCCGTGGAGCAACTAAGCCCGTGCACCACAACTACTGAGCCTGTGCTCTAGAGCCCACGAGCCACAACTACTGAGCCTGCATGCCACAACTACTGAAGCCCGTGCGCCTAGAGCCCGTGCTCCACAACAAGAGAAGCCACTGCAATGAGAAGCCCGCGCACCGCAACAAAGAGCAGCCCCTGCTCGCCACAACTAGAGAAAGCCCGCGCTCAGCAACGAAGACCCAATGCAGCCAAAAATAAATAAAATCAAAATAAATAAATTTATTAAAAAAAGAAATACAGCATTTCTGTAATTTGACTGAAAATATAGAGGACTTTTTGTCTGAATTATTGGTAACTTTACTTATGTAATTCCTTGTGCACTGTATGATCTTCAGTGGAATTTGGTTTATATTCATTTATTCTTCAATTTTTACAATTCATCATCAGTTCTGGGTTGGTTTCTTTTTATTATGACTTAACATTATATGGGACAGCTACTTGCTAAAGATTAATGGCAAAAGGAGGGAAATTAGATTTAGGTTAACTCTAATTTCTAATCAGATTTGCTATCTTCCCAAAAGACTTCTCACTGAGTGTGTTACTGGCTTGATTCCTGAAGTTCATCTTTCCTCCACTTTTATATTTTAAAGTACGGATGTAGCTTGTTGCAAAACCTCTCAAGTCACAGGCTCTATATTAACTCTAAAGGCCCCTGTCTCCCTTACCACCCTCAACCTGCCTCACCTCCGGCAGTTTCCTTGATCTCCTTTATCCAGCAATAAAACTGTCTTGCTGGGATTTGTGCTACAATGATAAAGTAACCAGTACTCTGCCTCTCCCTCCACAACAAACAACTATAAAATGACACAAATTATATGAGGCAACTGTTTTCTGGCACTGAACTAAACACAGCACAGGATGGGAAACCTTGAGCAAAGAAAAAAATTCAAAGAGCTCCATGACCTCCCTGACTTTCTCCTTGGAAGCACTTCCCTGCTATCAAATATAGTAGTAGAACCCCAGTAGATTTGAAGTCTCACTGAGCCAAAAGGAAATGGGAATAGTTTGACCTGCTGCTATGCCTGAAATTTGCAGTGAAGGGTATGTGAGAAAAGGGAGCTGCATGGGAAATGGCAGTAGTTTGCGTGGGGATTTGCTGTGAATTGTTGGCCAAGGCCTAGATGGCATTTCGACAGAGTAAGACTCTACAAGCCGTGTGGTTGAGTGCCGTACGATGATACCAGAGACCAGGAACTGTTGGAAGACACTGGACTTTAATCCCAACCAGGGTGGGTTGAGTGTTGTACAATGATATCAGAGACCAGGTACTGATGGAAGACACTGGACTTTAATCCCAACTAGAGCGGAGGGAACTCAGTAGGCACCTCAGACTTTCAGTTGTGACTACAGAAAAGCACCCACCATAGGAGTAAGGGTCACGTTCATGAATTAAGTTCAAAATCAAAATAGACTTGTCCCTACCAAGAATAAAACTAAGCCTGAAAGGGCAAAAAATTATCTGCCTATAATTAAACAGATTGCCAGAACAGAACTCACTACCTTTTGTAGAAAGATCACTTAATATAGACTCTCTACAATTTGCTATTAACAACATCCAGCATATAATTAAAAAAAAATTGGTACACATGTGAAGAGGTGAAAAATGTGACCCATAATCAAGTAAAAAACTCAGTAGTAGAAACAGACTCTAAGATGAATCAAATGTTGGTAATCAAAGATCAAGACTTCAACCATATATCATAAGTATGTTTAAGGATTTAAAGAAACAGTTATAATGGGTGTACAAATAGAGACTCTCAGACAATAAATGGAAACTATAAAAAAAAAGAATTGATAAGTATAACACATGAAACAAAGTTTATTGCATGAGCAAAATAGTAAGTTGGATACTGCAGAAAAAAGGATCAGTGAACTTGAATAAGATCAATAGAACATACCTAAATTGAAGAACAGAGAAAAAAATATTGAAAAACCATAGATAGAGCCCCAGTCATCAGTGGGGGTAATCGCATGGTCTAACACAGGAATAACAGGGTTTTCAGAGGTGGCGGGTAGGTGTAGAGGAGGAGGGAAAGAGAAAAGGGTCAGAACATTTTTGAAAGAATAGTGGCTAAAGTGTTCCTCAATTGGATGAGAAGTACCAATGTACAGATCCAAGAAGCTCAGGAAAATCAAAGCATAATTAAGAATAGACAGAACACACCTAAGCATATCATAGTAAAACTGCTAAAAGCAAAATCTTAAAAAAAATCTGACAGTCACAATCAATGAAAGAAACATAACATGTAGGAAACAATGATGTCAATGGCAACTGACCTCTCAACAGAAACAATAAACAGAATACAATAAAACAACATTTTTAAGGGCTGAAAACGCAATAATCAGTTAAAATACCTTCAATAATGAAAATGGAACAACTTTTCAGATAAATGAAAGCTGAGAAGATTCGTCACCAGCAGGTCTTTCCTATATGAATGCTGAAGAGAAGGTATTCAGACTGAATGGAAAGGACACCAGATGGATACATCTGTATACAGAAAAGAATATCATCATCTGAAATGATAAATATATGGGTAAATGTAAAACATCTTTTTCTAATTTTTAAAAGATATTTGGCTAAAGTAAAGATATCATCATTGTACTGGACAGTGTTTTAAGTACGTAAAAGTAAAATACAAGACAGCAAAATCACGAAGATGGGGTAAACATGGAATTACACTGTTTTAAGGTCCTTACGTATTAGATGAAGTAGTACCATATTAACTCATTAGATTGTGATTAAAAATAATAAATTGTTGATTATTACAACAATATACTTTAATCTCAATAATACTGAATAAAAGAATCTAGATAAATATGTCTATGTATCATATAATTAAATTCATATGAAGTTCAAGAACAGACACTCTATGGTTATAGAAACCAGACAGTGTTTACTATGGGGAGTGGGCTTTCATTAGATGAATGGGAAATTTCCTGTGGTCATAGGAATGGCCTATATCTTCATTAGTTTTAAAGGTATATACATTTGTCAAAACTCATCTAATTGAACACTTAATAAGCTGCCCGTTTCACTGTATATATTACCTTGACTAAACAATTAAAAATAAATAACACTTTTCAGAATACGTTTTCCTTCTGGCTTCACTCTCCTGGTATGTGGGACACAATAACTACTTAATATACATTTCTGTGAATAATTGAATACTTATAGTGATCCTATTCTCTTATCAAGTACATCTCCATACGTGCATGTGTCAATTGCATGTATCTTCATAGATGGATAAAGAATCTTTAATATTTGGAATAGCTATACCATTAACATATATATCTCTGTTTTCTAAAGGCATGCATAACGTAGTTACTGGGAAGTCTTTTATGTTTAATTAAAAAGGAAATATAAAGAAATAGACAAACAAAAATCCACAAAAGATTTAACAGAAAAACATGAGAGAAAATAAAACAATACAGATAACTGCATAAAAAAGATGTGTGAACAACATCAGCAAAATATTAAAGAATGATTACTATTTCTAACCTCCTGTGAGTTATTACTGAAAGATAGTTCCACCTCTGACAAAGTTAAGCATTGCTATTTGCAAGTAGTTCATTAGTGGTAACTTTTTAAAAGGCTGTATTTATTAAATAGAATAAACCTGAATAGAATTTCTATTATTTTTTAATTGAAGCATTTCAACCTATAAATAAGTATGCTCTTACCTTAATCTTTTTTACAGACAGAATTTGCCAAAAAACTAAAAAGTCTCCTATTTGCAAAATCTGGTACTATTTTTAAGGCAAATGCAACAGTATTATAAATATGATTATACCTGTTTCATCACAATGAAGATCTAACATGTACACAGAAAATGTATAATTTAGAAATGTGTGTCCTTACATATGTGTACTATTGTGTCCTTCCATATTATGTGCACTGTGCACATTCAAAACTTATATTCAGGCTTTGTCTGTTGTCACTAAAACCCAATTTAATTATTTGGGAGTGTATTCAGTTATGGTAGTGGGATAGAGGGAGAGATTCCTCAATGATTTATTCTAGCGCTCATAGTTTCCCAAACAAAAAGAAAAAGCTGGCTCTTCATATAGCTTAAAGGAAGAAAGAACTGCTCAAGGGGACAAGAAATCTGCTCCCAAGTCACTTGTTTAATGTGTGGGGCATTCCAGGTAGACAGGCTGCAAGACCAGGCTTGTAAGAGATTAATTAGCTGCCAGAGAAGGAAGTCCCTCCCATTCAGAATTCTTTGCAAGGTGAAAATGGACTAAAGTGATGGAGCATGACAGCACCGCAAGGGATGGAAATTATTTGTACACTTCCATCAAAAACATAAACCCTGAAGCCTGATGCAATTTTATCTCTGTTGCTCTGTCTGCTGTTTTCTTATCATTTTTGTAGGGAGAAGTTAGTTCACAAGAAAAAGCCCTTTATTAACCCACCTCCTGCTTTTACTTCTTTATTTCCCCTTTTTTCTTCTATCTCTCTCCTTGCCCACCTTGATTCAATTTATTAGTCTGGTAACTGAAGGATGAATATTTCTCTGAATTTTGAACTTGCTATAAAACAAAGTGATCTGCTCTTCTAGAGCAAATGCCTTTTCTTTTAAAATGTATTTCCCATTTGTAACTTGTAAGAGGGCACCGTTTTAACACAGTTCTCCCTTGTGAGGCATTAAATTTTAAAGGTTTTATTTCCTTTGGTGTGTTGGCTGTAACACTATTAATATTGGATATGAAACTGTACTTTTGAAACTTCAAGCTTGTATGAACTTTCAGATCAACAAAATGTGGTTAATGGAATTATGGAACATTTACAAAAGGCAGCAGCAACATATATTCAAGTGAATATGAAGAAAAAGGGTAAAAATTTTATCTATCCTTGTTTTGAAAAAAAATACTGGAATTCATTATCTTATTAACCCTTAGTAAGACCTGAATTTTATTTTATTTCATTTTATTTATTTACTTAGTTTTTACTCTACAGGTTTATTTCAAAAATTTAGTAATTCTAGCAATTCCTTTGCTTCATAAAGAGCTGAAATCAATAGCAATTTCAGCATTCTCATTTTGTTTTACAACGCATTTCATCATTTTCCATTTGGCGGCATCTTATTTGTCCTCTTTTTGTCCCTAACCCTCTAAAAGGGCAACCCATGCCCCTACATTTTTTTTTTCATTTTGTACTTGAATGATAAAAACTCTCCTAGTTCCTTAACTTTTTACAATAAATCTTAAAACTTCCCCCATATTACTGCACCAGGCTTTAATTAGGAGAAGATTATTCCTGATCCCATCTCTTTTATTTTTTAAAAATTTGTATTGGAGTATAGTTGATTTACAATGTTGTGTAAGTTTCTGCTGTACAGCAAAGTGAATCAGTTATACATATACATATATCCACTCTTTTTAAGATTCTTTTCCCGTATAGGTCATTACAGAGTACTGAGTAGAGTTCCCTGTGCTATACAGTAGGTCCTTATCAGTTATCTATTTTATATATAGTGGTGTGTATATGTCAATCCCAATCACCCAATTTATCCCTCCTCCCCTCCCCTTCCCCCCCTGGTAACCATAAGTCTGTTTTCTACATCTGTGACTCTATTTCTGTTTTGCAAGTAAAAGACCTGGATTTCAAATAGTATTTATATAATTGAGCCAACATATAATGATAACATTTATCACAAGGCTTATCTGAAATAAAAATTCTTTATGAAATACTTAAATCTAATAGGCTAACATGAGCATAAGTGAAACATATTTAAATCGTCATACTACAACTATAACATCCAAGTTGAATGAGTGATTCCTCCCACCCACTATCATATTTTTAAAAGTTTATACATAAGCTATTTTAAAAATCCATCTGAATTTCCATCTCAGTAAGGCAAAGTTCTCCAGTGACATCCAAATTTTGACTTAAAAAGTTAACATTTTAATTAGTTATTTTATATTACTCAAATAATATAAAATTCTTTATTGTGCAACAGTTTCTTTGTGAACATAAAATTCAATTGAACATTTAATGGAGGGAGTGATATTTCAATAAAATCTACCAGGGAGTATACCACAAACCCTATCTTAAAGTTCACCATAATCTACTGTGAAAGAATAATCGATTATGTGGTCTGAGTGTCTCAGCCAGGAAAGAGCATCAATAGGCCACAGCTCCTAGACAAAAAAAATTTTTTGACAAAAACCCTTGACAATAAATACACTATCTGAGAATTACTCCCAAATGGTAATAAAACCCCACTCCACATATGTAAAGGGCAGATTCCCGTCAACCTCAAATACCTGGAATGCATCCAGCATTTGGGGAATAAAAGCAAAAGGTGAATAAATAAAATAACCATAATTTAGCTGGGGGCTTGCTCAGAGTACCCTCAAGTCCTCACTCAGACTTGTTAAATAGTCACCTGAACTGTTTTTGCAAAGGGTGTGAGCACAGGGCAGGGGTTACAGAGGCTGGAGTAGTGCCCACTGATAACAGTGAGGAAAAAGTGGACGCTCGGCAGTAAATGGCAGTAAACTGGATAATGGAAAAAATTAAAATAAAAAGACTCAATTTTGAAATGGCAAACTGAGGCAAATGAATGAAGACAAAAGCAAATAACTATATTTCAACAGTTTCTATTACATTTAACACTGTAGTTTAAGTTGATATCTATTGAACATTTATTATTCTAAGTAATTTGCACACCTTAACACTGTGAAGTGTAGTTGGCCCTCATTATTCAAGGATTCCATATATGCAAATTGCCTGCTTGCTAACATGTATTTATAACCCCCAAATCAATGCTCTGCAGGCATTCACATATGTGGGAATGCAGAGCAGCAACAAAATTGAGTCACATGACGTGCACATTTCCAACTGAGGTCCAACTAGGCCATGCTCTGCCTTCTTGTTTCAGCTCTCATAACTTAAACAGTGTCCTTTTTGCAGTCAATTGAGTGCCATCTTTTTTGCATTTGTGTGCTTTTTCTGGTAATTTTAGTGATCTTGCTGTTTAAAATGGTCCCTGAGTGCAGTGTTCCTGCAGTTAGATCAGTCTTTAAAAGAACTTTGGCTTCTAAAAATCCTAATTAAAACTATCTAATACCTTGTTTTTTATATACAAAGAAGGTCAAAAGGGTTGTTTCGAAGCACATCTTTCTTAGAAAAGGGCTTTAAAGAAAAAGGGAAATAAATTAGGTTTAAAGGTGATTGTGATCAACTTCATTAACTGTAAATTGATCAATAGATGTAACATTAAATAATTTAAACACAAAAGCCATTTCTGAAATCATCTATTTAAACTTCTCTCCAAAATATTTAAATATATTAAATTTAAACATATTAAGATCACAAGTAGCCACAGTGATACTTTAAAACTTACACCTCTTTTCCTTTCCATGTCAATTCCCCGAAAGAGATCTTAGTCAGAAACCAGATACCAGGAATGGGAAAAGTCAATGACAAAAGGCAAGATCTCTAGTCACAGAAGCATGGCTGTGGGAGAGTAGGGTTTCCAGCAAAAAAGCAAAGCAGAAAGGAGAGAAAGCAGGGCTAGAATGAGGGGAAAAAATCCTTAGAACATCCAGGGACTGGGTTGTTTGAGAAAAGAAAGTTCAATCCAGCTGTTTCCTCATACTCAGAGCTTTCATTAAAAACTCAGTGTCTTCTGATCACAAAGGGGTACAAAGCTGAATCTGTCACATTTTCCTGCTCATTCCCTTCATAGCACCAATCACTAAGTGAAATTAACTTGACTACTTATGTCATTGTACCCTCTCCCCACCATTAGCCCTGTCTAGAGTTGCACTCCATGAGGACTCTGGCCTTATCTGTCATGTTCTATGGCTGAAGAGTAGTACATAGTGGGTCCAGAACCAATAATAATTTATTATTATTAATGAAACTGCAAATCTTCATTGTTTGTGAAGAGACACCATTACCTCCCAGTATTTAACCCTCAATCCAATATCCTTCTCTTTGAACTTAATTGTCAAATATTGAATATATTGTTTAAAAATAAACTACCTGAGTTTTATGTTGATTTCAATTAGCTAAAAAGGAAAGGATTGTATGATCAACACAAATGATCCAAGAATTAATTCCCCCTGAAGGAGCTTTAGAAACTGCCAGTATTTCAGTTTTTATTTTCTCATCTAAAAGCAGAATTTAGTTAGCATAAACTTCTGATCTTAATTCACAAGCTTACTCTTAGGAATGAAAGCTTTTTAAAAGTATTAAGCTGAAAAATCTTATGTTACTATGCTTGATGGTATCAATCTGAGGATCCCATTTTTCCACTGTGTTACTTTTAAATGTCTGTAAAAATGAGTACTTTTAAATGTTTGGATTAGGATAGAACTACTGGTAAAGAAAATGTGAGAAAATATTTTAAGCCTATCAGGGAAACTTCAGTTGTGCCATATATGTTATTCATGGCAGAGAGAGGGAAGTTAGGAGTTGTGAAATGCATCCTTCCTAGGCTTTGAGTATGAGTACCTCCACGGTTCTCTCAAACTCTGGACGTGCTTTCCCTGACACCCTTACACTTCCTTGAGGCTTTCCTAGACTCATCCTCCATGAAAACCCCACCTGAAAATAATCCATGCTGCTTGCCAAATCCCTTAGGGTATTTTCCTTTGTTTCTAATACATATTTACACTTAGTGGCTTTTCCACTTCATAATTCTTAACCTGTGCTAATGAAATGAGAAGGATGCACGAGAAGGCTTCCTTTAAACTAATATCCTCCCTCCCATTTCTCTTGGGCCCATTTCACCTGAGTGTACTGAGTGTATTTTTAATAGTTACCTTCTAAATTTTTTCATAAATACTATATAAAAACCATAATAAAGTCCTTTCTTTTTTCTTCTTACAGAAGAAGCAATTCTAATTGCAGGAATATGAGTTCATATAAGAAAATAAACAAATAAGATAGTAAGTTGGTGGGAAAGTAAATATTCAGGGTCATGCAGGACCTTGTAATAACCTTTAAATTATATGATTAAGTCACTTGTCTGTATTTGGATCTGTTCTTGATTATAGAAATAATTTTGCTCTATTGATATCTTTAAACAAGGTATATCCACTTTATTTCCTATATGTTACAATTGTAATATGGAGAACAAAATTCAGAATAGAGGGCACTTAAAAGCAGCCATGAATGTGTAAGCAAATCAGTCAGATCGGTCTCAGATTCAGTGAACAGAAAGAGATACTTTAATAGTAATAATAGTAAATTACTCTCTACTTGCACCTTAGTCTTCTAAACAACTTGAAAATTATTTTCTCTTTCTGAAATGTCTATCTAAATAATAGCTGGATTATAAGAGACATGACTTCTAAAAGCATCTCATTTTTTATCTGTAACAAACTAATTAATGAAACGCTGATCATAAAGAATACCACAGGAAGGATTTGAGGTAGCAGATTTTAAAGGATATTTAAAGAATATGTTTTCTTGCCACAATTTCATTTATTCAATGGATTTTAAAGGATATTTAAAGAATATATTTTCTTGCCACAATTTCATTTATTCAATGGTCTCTACCTTTCATATTGAAACTGAAGTTCTCTCTTTTCTTGGTCATTCATCTAGTAGTCCATTAAAATATGTCACCTAAGGTGTGTTTCTCCTCTTTATTAAAATGAATTATATATTAGGGCTCACTGCATTTTACTGCCACCATTATGGCTACTCACACCTCCTCCTCATGAAATCACACAAACGCTGAACTAACTAATGCTTTTAAAGGAAACTACCTTCTGTAAAGAATATATTAGACCAAATTTGAGAAAAGACACACATGCTTTTCTTTATAACATCATATTGCACTAACTTTTCCTAACGTCCATCTGCTGTTTTTCCACCTCAAATTGATGTTAGGATCTGAATAAGTTGTTGGAAAAGTTCTGCAGGATCCTACAGATTATTATAAAGCTAATCATAATAATAATCATTGCCTTGGCTGTATGATGGAATGTCACCAACCTAAAGATGAGGTTCATAAACAAAACGCCATTTGTAACCCTCATTTACCGTGTGCTTTTTACCTCTCATACTTGACGTGTTCAAATCAGGGACAGAACTTTGTAGTGAGGACCCATATACAAATACAGTAAAGTGGCCAGCTTAATATATGGAAATGCCATTTTGTTTCACGAGGTTATAAATATGTCCTATTGTGTCTTTATATTTTATGACCTCTATTTTATTCCTTGGTAAATTTATATATGACATATCCAATCAAGAATTTAAAACTAACAGCATTTCCATAAAGAAACATAAACTATTTTTTTTTTTACTATATTTCACCTTTGGATTCAGGATCTTTCTTAAATAAAACCTGGAATTTACATGAGAAAATATTGTTTTCCTATTAAGCATATATTTCTTAAAGAGTGATAGAGATATATATGGAATCAGTACTTCTTTCACTTAAACTTGGATTTCCCCTGCTTTTCTGGCCTGGACCTGGAACTGGACTCAATACGGGTTCAATTTCCAGAATAGAAATTGGGATTGAATACTGTATATGGTCGTAAGGCAGTGCCATTAAAATTATGCTTTAGGGTATTTAGTTTTTATTAAGAACAATCATAATCAACAAATTATTTATATTTATGGAAATATAACAGTCCTGTTAAAATTACTTGATCCATTCCACTGAATCATATAAATATGGCAATATCTTCTGTACTATGTGATTGGTTCATTGATCTTGAGGCTTTCTGCTCGGAGGAGTGGGTCTATGTGTCAATCCCAATCTTCCAATTTATCCCTCCCCCTACCCTTACCCCACAGTAACCCTAAGTTTATTTTCTATATCTGTAACTCAATTTCAGTTTTGTAGATAAGTTCATTTGTAGTCTTTTTTTAGATTCCATATATGAGCGATATCATATGATATGATATTTGTCTTTTTCTGTCTGACTTACTTCACCAATAAAAATTTTTCAAAAAATACATAGCTTTCACACTCAGGAAGACAAAGTTAAAATGAGAAATTTTACCTGCGATGTGATCTTAAATGACAAAATCTTACTGAGCCTTCCTATCTCTTTCAGCAAAGAGTGGAAAAGAGAACATACATCTCAGGGTTGTTGTAAGATTAAGTGAGATAATATATAAAAAGCCTATAGTACTGGCTAGAAACATACCTATTTTCCCCAACAATTAGCATCGTAAACTATGAAGAATGTAGAATAACAGAATGACAAATTAGGTTGTGAAAATAAAAATCAAATTAGACATCTTACACCTGACCACACCTTTGTAAACGGCCTCTTCATTAAATTCTCTTGCCTCTTAAAAAAAAAAATAATAAAATAAAATGCCAAAAAAAGAGTGGGTCTAAAAAGACTTCCTCACAAATTGCAAAATTAAATAAATATGTCTTCTATATAATTCTGTCCTTTGGGTGTTAGCAGCAGCTGTTCCCTGCAGGGTGTCATTCTCTGTAAACTGTCTCTTAGTCTCATGATGAGCATACTCTTCTGTTTAAATGAGGCAGTGAAGCAGCTCAAACTCTGCTTGCTTCAAGCAAACATGATCTGCCTGTGCTTGTGCCTGTCACTTCTTAGCTCATTATGTTGCTGTTAGTTTAGCTTGAAGTATTTTGTTCATCCTTTGGGTATGGCCACCTTCCTTCAGATCGCCACATAACTGTTTTCTCATTTCAGGTGCCATCCATTTTTATTACATGACTGGTCAGCGCGGCTGAAAGGTGATAAGGATGACTTATATTCCCATTAGACATCTGTACTGTAAGGCCAACTTTTATATGACTTTGTTTTATCATTTGTATATAGCATCATTTATACATGACAGAAATATCAATCGATGCATATAAATGTGTCAATTATTCTTGACAAATCTTGATTTCAGGCTTATATAATTAACACTTCTTATGTTCAGCTAAATAACTTATTACACAATTTTTTGTCCCCCATAGTTGGTACTAGTTTGTTTAATTACTTCATACAGTAATTCTTAATTCTATGGAATCTATGCATTGAAAAACAAATATATTTAATGCTCCATCTATTATACAGAAAGAAAATAGATAATAATTTTTAAAGTCAATGTATTTTGGCCTAACTCTGCAAAGAAATAAATAGCAAGTAATTTGTAACAAAATATTGTGTTTTTTAAAGTGTAAATGCTTAGGCTCAACTACATTAGGAGACATAATCATGGAACCAGAGGCTCACATCTATGGAATTGCCATGACTGTGACTGCCATAAATGCAAACTGTTAAGGTGTGCTGTCTAGGAGAACTCAAACTCAAGTGGCCTTACTCCCACTGAGGTAATTTTATGCAATGGTAGAACACTCTTGGTCATGTTTCAATACAAATTTAGTTAAATATTCCCTTGATTTACAAAGTAGTTGAATTCCTGAAAAACAATATATACTAAAACTTTGTAAACAATGCTTTGGTTTATTTTCAATGTGAAATTGGTTCTAGGGTAAAAATAAAAATTTAAAAGGATTATCAACAGGCTTTTTCTTTCAACTTCATGAATATATATAGGGGAATTTGGAAGTCATGAAGTACACAAAAAATTTGTTCATTACGTAGACTGTCCTACTCAGCAAGATGTATGGCATGCCTGGCCCCAACAACTTCAGTCCCCATGAATCACTGAAATAAGAAAAAACATTTTGTGATTTATCAAAACATCCCTTTGGGAGTTGCACTGCTCACCGTCCTGGTGAACCACTGACTTAATGATTAGGTTGAGCTTATCATGTGTTCTTACTTCTCAATGCATTGCCCAGAAAAGACTCTGAAACCAAAGCATTGAAGATTCCAAGAAAGCCAATTCTGTATTTATTATTGCTCTCCTTTACATCACTTTAAAATATAAACTGGTTGCAGCTGGGTGCTTGACTCATGGCTGTCTCAGCTGCAGTAGTAGGAGTACCAGGAGAAGTTGGCAAAGCAGCAGGAGACAAGTGAGCATTACCAGTAGGACCAGGATGTGGGAAATATATGGAGTCAGATGAAGAAATGAATGTGAGGATGGTAAACCAAAGAAAGGTGAGAACAGCAGGATTTAGGGAAGGAAGAATCTGGGAAAACCCTCCACCTGCTGCCATCCCTATAAGGTACTACTTTTGTTGTTTCCATCATTCAAGCTCATCATGGAGAAAACGGGTTATGTAACAAAATTCCACAGTTGTTTTAAAATTTCCATATAGAGTATTTTTTTGAGGGACTTCTTCGAGAAATGGTGAATGAATAGATTGCAAAAAAGTAATTAACCTCTCAGTTTCTAATATGATCTTTCCCTACCGCGTAACTCGAGTATTTTGGCTAAAGGAAATTTATCACCTGTATTCAAATATAATAATATTCAAATGTAAATATAAATCACATTTCTAGACATATTATTTTATTTTTATATAAACTTCAATTGGGAACCATATATATATATCATTTATACCACTTATCTGTCTATCAAGGCAATAAGAATTTGATTATTCCCATCAGGAATGATTTCTGCTAAAAGTCATATCTTACTTGGACACAATGGTCCAGATATGACTGTTCTTGGTTGAAGTCAACTATGAAGACGTGAGAATTAGTTGAGTCATGTGGAGTAGGTATTTCTACTAAGGGCATGCTCAAATGAATTTATTAAATTGGAGCTTTAGAAACAAGAGAATATTTTTTAAAAATAGAACACCCTATGATAACATACCAAGTGATAATGCAAATGTAGGTACAGTGCAATTGACATTTGCTTTTTCTCCTGCAACCTGGGCTAGATAAAGCTCTTATCTTCTATATGGTAGCTTGGAAGGGATATGGAGAAAAGGATAAGGATAGCCAAGCAAACATTACGGAACTCTCAGAAAATGAGAAAGCAAAAGAGGCATACTGTGTCCTCAGTTTCCACAGGCCAAATCTACAGAGACTGAGTCCACAAAATAAGCACTAACTGGGGAATCATTCTCACTGTCCTAGTAGTTTCAGCCCATTATTGAATCCAGTATCATCTCTGTACCCAGCATAAATTTGGATACAGCATTCAAACCCCTACAATTGCTGGCATGCTAGCTGAACAGCCCTATCTTGGCTATTTTAATAACTGCAATAATAGGACCCCCTGCTTTACACAATTGAATTACTTGTACGCATTTACAAAAAATATTTCTGGGATTTTTCTAGGAATTGCATTCAACTTGCATATCAATTTGTAGAGAATTGACATCTTTATTATATTGAGTCTTTTAAACCATGGAGATGGTCTGTCTCTCATTTATTGAGGTCTTCTTGGATTCATTTCTTTAGTATTTTGTAATTTCAGCATTTAGATTTTGTACTTTTTAAAATTCATACCAATGTATTTCCATTCTTGGAGCTATTGTGAATAGGTTTTTAAAAAGTTATTGGTACAACTGTACATTGCTATTATACAGAAATAAGATCGTTTTTATTTGTTGACCTTATATTCCACAATTTTGTTGAACTTTATCCCACAATTTTAATATGTTGTGCCTTTATCCAATCAGATTATTTATAATTCCCCTGTGATTTATTCTCCTTTGACCCTTGAGATATTTAAAATGTTTTTAATTTCAAAATATTTGGAGATATTCCAAATATCTTTCTGTTACTGATCACTAATTTAATTCAGTTTTGTACCAGAAATACACTCTGATTTAAATCATTAAAAATGTATTGATCAAAAAAAAGATTTAAAAAAATGTATTGATCTTGTTTTATGGCCCAACATACAGTCTATCTTGGTGATGTTCCATGTATATTTAAAAGGAATATGTATTCTGCTGTTGTTGGGTGGAGTGTTCTATAAATCTCAATTAGGGAAATTTGGTTTGTATTGTTTTTCAGGTTCTCTATATCTTTACTGATTTTCTGTCTATTTGTTCTGTCAATGACTGATAGCATGCACTTGTATGAATGACCGCGGTTTATATAAATGGGTGGCACTTATCCCACTACTTATCTATTTGTATCTTACAGTACAATCATCTCAGTTCCCTATGTTTATAATCCCTTTCTTCTCCCCTTTCAGTTGGCTACTTCTTGACAGTGTAAAATGTATGTACTTTAAAAATAGAGTGTTTCCTCCCACCCTAGAAAATTTTTTACAATTTGCTCAAAATAGATACAGTTCCTCTCTTATGGCATTTAGCACAGCATTCCTTGCTTATGTATTGTTGTTAACGTCATTTATTCAAATTTAAGGACTTTGTGGTTAAAGAATGTGAATATATTTTAAAATCTGTACAGAGCTCAATATTGTCCTTCTTCACAATGTCAAATACATGCTTAATTGAGAAATTAAATATCAGCCAAGTGGGAAGAACTGGAATTGTCCAGGATTATAATTCTAGTCTCAGACAAAAGCCAGAGAGTTAAGACAGGAAGATGAACAGGGGCATATTAGTTTATGAAAAAGCATGGACCAAAAACAAGGTACTTGATCCAAAATTCAACCTGCCTTCTCCTGCAGGTTGGTGAGGCTCTGTGGTGCTAGTACAGATCCAGTTCGGTTAAAAATGACGGTGGTCAAAAAAAAAAAAAAAAAAAAAAAATGAGGGTGGTCAGCAGTGGGTGTGACAGAGAAGTTTGGAATTATCATGGCTGAGTAGAAAGGACAGGGTTCAGGGTCAGGTCAAAGGAGGCTAAATATCAAGCTGCAATCTAACCTCTAGCATATGGTAGGAGTTCAGACTACATTGAATGAATGAATGAATGAATGAATAAATGGGTGATGGATGTATGAATATAATTCATGACCAATTAACAAGACTATCATGACCTTGAACAAATGGACTTTAGATGTTCTTCTATTTCCTCCCACTGGCATTCCCATAAAGGATAAGTATGATCAGATAGATCTCAGGATCAATTTAAAACAAATAAGCTTAAAAAAGTTTTTGGATACTTTCTTAGATTTTTTAATAATAGCTGGGGGCAGAAAAATTGACTAGAAACTGTCTTCATTTAACTGGCATTATTAAACAGACAAATGCTTATGTTTTATTAAACTGCTATAGTTATATACATGGTCTAGTTTCTTTTTCCCAATTTCACAAGTTATAGAAAGGATTTACTAAAGAAATATGAAAGCTTGAGCATTTCTTAAATTAAGGATTTTTGGCAATTGTTGGCAACAAGTTTTATAAACTACTTTAATCATATTTTTGTAAGATGTTTTAATACTTTATAGAATTATTTTCAATAGCATCAAAAACATACTTAGAACTTATGCTACCTAGTATCATAGGTTTTAATAAATTGAACCCTGTTTTTCAAACTTTTTTCAGACACAGAGATTTTGTTACAAAAGAAAAGTGTTCTTCAAAGACACTTTGTGTTACACTGAAAAACAACCAAAAACTGGTTGACATGGATATAAGGGACTCACTTTTTCATTTATTCATTCATTATGTACTTTTTGAGCACCTCCATTTTTTCTGTATTCTAAGCAGTGGGACATATCAGTATACTTCTGATAAACACTCATAAAGCTTTCATTCTTGTGTTTGTGTGTGAGAGAAAATAAACAAATAAATATTTAAGATATCCTACTGTGGTAACCTCAATAAAGGAAAATAAAAGTAGTTGAAGTTATTATTTAGGTAGGTAGTCAGGGACGTTCTCTCTGACAAGATGAATCATGAGCAGAGAGTTGAATGAAGTGAGGGAATAAGCCAGGTAGATATCTGAGGAAGTGATGTCCAGGTGGAGTAAGGTCACTGAGGCATAGAGGCCAGTGGCTTCTGGACTGGAGTGAGAGACAGGGAGAGTGGGAGCATATGGCATCAGTGGAGCAGGAGGCCAACTCATATAGGGCCTTAGAACCATGGTAAGGGTGTGGGTTTCCTTCTCCCCTTATTTGTCTCATCAAAGCTCTATTAAAAGCACCTTCTCGTCCGCCTGCCGATGCAGGCGACACGGGTTCGTGCCCCGGTCTGGGAAGATCCCACATGCCGCGGAGTGGCTGGGCCCGTGAGCCATGGCCACTGAGCCTGCGCGTCCAGAGCCCGTGCTCCGCAATGGGAGAGGCCACAAGAGTGAGAGGCCTGCGTACCGCAAAAAAAAAAAAAAGAACCTTTTCAAAACACCAGTGGTTCCATGGAACGTAGTTTAAAATGGCGCACAATGATAATCAAAGTGTAATAGAAGATGCTCGAACTAAGATGATTCACTGACTTTCCATGTACCAAGAGATGTGATGGGTTTTAGAGACAGTGTTCTACAGGACAGACAAGGCCCACGGTGGAGCTTGTTGACTAGACTGAAGGACGTATGAAACTGGTGGTGCTAGAGAGTCATGGTGAGCTTCACTGTCTAGTCATCCAAGTTCAAAGGACACAAAGAAAGCTTTGATCAGTTACATACTTTTTATATATTGGATATATTTGTACACATATTCACACATATGTATATATATATGCATGCATGTATATATGTAAACACTGCCAAGAATTTTGTTCCCATAAATCATAAATGAGGTTTAGTCCTGTATACAATGTCAATTTGAAACATATTAGGAAGAACCTCAGCAATAAGTTCTGTAACCAGCAATTAGATTTTTTAGTCAGTTGACAATATTCATGTAATTGGATTTGCTAGAATAACATATCAATTATCTAAATCATTTTCATTCATGCATAAAATGATATAAGCAGCATTTACTTCTCTATTGGAATTCCAGCTAGAATGTGGAGACAGTGCTACACTAGTCACAAAATCCCCCAATCCTGGGATTGATCTCTCTCAGTTCCATTCAATCCTTTTACTTCATTGTCTCTTCTGCTTTTGATGTATGTGATATGGGTGGGAGTTTATAAGTTGTATGTTCGTTCTAATGTCACTATAATAATATTACTATGATGCCCTATGCTTAGGAACCTAAGGTAATGTCTTTATCGTTTTCTATTCTACATTACACTCTAAACACTGGAGGATAAAAAAAAAATGGATGTCAAGGGCTTCCTCAACTCCCCCTATTGCTTGGTACATAATAAATATTGTTTACTAATGACAAATAAGCCAAATAAATGATGTAATAAAGCTTTGTTGATACTAAAGAGAAAGCACTTTATTTGGGGGAAGTTTGAAAATACTGGTTCAAAACTCATTCTCGAAACTAACACACCATTGTAAAGCAATTATACTCCAATAAAGATGTTAAAAAAAACCAGAACTCATTCTGTTTCTAGAAGGTGAAGTAATTGGTGCCCACAGATTCTTCTTTCATAGAATATCATAGGCCTTTCAAAATATCTTCACAATTTTGTTAAATTTGATTCTAATCTATGGACTATAAGAGGCTTTATAAAAGTTTTCATTATGTTAAGCAAGTCTTTTGATACAGGCCACCTAAATCATGGGTAAATAGTTAAAAAGAAACCAAGGATGGCAGCAGCAGAGTTTAGCATAAAGTAGTACTTGAAACTGTCATGCATTATTATTACTATTATTACCATTATTATTGTTGAAAAACAAACTACCTCAAAACTGTCTTAATGAAGCCTGAACTGGATCATTCTAAACTTGTTACCTGATCATCAATGCAAAATACCAAACTTTCAAGTGACTTTTAAATGACTGATATATTTAGCATTTCCAACTAATTTTACCAATCCTAAATCTACACAACAGGGTACCAGAGTTCCTTGTTTTAAACCATAAGCAAGAAATTATAAGCTTAGGTCTTCATTAAAAAATTATTTCCTTAAGTTTGAAATTTTCAATAGCAGCAATTAGTATTTAGTATTTATTATATTCTACATCATTGCTCACAAAAGCTTAGAATTTATAGAAGACAATGTGATTTAAAGTAAATATTTAAGATTGCAAATTTTGTTAGGAGTGATATTTTGGACTGTAAGAATTCCAGATAACTATTATAGTAATAATAAAAATTGTTAAAATAATGATACTATTAAAATACATTTTTGCAACTTTTCTATGACTTACCCTCTCATTAAAAAAATGTACTGTTCTCAATTAACTGATTAAAAGCAAAGCAAAGAATCTGTGATTTTTCCAAATTCCACATAAGTTAACTTTCAGCTGTCACATTTTGCTCAGTCATTTTGTGTTCTTATGTTGTCAAAAGTATGAGTCAAACACACTGTTATTCTGTAATCTTGAATGACCCACACCATGTACATACTCCTTCCTCCCTCTCCCTCTCTCTCTCCCTCAGACGTACACATACGCACAAACACATGCACGCTAGAAACTATACCTTGGGGATAGGTTTTATTTGTTTGTGTTATATTTACTTAGTGGAAGACATATTTTATTTCTTATAAATAGTCATTGTTATCATTTCTTTTCAGAGCTAGAAGGTGCTACGAAACTTTGTTGTAAATAAATGTAAAATACAAAAGCATCATCTAAATTGTTTTCTTTCAATTCCTAAGACAATAATTCCATGATATATTAACTCAGTAAAAATGATCAAAAAGAGAATGTAATTAAGATATTTGAACAACTGGCTTCTCAGAGTTGTTTTAAGAGAAGGAATTAGAGAATTTTGTAGGGGTTTTAATTACAATAAAAAATAACTGCAGACAAATGGATCAAAACACATGGATACATGATAGCCTCTATTTTATTCTTAAAATTACTCTTTTAAAATAATTCCTTATTTTACTGATTTCAGAAAACTGGTTGATAAATTTAACATAAGTTGGTACAAACAATATAATGCTAGGTAGAGCTCTAAAGTCATTATAATATCATTTTATATTTTACTAAGAACATGTTTCTTATGCTTTGACTATAATATATATCAGTTACTGACTTTAATACATTCAATAGCTTGTCAATTTCTGTTATAAGGGTCACATTTTCCTTAAAAGTAGTAAAAATATATAGTATTTTTGAAAAGTAATAAAATCAGAAACTCAAATATTAATCCAAGAAAATGGATTCCTTCATTAATTGAATTGGTTTACTTCAAAAATGTTTGTTGAACAGCCCTTTTGATTATAATGTGCTCATGTGTGTATGTAGGTCTAGAAGAGAAATGCTGAGAATAGCTTAATTCAATCTGCTACAGTATATCAATGGTCTCGGATATTACTGAAATTATTATAATGAGTACTATACTGGATTATTAACATAATGTATTTGTTTTACTCTTTATATTAATATAAAATAAATCTAATCCTCTAACAGGATGCTACTTAAGTGACTAAAACAAATTCAAGTCCACCTTGAGGTAATGCTATTTTCATTACTTTAATTTTACTTCATTACTACCAGTCTCTTATGTAGGTAAATTTTGTCAATTTTCCTTTTTATAGAAAAGTGTTTTAAATTGCAATGTATTATCTTAACTTTAAACAGGGAACGTTTATAAAACTTGAAACTTAGGAAATACATTTTTCTAAAATAAGAGCAATAATAGAACTCCATATATTGTGAGCAACTTACTTATTGGAAATACAAATATATTAAAAGTTCATTATCTGGACTAATATTGAGAAAAATAATGTGAAAAAACACAAACCCCTTTGGAAAATAAAAAGCCCCTTGAAAGCTGTAATATCCCAAAGTCCAGGCACATTTTTTCCTCATAGGGAAAGTGTAAAGGACTTCATGGATTTTGTGCCCCCAAAACTCATATGTTGAAGCCCTAACTCCCAATGTGACTATTTGGAGTAAGGAAGTGACAAAGGTTAAATGAGGTCATAAGGGTAAATCTATGGTTAATATGATTCGTTTCCTTATAAGAGACACAAGAGAGCTTGCTTGCTCTCCTCACCATGTGAGAATACATAGAGAAGGTAGCCATCTGCAAGCCAGAAAGAGAGCCATCGCCAGGAATCGAATCAGCTAGAATCTGTATCTTGGACTTCCCACTTCCAGAATTGTGAGCAGTCAATTTCTGTTGCTTAAGCCATCCAGTCTGTATTTTGTTATGGCAGCCTGAGCAGACTAATATGGAAAGACCCATAGATTTTCACTTCAAATGTATTTACTCCCACAATTCATGTGATCTTAATAAGTCTGGTTCTATAGTATACACATCTATTGAAAGAAAAAACAAAACAAAACAAAACAGTAATCCAGAAAAGCAGAGAGAGAATTTATCAGTCTGGAACATTTATACCAGTAGGATATGGCTGAGAGTAAACTGAAGGCTAGAGGATAAAGCAAAACTCAAGGAAAAAATAGTCATGACGATTTCAAAAGCTCAGCAGTATAGAAATATTATGAATGCTGGAAAACGGTGCTACACACAGTAGTACACCTACATGGCATTCTATTTTATTGCAGGAGAAAAGCCATGAGGCTTTAGGTCAGAAGACCTGGGTTAAATCTCTATTGTCTTAATAGTAGTTATCTTGAAAAAGATTTTTAGCTTCCTTGAGACAAATGTTCCTCCATTGTAAAATATAACCCCTTACCAAAAAATAACTGAAAGAGAGAAATGGCTCATTTGAGTGCCAGAGGGTGTACTGTGGTAGCCAATTTCCAAGAGGCCCCCAATGATCTCCTGGTATTCCCCTCCCACACTGTACCAGAGTCAGTGTGTATGACCAACAGAACATGTGAAAAGCAGTGGTATGTCACTTCTGAGATTAATTTACAAAAGATACTGAAGTTGTCATCTTTAATTCTCTCTCTCTCTCTCTCTCTCTCTCTCCCTTTTTCAGAAATTCCAGATTTTTTCCTAGCCTATTATGGTGGAAATTTTCCTCTCACCACCAAAGATCCATGCTGGAATATATCAATATTTTCTTTTCTAATGTATTAACAGGTTAATTTTGTTCTTTTCATCTCTAGATTATTGAGTATGATACTTCTATTAATTTATTTGTTTATATTCTATCTTAATTATAAATGTCTTTAAGGTATTTCTTTGATAAGTATTTTCTTACCATCACTTGCAGTTTAATATGTAATACTGTTATTTTCCTTCATTAATCAAAAATTCTATAATTATATTTTAAAATTCTCTTAGATCTATTTTAGGAATATATTATTAAATTGCCATATGATTAAATATTTTAGTTACTGAGAATGTGGCATGCAATTTTTAATGTTTAAAAAGTTTTGATAATAACTTTTTGCCCTATGACATTTTCACTTGACTTTTTAATTGTTCTACAAGTATTTGAAAATATTGTATACTATTTGTTTTTAGGGTAGAAAGTCATATCTATATGCATCTATGTCTGTCTATCTTGTTATTATGTATCACATTTAAAGTCTATTTTATTTATTTATTTTTGATCTGTTGAGGACTTAGACAATAGAATATTATTATTTGAACATCATTGTTATGAGGGTACTTTTCTCAATGTCTCTTTGTGCAGATGTTGCTTTTTTTGTTTTAATAATATCTTACTCTGGTACCTGATGCTTGATGGCTGTTACAAAGGGAGGAGACAAGGTCATGTAACAATTAAGGTCTAACTCTCCAGAATGGATTCAAATCACAGCTCTACTAATTGCTGGTTACATGGAAAGGCAAGTTTCTTAATTTATCTATCTCAAGTTCCTCATTCATATAATGGGTATTATGGTAATAATGGTTCCTAGCTGATAGGCTACTGTGAGAGTTACTTGAGCAGCCACTTATAAGCATTTAGAATAATGTCTGACATACAGGAAGCTCTCAATAAATGTTGGCTCATAACTGTAATTATCTGTATTGAGGATTTTAAATGGTATTTATATATTTCTTGTACTATGTATTATATTTCCTTAAGCTGTACTTGGATTTAATATTGATATTTTAACATTATTTGTTTTTTTCATTACATTTGCCTAGTATTTTGAAACTGTAGGCATCATGATGTTTCAGTGGGCTTTAAAATAAGGAAATTTAGTTCTTTCTTGACATAAACTGAGAGTCATTAGTTTGTAAGGTTTAACATAATCACATTTATTATAATAACTAATGCTATTATGTGTCATTCTATTTCATGCTTTCACTTTTCTTATCGTTCTGGGTTTTTTTTTTTTTCATTTATTTTTGGCTGTGTTGGGTCTTCATTGCTGTGCATGGGCTTTCTCTAGTTGCAGCGAGCAGGGGCTACTCTTCATTGCACTGCGTGGTCTTCTCACTGTGGTGGCTTCTCTTGCTGAGGAGCACGAGCTCTAGGTGCGTGGGCTTCAGTAGTTGTGGCATGTGGGCTCAGTAGTTGTGGCTCTCTGGCTCTAGAGTGCAGGCCCAGTAGCTGTGGCACATGGGCTTAGCTGCTCCATGGCATGTGGGATCTTCCCAGACCAGGGATCTAACCCGTGTCCCCTGCATTGGCAGGTGGATTCCTAACCACTGCACCACCAGGGAAGTCCTTCTTATCATTCTTTATCTTTTTAAAAGCTTTTATTTCTTTTACTATATTAATTCTAGTTTTGTTTCTTTTTTCTTTAATAAATAAGTTATAAATTACACTTTTCTTTAACTAGTGGTCAAAAATAAAAGTGTCTATTGATTTCTCTTTATGGAAGGAGATAAACTTATTGTCTTACATTTTTTTCTCCAAACTCTTCAAACTCTTCCAGGTTTTTATAGAGATAATCTTGGACATTTGATTCACATTATTATTTGAATCTCTTTGTATTTTCTTATAGAATATTTAATATTTTCTTGAAATTTGATATCCATATTAATAATACATAAGAACTTAGTACAACATTTTCTTGTTTCTATCAGTTTCACTCATATACTTCTTAACTTCTTAATTTTAATTAACTTCTAAATATTTTTAGAAATGTTTGCAAGTAGGAAGAAAGGTAACTTTCAGCCAGGAACAGGCTGGATATGGAATCCCTGAGTCCCAAACTCTTTTATTTTCTTTGTATGCATGTATGTATGTACATATGCATGTATGTATTCATTTAAAGTTGTATAAGCACATCTTCTTGTTCCTCTTCTACTCTGGTTTTAAATGAGCTATATTTTACAAAACTCCTCAACATTTCTAGCATTTGGATGATGCATTTTCCTAGTTTCTAGGTGAGGATATATATTTTCTCTTTTCCTTGTCCTTTGCCATTGTAATGACATATTTTAAGCAGAGAGTAAAATTCACAGGTCTGATCAATATCTTGGACTGGCAGTAACTCACATATGATTTCTGAGGTTCCACTAGATAAAGTCCTGATATATTGTTTTTACACACTCATACATGTTATCTCTGGTCAAGTCTAAGTGTTGTTCTATAGAGGGTATTTCAGTGGGCATGCACTCTAACAGTTTTGAATGGCTGCCCAGGATGGAGAGTCTCGCTGACTCTATATTACTTGGAAATTATTATTTTTTCAATCTGTTCAGGGATAGATTAATGTATTTTAGTCTTAATTATTGTATTGCAACAAACTGCTGGAGATGGGATGCAGCCACAAAACACAGGCAAAAAAAATTCTGGTCACCGAAGAAATACTTAGAATTTTTGTCATTGTAGTTGTTCTCTGCTGCTTAGTACCATGAAGGGTTGGGACAGGGTTAGTTTGGGGAGTAGCATGGATTGATTAATATTTAAGAATCAAAGCACATAAAATTATTTTCACTACAACTATGGTAATTTTTTAGTAACAAAATTTCTTAATATTTCATTGTGAGAGAACATCATTTATTGTATCCAATGTAGGTAAAATATGATAGGGCATTCAAAAGAAATTAGAAATCATGCCATAAATAATGTTGTGAATTGACATAGACTTATGTAATAGGATTAATTAAAATTTTGGATTTTTTCTCTTTTTTTCCCCTAATGTCATATCACCAAAACAAGGTTGTATCTAATATGCTCAAGATTCCCTGTGTATACCAGTGATTTCAAGAAGTCAGATTATACCAAAGATGTTGATTTGTTAGGAGACTTAGATTATAGCCAACATTGTTTGAGAACTTGCAAGAACTTGATATCCTTACTAAAATCATATGTAATTGAGCTAATATTACTTGTTTAGATTTGCCCATTTGAAAGTATGTAACAGAGATTTAAGATAAGCAAGTGGTAACACAGTGATTAATAGAAAGCCAAGGGCAAATGAAAAAAAGAAAAAAAAAAAAACCTAGTAATGGGTCTGTATAGCTTTGTCTGTAAAGGGTGATCCTGCCCAGGTTTAGTGACTTTATTCTTCTCTTATGCAGCACACAGAAAGACTTGGAAGAGTAGTGATGGTAAATTATTAGATAAATGAATAAATGAACAGCTTATAGAAGATCATTTACTGCAAGGTCCCATGGTCTCTGCATATGCTAATTTACCAGTCTCACTAGGAAAAAAGAAAAAACAAACAGTTCTCCTTTCTAGCTGTGTTTATATTCTCTCCATTAGAGACATTCATTCATTTATAAGTCAAAGCAGTACACAATCTGCTGAATATCACTTTTTAAAATGTAAACGTTAAGTGGAAGAACCCTGGAAAAAGATGTTTTGCCTCAAACATCTCTTACTAGCAAGTTATATGGATTTGTTCATTAAATTTTTACCAAGGTAAAAATCAGTTAATTTCATGAACAAATTCATTGAGAAGAGTAAGACAGAAGATCTTTTGATACCAAGATGGCAGCAGGGAATACTGACCTGTGAGTCAAGCCTTAGAAAAGCACCAAATTGAGAATGTGGCATTGAGTGTGCAAGTGGCATACGGGGAACAAACAAGGAGTTGGGATAAAAGTTCATTAGTTGAGATATGCAGAACAAGATTTCTTATCACCCCATCACCATCAATTCATATTTCCATGTTCTCTAGCTTTCCGTTTCCTCTTCTTCCCCCCAGGTTATGTCTTAATTAATTATTGTTATAATACCAACTTTTTCTTTCATAAATTTTAATAGACACACAAGAGAAAATTATAAAGAAAAAAATTGCAACATCATTCTATTCAATGAAAATAGTGTTAAGTTAATCATGTAATTTCTTCTATTTTCATCAAATTTTTGACAGACTAAACATACTTCTTATGGAAGAAACAGTCTATTAATATAAACTCATGTATGAGGGAAGAGTAGATAACTTAGCTATGAGAATTTTTATTTATTACTGTCTTTTATAAATAGTGTATTTAAAAAATACTACCTTTATATTAAAGGCAGGTATTCTTTAGATCATACATCCAAAAATACTGATCAAGAACCTATATGATGATAGCACTCACCTAGGTGCTGTGAGTAAAGAACAAAACAAGTGTTTAGGGCTTCCCTGGTGGCGCAGTGGTTGAGAGTCTGCCTGTCGATGCAGGGGACCTGGGTTAGTGCCCCGGTCCGGGAAGATCCCATGTGCTGCAGAGCAGCTGGGCCCGTGGGCCATGGCCGCTGAGCCTGCACGTCCGGAGCCTGTGCTCCGCAGCAGGAGAGGCCACAGCAGTGAGAGGCCCGCGTACCGCAAAAACAAAAAGCAAAAAAAAAAAGCAAAAAAAACATGTTTGCACTCATGGAACTTAAATTCCCCTGGGTTAGACAGAAAACAGCCATGTCTGAATGCTAGTGAACATACATACATTTATTTATTTATTCATTCATTCATTTAATTTTTTATTATTTTTGCTGACCATTAAAGATTATTTTATTTTTAATTCAATTTATTTAAACAAAAACAGTCCAGAAATACTTTGGAATATTTTAAAACAGAAAATACTAGCTATTTCCAAATAGGGAGCCAAAATACTGTAATTAGAAGGATTGAAAATTGAAAATTTTCTACACACTTTAGTGTTGGCCTTTAAAGAGTGTAACAGACACTAATTAGATAAAAAATAGAGAAAACTATGCCTGCTACTGTTATGAACAATCTCTATACATTAAGCATAGGATATATATTGTGTGTTAGCTGTTGTAAATGTAAAGTTTGCTACAGATTGATAACTAAACACCAGAGGATGGTTTTCAGTTGTTTCATGCTTTTAAACTATGCTAGATTTTTTTTTTTTTTTTTTTTTTTTTTTTTTTTTTTTTTTGCGGTACGCGGGCCTCTCACCGCTGTGGCCTCTCCCGTTGTGGCCTCTCCCGTCGTGGAGCACAGGCTCCGGACACGCAGGCTCAGCAGCCATGGCTCACGGGCCCAGCCGCTCCGCGGCATGCGGGATCCTCCCGGACCGGGGCACGAACCCGTGTCCCCTGCATCGGCAGGCGGACTCTCAACCACTGTGCCACCAGGGAAGCCCTATGCTAGATTTTTACAGCTATTAATTTATTAGAAACTTCCAAATTAGAAGTAATTCTTAAGTACTTATACATAAAATACAAGAATTCAGCCACAAAGCAAAATATACCCACCTCAAGTTTGCACATCCTTGCCAAACTAAACTCCTAAAGCAATAGCTTTAATCAGAGCACTTCTTTGCTTAAAAGCTTTTATTTTCATTGCCTTCTGAATAAAACAGACGTAATTATTATCATCTGGCTTTATGTTTTACCAAACTCTACAAATAGCCTACGTACCCATAAAACAGGACTCTCCCCTGTTCTATTTCTCATTCCTCGCATTATACTTACACTGTCACTTCCAGCTGAACCTTTTCTCCTCAATATCGCCAACTATAAAAATCCTGCTTAACTTCCAAAGTCCATCATAAAAGTTATCATTAATCCTTTCCCAATTCCTTGGGTTTAATGCAGGTCATAAACTACCTTGTATGAGAGAAATTTATATGCATGTCGTATTAGTCTCTAAATTTCTTGAGGGTCTAGTCTTCCACCTGTATATCTCCTACAGTACTTAGGGCAATGCTTACTTATTAATTCCATTAGCTGCAGTTAGAAAATAAAACTCTAGTAAAGGGGTGTGACTTCAGCAAAATGGCAGAGTAGGCAGTTCAACATACCTGTCTCTTCACAAAAACACTGAAAAACAAGGCAGAAATGGTCACAACCAACTTTGTCAGTACTCTAGAATAAACAGGCAAAGGTATATAGTAACCAGTAAAATGCTGAATTCAGAAAAAGGCAACCTACAAATGGTAGGAAGAAGTTGTGGCATTCTTACTTGTCCTCGCCCAACTCCCTCCCTGACTCGGCTGCAGTAGTGAAGCTGGAAACCCATGTTCCAGTGTGGAACCCTGGTCCCTGGTTCTGGAGGAAGCAGAACAGACCTTATTAATATTCTATTGTGTTTGCCTTTTCTCATTTGCCTGGGGGCTATCTGAAAGATGGGCACAGGGATTAATACCCAGAATATATCAAAAAAAACTCCTACATCTCAACCTCAAAAAGATAAATAACCCAATGTAAAAATGATAAAAGGTCTTAAATAGACATTTCTCCAAAGAAGATATAAAAATGGCCAATAAGCACATGAAAAAAACTTAACATCATGTGTTATTAGAAAACTGCAAATCAAAACCACAAGATATCACATCTCACCTACTAGTATTGCTGTAATAAAAAAGAAGAGAAAGAAAATAACACATATTGGCAAGGATGTAGAGAAATTGTACATTTCTGGCGGGAATGGAAAATAATGTAGCCACTGTGGGAAACAATTTGGTGGTTCCTCAAAAACCAAAACATATGTATGTGTACCGGTATCTACTTGAGTCCCTGTTCTCAAATCTTTTGGATCTATATTTAGAGGTGGAATTGCTGGATCTTATAATAATTCTATGTTTTGACATTTTGAGATACAGCTTCTGTTTGGATGATGGAAAATATATTGAATTAGATTCTGCTGATGGTTGTACAACACTGTAATTTTAATTAGTGCCACTGAAAATGTACACTTAAAAATGGTTAAAATGGCAAATTTTATGTTATGTATACTTTACCATAATAAAAAACCTACAGTGCATTAATTTTACATTCAAGTAGTATAGTAATAATTATAAGCAGAATATGGCAGATATAATTTCTAAGAACTTAATATGGTTCAATTTCAAATATACGAATATGAATTTTTTCTGTATACCATTAATTCAATGTAAAGGTAAAAAAAGTATTTAATTCAATGAGCAATGTGAAGTTTTGCACTAATGATGCAATAGTTATAACTGAACAGGTTCTCTCAATACACTCAGATTTAGAATATCAACTACCTAATTTTTCTTAAAAATTTCTTCTAAAATTTATTAAAATCATGTCTTCAAATAATCAACTAAAGAAGTTTAGGGAAAAGAATGCTTACTTAAACTGTTAGCTAGCTGGCTAGGATCACTATCATTTGATTACATTTAAGTTGAAATTAAAAAAATGAAATGTAACATATACAAATTTGTTAATATACGTATTATATTCACTATCATCAAAAACAACCTAATTACTTTCTTGGGTATCAAAACAAGTATGGCATTAATATGATTAGTTTAGGAAAACTGTAGTCATGCTTAATGAAAATTAGGCCATTTATGGCAGTGTTATGAGCAAAAGGGGTAATTATGTAAACTTAATGAGTAAAGGTCCTCTCTACGTATATCCATTTGGCACACATATTTTTAAGCATTTATTCTATATAATGGCTATATGCATGTACATGTTATGTGAATTGTCTGGTTTCATGCAAATACTTAGAAGAAGGGCTTCTACAAAATATCTCTATGAGGCCAGGATGCACGTTTTCCTAAAGCATTATGCCTGCAGATCCTATTAACCAAGAGATTACTCATGTATTTTCATCAGTGGTGTACTGTTATAAACTTTTAGCATTTATCTGTCAACACTTCGCTACTGAGCCATATTTTTACGTTAAATAATTATAAATAGATTGGCAAAAGTGTGGGGTGTTTTTCCAAATTTTACCCACACTCAGTTCATTAAACTGTGACACGAGTTCAGAGTTTCAGGTCTTAGGAATTCACTCGTTGGCATCTTCTACTGCCACCAGATTTAAAGCAAAAAATGTAAAAGGCATAGAAGTCAACTGGCCATAATCTTGATTAAGAATCATTACAAAGCTCCAATGGTTCCCCACTGAACCAACGAGAAAGTCCACACCCCTAGCTTGGCCTCCTAGCTCTTTATCCTCTGTGTCAAAATGCTTTCCAAACAGTTTTCACCACGTTTCCTCCTATTCTACGCTCTAGCCAGAGTCAATTTCACACCACTCTACAGCCGTGGTAGATCTTGCTCCTGTTAAAATAGCTCATGATTTTCTATCTGGGGCTCCTTTTCTTCTCTTTTTAAAGCTCATTTCTCTTCTTAAATGCCACCACTTTAGTCAAGTATCCCATATTTATTTAAAGAGTTGTTCTTCTGCAATCTTCCTATAACACTTTGCATGTCTGTATATTATCTGATTCTTTGAATGAATATTATTTGTATTTGCCTCAACTAAAATATGAGCACTTCAAGAGAGAGGGAACTCAGCATAAAATGAGGCACTAAAAGTTAGAATAAAGCCCTGTAATTTACAGAACACTTTTATATTCATTATTTCATTTGTTTTTCTCAAGGTGATATTGTAACTCGCATTTCACAAAGCGGAGCTGGTATTCATAGAAATCAAGAAATATGTCCAATGTCAAACGTCCAGTAAAACCAGACGGAACAAGGGTTTATATTTAAGACTTTCAATTCAAATTCACAATTTTATATAATGTGGATAGAGAAGAGAAATGAAGAAAAAAGGTTAGTTAAATCATTGTCCAAGGATTTAGGATTTGAATTCAGTTCATCTGAATTTAAGCCCTGTAAGTTTTCTATACTATCAGGAAAAGCCTGACACTACAGGCTTAAAAAAAAAAAGTTAATATTTTGAAATTGTAAATCAGTGGATTTAGACAGCTATGTGGACAGCTTCATATAATATGTTGGATATTATAGAACTAGACTACCTTTAAACACTGAAATACATTAATGATTGGCCATTAAATAACTCAATCATTGCTATGTCATAAAAGGAAGCGTAACCACTATAAATCCCTGTTATCATTTAAAGTAATGCTATTGTCCTTCAAGTCCCATAAAATTGCCCTAAATATAGTATACACAGTGATTATGCAAAGAGCCTCAGTGTATAATAAAATGTGCACAAAGTCCATAAGACAATATACTCCTATATATTTATATATGTTTAACCTAAAATTAAGATGCTAACTCTAATAAACATAAAAAATTATGACACCTTAATTTATAATTATCTTACTTTACTTTTTATTAATCGCAGACGAGGTTGAGGTAGAATTTACATCTTAGGTCTTTTCACAAAAGCTTTTATCTAAATATTTTAATGTAGATACATTTTCTATATTAAGTAAACTATTTAAAATTGACCTTAGAATTACAAATAAGATGTATCTTTTTTTCCCCCAAATAGGTACGGTAGTATCTGAATATTATACATTTTATAAATTATTTCATCTGTGTGTTTAAAATATCTCTTTTTTCATCCCTATTTTGATCTTTTTATTTACCTTTGAGATCTGGCTTTGTTGTATTTGAAAGGTTTTATTGGGTGAAATTCAAAGTGACAGAAACCAGTTCTCTAATGGGTACCTAAGGAGAGATAAATAGATTTGTTGATGGCCATATTTTAATGAGTTCAATTTATAGAAGGTGCTGATGAGAGATTTCGTCAGACAGAGTACAGTCTGAGGTGAAGTAGTTGAGTTTTTATGTTCTTACAGGTGGAGTATAAGAAAGGACAGCTATATTAGGCTTGCTGAATGATATAACATGTTCTAAGGTAAAAATCACAACAATAAGGAAGATTACTTGAATTTACAGGCAGAAAAAGTAGCACTGAATTGAATTAAGCTATTCAAAAGTTGAAACAACTTGAGAAACTCCTGCTGGGTACTGTTAAATTTCCTGCTTAAAAGGTGAGCGCTGACTGAATTTTCCAGAGTTTCATATGACCAGCAGGAGCTATAAACAGCTTGGAACCAGAAGGAAGCTGAAGGAAATAATTGCTCAGGTGTGAATTTTATCTGCCCCTCATGCTTGCCTTAGTGAGTAGAGGAACAGAGGTGGCCATAGTAGGTCACCTACCATATCAATCAAGATGAAATACCGAGATAGACTAGGCAAAGGTCAAGTCAGAAGACCGGGGAAAAATGATCAAGCAAGCAGCCAAGAGGCACTTAATGAAATTCATTCAAACACTGTACAGAGTTGCAAAAGGCATTCTTATTTTTAATAACAGCTATTTCTCCACCTATTGAAAAACAAATGTATATTGTAGAAGACTTGGAAAGTATGTAAAGATGTATCAAAGAAAATAAAAGTCACCTTTAATCATCTGGCTCAGAAAAAAATATTTGTAACATTTTGGTATATTTAAGAAAATTATTTCTCTTACTCTCTCAGCTATGCTTGTATTAATATTTTTTCAAAAGAATTATATTGTATATAATATAAAGTTTCACTTCTGCTTTTATATCTAATCTAATATTAGGGGCATTTTTCTTGTTATGAAAAAAATTAATGTTTTTATACTTTTAATTCATTAACATTTTTGGTTTATATAGTAAATTAGAATTTAAACTTGTGTTTCTTCCACATACATTCACTAATTGTCTGAACTCCTACTTTAATGATAACAGTTTTAGATACATTTTTATATGCTCAGCACACTGTATATTTGATATATAATAAACCAATTTCTTCTCTATTTCCATTATGAAATCATTTTTGTCATTTTTTTCCATCTTACATTCTTACGTCTTACATTGCCTGCAAATTTTTAAAATCAATTTTGCTTTATCAAATTACAAAAAGAGTTCATGGGATTAAAACTTCTAGGAATGAGTGATGGTAGATTCTTTATATTATATCTGATTTTATGGGATACGCATTTAAAGTTTCATCATTAAGGAAGATGCAGTAAGTTTGAAAAAGACAATTCTGTTTCAGTTAAGTAACATTTCCTCTATTGCTTTTTTGTAAAGAGTTTTAAAATCAGGAAAATATGCTGAATTTTATCCATTCTCTTTGGCAAATATGAAAATTAATATATGGATTCTTTCATTTACTATTTTTTCCTACAAAAAACAAATTATTTATTAATCTAACATTAGATTTGCTAGCCAATAATAACTATGCATAAAAATGATGCATATTTTTAATGGTGGTAATAGTTACCATCCATTTTTTCAGCGTACGTTTCAAGTACATTTGTATTGTTATACAATCATATTTCCAGAACTCTTTCCATCTTGCAAAACTGAAACTCTATAGCCATAAACAATTTCTCATTTCCCCCTCCCCTCAGCCCCTTGGCAACCACCCTTCTACTTCCTGTCTCTATGAATTTGATACTCTAGGGACCTCACATAAGTAGAAGCACATAGCATTTATCTTTTTGTGACTGGTTTATTTCATCTAGGCATAATGTCCTCAAGTTTCAGCCATATTATAAAATGTGTTAGAATTTCCCTTTTTTTTTAAGGCTGAATAGTATTCTATTTTACTTATACACCACATTTTGTTTAAGCTTTCATCCATCAATGAACACTTTGGGTCCTTCCATCTTTTGGCCGTTATGAATAATTCTACTATCAAAGTGGGTATACAAATATCTCTTTGAGATCCTGCTTTCTATTCTTTTAGGTACGTACCAGGAGTGGAATTGCTGGATCTTACGGTAATTTTATTTTTAATTTTTAGAGGAACCGACATATTGTTTTCCGTAACAGCTGCACCATTTTATATTTCCATCAGCAATGTACAAGGGTTCCAATTTCTCCACATCCTTGCTAACATCTATTTTTTTTTTAATTGTAGCCATTCTAATGGGCAGGAGGTGATATCTCATTTTGGTTTTGATTTTTATTCCCCTAATTATTAGAAATGTAAGCATCTTTTCATTTTTTTTTTTTTTGACCATTTGTACATCTTCTTTGGAGAAATGTCTATACAAGTCCTCTGTCCATTTTTTTGATCAGGTCATTTGGTTTTACTTGTTGTTGGGTTGTAGCAGGACTTTGCAAAATATAATGTGGATAAAACTTCTTATCAGATATATGATTTCCAAATATTTTCTTCCACTCCATAGGCTGCCTTTTCACTCTACTGACTGTATCCTTTGGTGTTCCAAAGTTTTTCATTTTAATGAGATCATATTTATCTAATTTTACTTTTGTTTACTATGCTCTCAGTGCTATATCCAAGAAATCACTGCCAAATCCAATGTCATGAAGCTTTCCCCTAGGTTTTTTCCTAAGATTTTTATAGTTTTAGTTGCTATGTTTAGGTCTTTGATCCATTTTAGTTAATTTTTATATATGGTGTAAGCTAAGGGTCCAGCTTCATTCTCTTGCAAGTGGATATCTAGTTTTCTCAACAACATTTGCTGAAAAGACTGTCGTTTCCCTATTTAATGGTCTTGGCATCTTAGTAAAAATTTATTTGACCATACATGTAAGAATTTATTTGTGGTTTCTCTATGCTATTCCATTGGCCTATATGTTTGTCTTTATACCAGTAACACACTGTTTTGATTACTATATCTTTGTGATAAGGTCATTTACTATTTTAATATGATGAAGTGTATTTCTCAAAACAAACTATCTTGCATTCTTAGAATATATATTATGTAATCATACTCCTTTATTACTGTAACATTTCAAGACTGAAGTCACTAAAATTTAATTCATGATTTTGGAGTCTATATTCATAAATATATATATATATATATATGTGTGTGTGTATGTTTGTGCAACTGAGTATATGTGCTCTACCTAAAATATTCTTTTGGCTGTCTTCAGGTACTTCTTTGAGTAAATTTTTATAAGTAACATGAAATTTTACTATTGATGAATTGATCAAGCTAATTTTTATTACAGATAATTTATCAATATCTATCAGAAAAAGAAAAATATTTTCTATCTCCGATGAAAGTTTTCTTTCCTAATATTTTACCTTATGAATGCAATTGAGCAACAATTCTTGTCAATGGAGTTTTTGATCGTAACAGTGAAAACACTGAAATTAACCCAATTATCCCTCATTAAAGAAATGTCTAAATAAAGGATGACTGAGAATAGGTTCAGGAGGAGGTTACCTGGAATCCATCACAGTTTCACCACATGGTGCCAAGATGTAGGCCTTGCACCGATGCCTTCCTGTTTTGCATCTCAGTTTTCTTATGAGTAAAATATGGATATTAAAAGTACTACTTCATGTATTAGTTCTTGTTATAATTTAATGAATTAATAAATATAAAATACTTATATGAGTAGCTAGTACATAGCAATTATGTGCTTCAATCACAATGAAATTAAATTCGTAATCAATGACAAAATGAAATTTGAGGAATTAAAAATATGTGAAAGTTGAGTAACATATTCCTAAACATTTAATAGGTCAAATAAGAAATCACAAGGGATATTAGAAAATACTTTGAGATGAATGAAAATGAAAACATAATATACCAGTATTTATTTGAGGCAGCTAAAGTAGTACCTAGCAAGAAGTCTATAACTGTAGATGTTTATATTTAAAAAGAAGATCTCAAAATGGTAACCTTAGTTTCCATCTTAAGGCACTGGAAATAGAAGAGCAAAGCAAACCTTAGGCAAGTAGAATACAGGAAATAGTAAAGATTAGAGTGTAAATTAATGAAATGGAGAATAGAAAAATAATAGAAAAATTAATAAAACCAAAAGTAGTTTCTCTAAAAAGGTCAACAAAACTGACAAATCTTTAGTTAGACTGACCAAAGAAAAAAACAGAACAGACTCAATTAGCAGTAAAAGAGAGGACATCAATATCAACCTTACAGAAATAAAAAAGGATTACAAGGAAACCCTATAAAAAACTGTATGCCAACAATTTAGACAACTTAAATTAAATGGATAAATTTCTAAGAAAGACACCAACTACTAAAATTGACTCAAGAAGAAATAGAAAATCTGAATAGACATATACTGAGTAAAGTGACTGAATTGTTGCATTAGTCAGCTAAGGCTGCCTTAACGAAATACCACAGACTGAGTGACCTAAATAACAGTATTTATTTCTCACAGTTTTATTGGCTGTGAGTCCAAGATCAAGGTGTTGTCAAGTTTGGTTTCTCTGAAGCCTCTTTACTTGGCTTGGAAATGCCCATCATTTTACTGTGTCTTCACATGGCCTTTCTATTTTTAGATAACATGATCTTATACATAGAAAATCCTATGAAATCTACAGAAAAACTATAAAAGTAACAAGTTCAGCAAGGTTGCAGGATACAGGATCAGTATACAAATATCAATTGGATTTCTAGATACTAACAATGAACATCCCCCACATCCAAAATTAAGAAAACAATTACCTTTAAAATAGCATCAACAATAGTAAGATACCTAGGAATAAATTCGACAAAATAATTTCACATCTTGTACTCTGCAAACTCTAAAACATTCTTAGAAGAAATTAAACACCTAAATGAAGGGAAGAACATCATATGTTCTTAGATTAGAAGACTAAAACTTTGAGGGTGATAATACTACCCAGTTGATCTACAGATCCAACACAATTCCTATCAAAACCATGGCTTTTTTTTTTTTTCAAAATTGACAAACTGATCTAAAATTCAAATGGAAATGCAAGGGACTCAGAATAGCCAAAGTGATCTTGAAAAAGAAGAACAAAGTTGGAGAATTCACATCTCCTGATTTCAAAACTTACAATACAGCAACAGTAATTAAGAAAGTATGGTACTATAATAAGGATAAACATATAGGTAAATCAAATAAAATTGAGAGTCCAGAAATAAACCTAATAAACCCTTAGTTTATGGTTAACTAATTTTCAACAAGAATATCTAGATAATTCAACATGGAAATAACAAAATTTTCAACAAAGGTGTTTCAAGGAAAGTTAGAACAACTGGATATCCACATGTAAAAAAATAAAGCTAAACCAATTATTTGTATCTTACACACAAAATGGATCATAGACCTAATTGTAAAAGTCAAATTTATAAAACTCCTGGAAGAAAACATAAGAAATATAAGAACAGATGTTTATGATCTTGGCTTTGGCAATACTTCCCTACATAGAACTCCAAAAGTACAAGGAATGAAAGAAATAATTGATAAATTGGACTTAATCAAAATTAAAAGTATTTGTGCTGCTAATGATACTATCAAAAAAGTAAACAATCCACAGAATGGAAAAATATTTGAAAATTACATGTCTAATGATATGTAAAGAAATGTGTATATAATATGTAAAGAAATATATAAATAAATTCTAAAACTGAATAATAAAAAGTTAATCCAATTAAACTGGGCAATGAATCTGATTAGATATTTATCCATAGAAGATATGCAAGTGGCTATAAGCACATGAAAAGATGCTCAACTTACTATCCACTAGGGAAATGCAAATGAATGCCATGATGTGACACAACTTCACACCCACTGAGAGAACTATAAGACTAAGTCATATTAAAAAATAGCTAATAACAAGCGTTGGCAAGGATTTGGAGAAATTGGAACCCATATACATTTCCAATAGAAATGTAAATGGTATAGCTGCTTTGAAAAATAGTTTGGATGTTCTTCTAAATGCTAAGCAGAGAGTAACCATGTGACCCAGCAATTCCATTCCTAGGCTTATACCCAAGAGAATTGAAGACATATGTTTACACAAATATTGTAGACAAATGTTGCAGACAAATATTCCATAGCACCATAATTCATAATAGTCCAAAGTGGAAACATCTCAAATATCCAATGTTGAATGAACAAATATGGTATAACCATATAGTAGAATATGCACATGGTATTTTCCAGTGCTGATCTAATTTTATCCTTATATGGTTTTATTTTTATAAAAGTTTTGGAAAGCATAGAGTTCTGTGTTTGGTTTACAAATTGTCTTTTGTTATCACAAATCACTATGATTAATTTATTAAATATATCCTCTTCCTCACCTTCTTGAGAATACCTGCTTTCTGGAGTTTAGAGCTCCATATCCTCTATTTTCCTTACGCATTATAAGCCCTTGAAGCATTTTATATATTTTTTTTCCTTTTTCTCTGCATTCTATCATGCCTTTTAATATGCACCCCCCATAATACTATTCTGATCTTTTTCAGTATGAGTTATGCTCTTAATTTATTTTCAATGTATTTTTATATTCTACTATCATATTTGGGTTTACTTGAATTCCTTTATAATCTAAAACTGAATCAAAACAGTTTTCTGAGGAGAATTCTGGTACTTCCACTTGGTAAGCCTTTCAATCATCCCTGAATGATGGACCATAGGTGATATTCTTAGAATATATTTATGCATTATGAGGAGCTACCCTATCAAACTTATTACTGTATCCATTATAAAAATATTGTTGAGGGCATTATTTAATGAACCTGCCTGCATTCTTTGATGAGTTCATCAGTTAAAATCCTCCCACCAGGGCTTCCCTGGTGGTGCAGTGGTTGAGAGTCCCCCTGCCGATGCAGGGGACACGGATTCGTGCCCCGGTCTGGAAAGATCCCACGTGCCGCAGAGTGGCTGGGACCATGAGCCATGGCCGCTGGGCCTGCGCGTCCGGAGCCTGTGATCTGCAAGGGGAGAGGCTGCAGTGGTGAGAGGCCCGTGTACCGCAAAAAAAAAAAAAATCCTCCCTTATACTAATAATATAGTTGTGTGTTTTTTTCCTTAACTTTGCTTGGCTGTTTGAAAGCTTAAAACTAAAAGTGTGCCTCAAACTAAAAGTGTTTCCAAGGTTAAATATTAATCAACTTATGCCAAGTATATTATAAAGAAAACTATGTCAAAGGGGGAAATGAGGAACAACTTATTTCTAAAGCAAAAGAGATGCTATCCTGAATAATATTTTTTAAATGCCTTGAGAAGGTACGAAGGCAATTTAGAAGCTGCTGACTTGAGTGGAATGCTCTGGAGACCTTTTGAACAGGAGAAGCCATTGTGAAAGGGTCATGTGACCTGTGGTCCTCCTCAAACTGAAACAGGTCAAAGATGCAAGGGGGAGCTTAAAGATGAGATGACTGTGTCTGTGTGTGGGTATCCCTCCAAGAGCACATACGTGTTAGGATAAAAAAAAAAAGTCTATGACATGTGAAGAGACAAAAAGTCACTTAGTGTAATATTTTTGAAATTCCAGTTTTCATAATTCTTAGAAGAATAAAGGGAAATAAAGATCATTTGCAAAGATCGCCAATGGCCACAGGTACTGGAATCCAAACGAGAAGTACTGATGTGTGTGAAGCAGTCATTGCATGAACCTTTTCTTTGATATAATATGATCAGCTTATCTTATTCTAAACTAGGATATATTAATGGTTCATAACATTTTAAGATTCAGATGAATCCTCTGAGTCACGCAGTACAACACATGAATAAGAAAATGTGCCAGTTCATGTCACCTAGCTATAGATATATTTAGTGAAAGATGCTTTGGTCACTTCTGACCCAACATTATATATTTTCGTGTCATCTGAATAAAGCCTACATTTTGTTCACACATGTAAGGTTTGTACTCAGTGAAGGAGTGTTACACAGCAAAGATTTGCTAAAGGAGCGTAAAGAAAGAAACCATCTTAATTAATGTCAGTTTTAGAAAATAACCTGAATCTGCTGTGTAGCATTTCACCTGAATATAGGAGTACAGGCATCTCTGTACATAGATTTGTGCACCTTTAATTTTGTCAGACTCAAACCTGCTTTCATACACCTCATCATGTAATCAAATAAAGGGCACATGTAGGCATGATAAACAGTATTTGGAGTTAAATGTTCGGTGACAGTATTCTTTCAATCCTACAGTTGATACTTATTTGCTTTGATGAAAAAGTTTAAATACCGAAGATCTCGCAGTGCAAACAAATATACATTGAAAGTGAAGAGTAGCGATCATTTTGTCAAAATGTTTTTTTAACTCATTAGATTTTCAGTATTGGATGAATAAAAGTTGGACATTAAAAAGGAGTTTTACAGTTGAGTGGTGCCCCTGCCTCTAGAAAAGACTGTGTATATTTGTAGGCACTATTTTCATACAACTTGAACTCTCTCATCATTCTATCCTGTAGATGTTAGTAAACTATCTGAAGAAAGTATCAAGAGTTGCTCAGATTTCCTTAGTTCTCATACAATATGGTTATCTGAAGACAAGGCCAAAGAGACCCTACTTCAGAAGATAATGGATGGAAAGAAGTTGTAGGGAACCATTTATTTAAGTTCAGTTACTGCAGGATATATACTTGTCAAGGAGAGAGATGTGGAGGAGTGATTTAACAGTTTGCAATCTACGGAACAACTATGACAGAAATACGTGGGAAGGTGTAGGAAGTAACGGCTTACTCTGAATAAGGTGAAGATTTAAGAATGGATTCTAAGGGAAAATGTGAGTCAGAAGATGGGATAACATGCCATTAGTTAACTATTAGGGGCTACATAGGATATTTTAAAGGGTAGAGAAAATAGGAGACTGTGATGTGGCAGAAGGACAACAAAGATAAAGAGAATTAGAGCAGAAAAATGAATGCTTTATGACACAGAACAAATTATTCATAAAAGCCAATTTTGGATTACCCAACAGAAAGAAGAAGCATGTGCCTAAGGCACTCACAAAACAGCTACACCAGAAAGAAGGATAAAGGGCAAAAAGCAAAGGGAAAAATAGAGAAAGAAAGATAGAATTTTAAAAGAATTTTATATTCTAAAGTAAACAGAATAACATCAAAGGGATTTTCATAGACAAAAATCAAGTCTTGATGGGCTTTCTTATACCCATCGTTTATTGTTTTTAATTTTTAAATTTTGAATTATATGTGGGAGGAGTTTATTTTTGTGTGTGTGATTAAGGCCTTAAAACTCACAATCTGACTCTCATCAGAAAAAATAAATAGGAAAGAAAAGTGTATCCATCAGAGATTGAGGTTATGCACGGGGGTTTCTTAGAAGGGCATAGTCTTCCACTCAAATTTGGAAGGAACAAAAAATGGGTGGATTATTGGAGAAGAGTCTAGAGGGAATTTAATTCTGAGGAGTAGCATGAAAAAAAAGAAAACAATTAGCAATAAATAAGACACGAGTGAGGGTCTCTAAGAAAAAAAGAAAGATATTAACTAGAAAAAGAATATGAAATTTACTGGTCAGGAAAGCCAGGCTGAAGTGATATTAGACAGAGAGAAAAATAGGTTTGGGAAGACAGAAACTAGACTAGCCCAAAAAAATTTGAAAGAAAAGAAAGCAAAAACTGAAGAAGTCACACTACCTGATTTTAAGACTTACTACGTACTACAGTAATCAAGACTGTGTGGTATTAATGAAATAATAAATGCACAGATCAGTGGAATGGAATAGAGAACCCAGAAACAGACCCACATAAATACAGTCAACTGATTTTTTACTTTTCTCCATTGAATTGCTTTTGTGCCTTTCTCAAAAATCAGGTATTTTGTTTGTTTTTATTTGTAAATATTCATCAAACCGTGATCCTACACCTCAGCAAACTCTCTGACAAAGGATGTGAAGCCAAAATAAATAAAAAACTTTCAACAGAAAATGAACAGTAAGAAAACAATCCAATTAGAAACTGGGCCAGAACATGAACAGACACTTCAAAGAAGATATACAGATGGCAAATAAGTACAATTGACCCTTTAAAAACGTGGGTGTGAACTGTGCAGGTCTACATATATATGGATTTTTTTCAATAAATATCTACTATGGTACTGCAAAATTCACAGGTGGTTTACTCTGTGGATTTGGAGGGCCGACTTTAAACTTATACATGGATTTTCGACTGAGCAGGGGTTCATGACCCAACCCCTACATAGTTCAAGGGTCAACTATACATGAAAAGATGGTCAACATCATTAGCCATTAGAGAAATGCAAATTAAGACCATGATGAGATACTGCTATACACCTATTAGAATGGCCAAGATAATACAAAAATACTAACAGTTCTGAATTCTGATGAGCATGTGGAGAAACCGCATTTCTCACGCATTGTGACAGTAATGTAAAATAGTTTAGTTACACTGGAAAACAGTTTGGCAGTTTGTAATCAAGTTAAATGTACACTTACCATACAACCCAGCAATTGTACTCTTGGGCATTTATTCTAGAGAAATAAAGACTTATGCTCACCCAAAAACCTATACACGAATGTTCATTGCAGCTTTATTTGTACTATCTCCAAAATGGAAACAAACAAAATATCCTTCAAGGAGTGAATCTATAAGCAAACTGGTATACCTATACAATTTACTATGATTTAGCAATAAAAAGGGTTAAGTCTTGCTACACAAAATAGTTAAATGAATCTCAAGGGTATTTCACTGAATGAAAAAGAGCCAACCTCAGATGTTCACATACTGTATGGTTCAATTTATATAACAATTTTGAATTGACATTTATAGTAATGGAGACCAGAACAGTGGTTGCCAAGGGTTAGAGTTGGGGGGAAGAGTGTGATCATGAAGGGGTAACCTGAGGGAGTTTCCTTATGGTGATGGAACTGTCTGTATCCTGATTACAGAGGTATAGAGTTACATTGCTTACTCTAATTTACATGTGTGATAAACTTTCATAGAACAACACACACACACACATATGAAAATACATGTAGTAGAAACTGGTGAGATTTGACTAAGGTCTGCGCTTGTGTTACTAATACTGTACCAATGCCAGTTTCCTAGTTTTGATAATATACAATAGTCGATATTATCATTGGGGGAATCTGGGTGAAGAGTACATGAAAGCTGTTCATTCTTCAATTTATTCTGGGTAATTAAACTAATTCAAAATAAAAAGGTATAAAAGAGTAATAGGGATCATCTAAAATTTACTGAGCAGAGAAGCAATGATACTCTAAAATTACTCCAATAATCTATTTATAAGAATTTCTCCAACAATCTATTTTTAAGAATTGAGACAAGAAGTTAGACTCCATTTTCTTCTAAGAATGATCATAAAAGTCCATTTAAGTACCTAGGTCAACTGAAGAAGCATGAATTCTATAATATAAAATAAAGCTAAAATACAACTTTAATACTACATTCACATTTGCAAGGAGATGATTATAAGAGAAATATGGGGTTAGAAAGAGGATATATTGTTTGAAAACTGGTTGCCATTATTCCTCTCCCTAAATGCACACTTTTGTGTAGTCACTTCTTACACCGATCCTGGTCTTGGCCATGTGACTTGCTTTGGTCAATGGGACAGCTGCAAGCAGAAACTTGAAAAAGAGGCTTGAACACAGGGGAAAAAGGAGTAGGGAGGGTGTTAGGGATTTAAAGATAGAGGAGAAAGGAATGAAATATTCATTTTGCATGGTAGAAAGTTAATTGACAGAGGAAATTCAGTAGGATTCAACTTGTGAGTTGAGGTTATAAATATAAAGTGAGACCAGTCATCATGATTCTGGTGTGTGTGTGTGTGTGTGTGTGTGTGTGTGTGTGTGTGTGCACGCGCATGCACACGCATGTGCACGCGCGTTTGTGTCTCCTATCCATGCTCAGCTGACCAGGTGTAGGTAGAGAGTAGGCAGAGAACTGGTTTAAATAGAGTTGGGGTGTTGACAGGCAAAAAATGTGGAGGAAGAGAGGACCAAGGGATTTGCAGCTGTGTGGGAAGGGCAGACCACTGTGATGGACCTTGGATGTCACTCTGGGTAAGAAGGGAGAAACAGGAAGGCTGTTATCAGGGCAAGAGAAAAAACAGTGGAGACAGTAAGTTATCAACACCTCTGGAATCAAAGAATTGTTGGAGCAGGTGGTATTAGAGGATACAAGCCAGGGAAGTGGGATGGGGAATGGTACGCACAGAGCAGAAAACCTAAAATCGAGATTTGAAAGTTGTTGGAAGTAAGGTGAAGAAACTGGAAGTCCAAGGTGTTAGATGAATTTTCTGCTCGGATAACGATATTGCACTCCATGAACACAGTAAGCCATGTGATAAATCATTTCAAATGTGATGGGTATGACCATACAGTGAAGGAGTGGCTAATGGTACGGTCTCAAAGCATGAGCTTCTGTGGTTTGTGAGGTGGCGGGAGGAAAGAAAGTGATCTAGAAGTGACAGTGAAGACCATGGAGGGGATGTAAACCATTAATTTATACATTAATTTTTAAAATGTTTATTACTTTTCCAGTCTGTTTGAGAACTGGGAACAGATCAGTGAACAACCATCCAGGTCCAGTGGTGGGAAAATTTGTGTCAGTATTCCAGAAAAATTTAACTTTTGCATATATATATATATATGATAAATGTGTATAAAACTCAAACACATTTTATGTATGTACCTCAAAGACAGGGTCTAGTGATCACTATTTATTATGAGTTGTAAATCTTTTGGAAAGAATTAAGGGGAGGTAGTTACAGGATCCATTAGAAAAGGAACTCCGTCTTCTCAAGGGAGACAAGTTTAAGTAAAAAGATAAAGAGTATAATGAAGAGATGCAGGATATAAAATATTTTGCTAACGACAGGCAGTGGATTCCAAAGCATACAGTGGAAGGGAGATCAGAGGTGAGTGAGAAATCAAGGCTGATTGGTGGATATATGGACAATAAGTAGAGTATAAAGGCTGTTTTTATTGAGGTGATCCAAATAAACAAGGCTCTCAGTCATATGGGATTAATCCCAATAGCCTCTTAAGGGAAGATAATCAATTCCAGCTTGGGGACTGGGTTCTTAGATAGAGTTTAGTGATAGGAATATGAACATAGGTAGTAAGAGCCATGATAATTCAGATAATGAAGAACTAATTTATTGTTGGGAGCTATCACTGAAAGCTTCAAGTCTAAGACATCATAGTCTGCTTAGATATGATTAAGAGGAAATGAGAGCAAGGAATAGAGGTGGCTACATAATAATTACCACTATTGCTAGTTAATGTTATTTGTGTAAGAGATTTACAATCCATGATGAATATTAAGTATGTAGGCAGTACCTTTGAGGTGTAGATATATAATTTATTGTTACAAGTTTGCATATACCTACGATATATTAATATGTATTTGTGTAATAGTGGAGCAAAGTTCAAAGTAAAGTTAAATTTACTCTGGCGATACTGACATTAATATTCTCTAAAAAGTGCATTGAATTTGTCACATGATAACTATAGAAATAGACAATGAAATGAATTATATAACACCTCTAAAACTGGAAGCATTAGATGCTTTTATAAACTTGTCAGACATTGGATCAAAGATAATCAAGAAAAAAATGTCAAATGTCCACTTTCTTTTATAGCAGCCATGGCTTCACATAAAGATATCTTTTGTGTTTCTAGGCTAAAACACTTCACCTTTTAGAATACATATTTAGATAATCACCATGAATTTCCAACAGTAACTTTAAGTCTTAAATTTATGGGTAAGAAAGTTTTACTTGGACGTGTATTCAGACAATAACACATAAAATTACTATAATTAACTCATTCGACATCTTTAGTTTTTAAATGTCCTGAATTACTTAGCATAAGAAAAAACAAGTTTTGGATCTCTTTGTATCTGTCTGTATACTTAGGAAATCACATAATATAGGTATGCTTCTTTCTAACCAGAAGTAAAAAAATTAAACATAAGCAGGGTAGGATATAACAGACACATCTTAGTATAATTATTTCTATTTGTTATTACTGAATAGCATTTTAGACTGTTCCTTGCTAATGCATATTATCCTAAAATCCATCATATTCTTCCTTATGCAAGGCAAAAAACAAACTGACACCATAACCCCAAACCAAACTGAAACGGAACCATCACAGGAAAGTTCATTCTTCATGTGAAAACTGCTCTAAACTATGCTAATTGGATGGTTTATGTGTGACAGATACCTACAGGCTACTGATAATACTCAAATACCAATGAAAAAATTATCTTTGGAAAGATGACAGACTCAGCACCATTTTTAATATCCACCTCGTTGGTGGCTTATTACCCCGATGGTTCTACTTATTTCCAAGAATGGAGAACTAGGACGCACTCACAGCATCTCAGAAAGTCAGTCACCCTCAGTGATAGTTGCTTTGCACCTCTAGAGGTAAGGAATTAATATTGTGATCAATGGCCAGGTTAGAGAACTTGTCTAATAATTTATAAATTGTAGAAAACCAGCAACACCTTCTTCTATACTGTAAGCTCCACTAGGGCTAGGCTTTGTTTGTCCAATTCAGTGCTGTATCCCCAACTCCAGGGATAAGAGTTACTGAGTGACTGGTAAAAATTGAATAAATGAATAATCAATTTTAAAGATAGAAAGCAATTTGTAATAATTCCACGGGCAAATCTACTAAATGATTCAAGAAATTATGGGCCAAATCAGAAGAGATGACTTTTCTAGAAGGTGAAATCCTGCTAGAGGCAATGTTTCCTGCAGGATCCATTCTAGGTTAAGAGGTAACCGAAAGCCAGACCAGGGAATAATCATTTCATATTCCTTGACTGAAGAAGGTCTGGTTCATTTCCTACCCAGGACACACGTTAACAAGTTCTGCTCTTATTGATACACGTTAATATTTTGTACAAACTCATGCCAGATACTGTGAAGAAACAGTATTTAAAATTTCTATGAAAACATGTCCCTAAATAAATGCAATTTAGATTAGATGACATTTAAAATATTTGAGATAGTCAAACATTTATGCACTGCTTTAATACTAGTATTACACTAGTATATACTAGTGTAATACTAGTATATACATCAACATTTGGATATACACACACAAACACGTGTAAGCATACTATACATATGATCAAACCTTAAATATACAAGTATATGTGAATATAAATGGAAATCAAAGAAGATGTAACAATTGATATATTATCCATGGGAGAGGATAAATTGATCACAACAGGTCAATTTTAGAATGCTACTATGTCTTTTAATATAACATAATTATGTTTCAAGCATTGCTCTAGCAGTCTATTAATATATACCTTGGGTGCCTTTTCAAGTATAAGAAGGCAAGCTGGGGGGTTTTACAATACAAGACAGGTATTAATGTACCAATAATGCACGCCCTTGAGTCTTAATACTTCCTACGTTGCTATGCTTTAAAACCATTAATATTGTACAATATGTCCTTCATCTCTAATATATCCAATTTTGCATATGTATCATAAAGGACATGACATATATTATTAACAAAATATATTATAAATACTAACCTCCCTTTTTGTAACTTATTTGGTGCTATCTCATCATTACTAATTTTATAGTAAAGAAATAAATTTCTCACAATTTGGAGTTCACGTTGGTGCACTATCTGACCAAAGAAATTAATAGTATCTACTATTAAAAGAGGATAACTCACCATTAAGAGAATCTTAATATTTTACATTTCCTTTTTCTTAATTTTAACTGTTCCCTTTATTTATAGCATTCTGTTTCTCTCATCTCATCCAGGCTGGGGGTTATATTGCCCAATGAATTATTAAATTAAGAAGGAAGCAATGTTGGTGGGCAGGAAGGAACACTCAGTTCTCTTCAATGGACATCACCTGTTACATGAACAATGAGAAGGCATCCCTCACTCTACAGCATTTCCTGGAATGCCAGTTGATGAATCTGGTTGGAAAAGCTTTTTTATAAAGTTCACATTGGTGTTCCAGTATAAAGAGAATGAGCTTTATGCCTTCCAGGTGTCTCAAAATATAACAGGTGATTTGCTTTCTCCTTCTCTCATAACTCATAATGCCTCAGCAATTCCTAGTGTCTTCATCTTCCAAATCTATCCAAAATACAAGCAATTCTCATTACCGTCACTGTTCCCATTGTGGCTCAAACCTTCACTGTCTTTTGCCTGGATGGTTGCAGTAGCCTCCCAACTGCTCTTCCTGCTTTTACCCTTGTCTCCCCAGCCCTCCTCTGTCACAGTTTAATCTAAAAACAGTAACCAGAGTCATCTTGTTAGAGTATAAAACAGATTATGTGCCTCTTCTGCTCAAAACTCTCCAGTGTTTTCCCATCTCATTGAGAATAAAGGTAAAAGACATTCAAATGGGCTACAAGGCTGTGTGTTGTGTGCCGCATACATGTTTAACTGCCTTATCGCTACTATTCACTTGTCTACTCCAGTCACACTGGCCTTCTTGTTGTTCCTTAGTCATATAAGTCCTGCTACCACCATAGGGGAGCTCACTGCTCAGAAAAGCTTGGAATGTTCTTCTCCTAGATATTGTCTTGGCTTACTGCCTCACCTACTTAAGATTACCCAAATATCAACTTCACAGTGAGAATTTCCCTGACCATCCTGTTTAAAATTGCAATTCCTTCCTATGCCCACCACTCCTTTCCACTTTTCATATTTTATATTTTCTTTACCAAACTTAACACCCCCAAATACTATATATAATAGTTTATTATTATTATTTTTAATTTGCCTTATTTTCTGCCTTGCAATAGAATGTCATCTACATGAGTACAGGAGTTTTTGTCTATTTTGTTCACTGATAGAGCTTAGTGACTAGAGCAATGCACATAACAAAGTATCCAATACATATTTGTTGGGTCTACAAATAATTTTTGAAAAAAACAAATGTATAAGGTTAACCACAAAGCAGGTACTATTTTGTATCCTATCAGCCTGACTGCAGTCAGCAAAACTGATTCTCATCAGTAAGTATAGTCAATGCTACTATGAAATTGAAGTCCTTAGTGTTTTTTCTATTGTTTAAATGAAATCATTATTATTGAATCAGCTTTCCACTAATGGAGGCACTAATTTACTGTACTTGCATTTTAACAGCTACCTTTATAGGCATTAACTTCCATGCAAATCAGTTATTTGACTTACAGATATCGCTAACGGCAAATAGGACTTAATAGGCTCCAAAAGTATTGCAACAGATGTCAAGGATGAGAAGTGAGAAGGGGCAAGGGAAAAAAAAAAAGCAGTTGAATGGCCATCTAATATCAGCACAGAGTTTCTATTATTATGCCATCCAAATAATTTTGATAACATTACAGGGCTTGTAGTAGTTGCCTTATTAATATGTCGTGAGGAAAAAAAAAAACATTACCTGAAAAATATTTACAAGGTGCCTATACTGGACTGGGCAGATCAAAGTACTACAACAAACAGAGTGGGAATATAATTTTTCAAATAAAATAGAAATTTATTTTCTTATTTCTGACTAGTCCAGAGAAAGCTGCAGGTGAACTGGAGGTAGGGATTGGGGGTGGCTTTACATCAAGCAAGCTGATGATCACACTGTCATTTTCAACGATTGGTTTCTAAGGTTACTCTGGCTATGGTCATTAATATCTCATCCCACCACATGGGAGAAAGAATATAGAAATGTGCATATCATTTCAACTTATATTCTATTGCAGAGAACTTAGTGACGTAACCACACTTAACTTAAAGCAAGGCTGAGAAACACCACTTAGATAGAAAGCCAGGTGTCCAATTCACATGGAAGAAGGAGAAAGCGAGTTCTGGTGAACAGCTAGCAGTCTCTGCCAAAGTTTGGCCTTTTGCGCACCAAATATCTGTGCCGTCCTTCTTTTCACATGTACAGTATTCAGTTATACCCCCCACCCCCCACCCCCGCAAAAAGGAGACAACACAAATTCTCACTCATTTACTGCTTGTATCTCGCAGTCCATGATCTCTGTATGATGCACAATCTGCTCCACTGGGTTGAAAGGTGTCTCTTGTGTTCTAGTGACCAACCAAATAAAAGACAAGCTTTCTGCCTTCTCTACTATCACAGATAAAATGTACAATGATGAAGCAGGGCACAATACTGCAATACAAACTCCAGTACAGAAAGTAGGAAAAAATGGGAAATACACAAGAGTCACTAGCCCAAAGAGTGACAGAATCCTGGGCAGGCATTGTGAGAAACTTTGTCATTGTACTGAAGTTTTTTGATTGAATCATGCCTCTCTCACTAAGAGGAGCTCCTTTGCTTATTATTCTTTGTGGTCTCTGGCTTTGTTCCATGGCCAAGGTTTTTCCTTGTCCATTTTCCTCTATGACCACATCTGAAGTGGGAGCTGTTGTCTGTGACTACCTTCCAAACTATATAACACTAGCAGTCCACTTCCTTTGAATGTAAGTTCAGGGTCCTGAGGACTGTTCTACAGTTAGAAGAGTCAGGAGATTATTAAGGATAGGCTCATGGTTTCCTTGCCAATACAGTTCTCTCAAAAACGAGGTAGGTTTTCTGATATATTCGCTTCCAGTGAATGGAATGCAGTGGTAACCACAAATTACTTTTCTAAACATAGTTCTTAAACTTTTATTTTTCTCTCAAACATAATTTTCAAGTCATCTGAAACAATACACCTGGATATAAGGGCAGCAGATTTACTTCCCATTGTTTAGCGTCCAGAAGCTGAATTATACAAAGCACTCTGTTTCCTTCCACCCTTGTTACAAACCACTCAATTCTTGCCTTTGTAATATTGTGTTAAAATCAGTGGGGGCAGCTACACTTGGTAACATTTTGCTTGTTTCAAATCCTTTCCCCTCAAACTACAAGCTAAGTACAGGCACACAGTCTGTGTTCCAAACCTCAGAGATACAGTGTGGTATAGGCACTCATACAAATACCCAACTACCTTGGGGAGAAAAGCATCCACGGGCCAACCAGAATATCTTATCTGATATTATAAACTGCAGATGCATTGCACATTCTGTTTCAAAATTGCTGCATTTTTAAATTACTTGTAATCTCACTGAGGGCAGTAATGGAGTCTTAGAATTTTCTAATGTCTATAACACAGCCCAACACTTGTAATTCATTACATGAATATTTATTGATGATCTTATGCTTTAAAGAAACACAATTTTTATAGTCGACTGAGACATTTACTGATTTTCCTATCTAATTTTCATCACTTTATAGATTTATGTAGAATAAGACAATTAAATTATAATTTGAATGTGGATGGGAACAGGGAAAGCACTTTCTTCATGTGTATGTGTTGATTTTCTCTATTATTTATGCAACCAAATTGCCATGCATCAAGAATTCTCTACTTAGGATACAATGGTGTGTGTGTGCGTGTGTGTGTGTGTGTGTGTGTGCTTTAAGACTGATTTTTAAATGGTTCTGAAGAAACTAGGGGCAGGACAGGAATAAAGACGCAGAGGTAGAGAATGGACTTGAGGACACGGGGAGGGGAAAGGGTAAGCTGGGACGAAGTGAGAGAGTGGCATGGACATACATACACTACCAAATGTAAAATAGATAGGTAGTGGGAAGCAGCCACATAGCATAGGGAGATCAGCACAGTGCTATGTGACTACCTAGAGGAGTGGGATAGGGAGGGTGGGAGGGAGGGAGACGCAAAAGGGAGGAGATATGGGGATATATGTATATGTATAGCTGATTCACTTTGTTATAAAGCAGAAACTAACACATCATTGTAAAGCAATTATACTCCAATAAAGATGTTAAAAAAAGACTGATTTTAAAGCATGTATTTGAAAATTAAGGTAGCAATCAATGATTACAAATTAAAACACATGTAAGTTTCCATTTTTTTATAAATGATTATTCAAAAGACCATTGAAGTACTACTTTTAATTATTCATAGAAACCTCATAGAGTGTCAGTGCATCCAGACTAAGAATGCCCCAGATATTGTCCAGAGATTCTTATTAGCATTTAGTAAACGTGGATCTTGATCTGCATATTTTACATTAATTATGATTTCCAGGTATACAATTTTCTGGTGAGGAGCTAATTTGATGGTCTTAGCAGGTAATATCCAATTCAGGAAGAGTTATAGGGCTAGGGATATGACAACAACCAAAGGATATTCAAGGCTGAGCCAGGGGTTCGAAGGGAAGGGCGGACTCTAAATACAAAAAGAATATATTCTAAATTCTTCCTTCTCTGGTGAACAGCAGAGTCTATCAATATTTTTTTAATTAAAAACTATGTGGCATTGGGCTCCCCTGGTGGCGCAGTGGTTAAGAGTCTGCCTGCCAATGCAGGAGACAGCGGTTCGATCCCTGGTCTGGGAAGATCCCACATGCCACGGAGCCACTGAGCCTGTGTGCCACAACTACTGAGCCTGTGCTCTAGAGCCCACGAGCCACAACTAGTGAGCCCGCGTACCACAACTACTGAAGCCCGTGCGCCTAGAGCCCGTGCTCTGCAACAAGAGAAGCCACTGCAATGAGAAGCCTGCACATTGCAACGAAGAGTAGCCTCCACTCACCACAACTACAGAAAACCTGCACGCAGCAACGAAGACCCAACACAGCCAAAAATAAACAAAATAAATAAAAAATTAAAAAATAATAAAAAATAAATAAATTAAAAAACAAAACTATGTGGCTCCAATATAAGAGTATATGACCCAGCATAGCACAGTTTCCACCACCATCATCTAACCAAGGCAAATAACCTCTCCCCTTAAGTCACTAAGCCAGTCCCAATGACCTACAAAATTTTAAGCAAGACACTAGTTTTAGACATATCTACACAGTATGGATCCATGAGCAATCATAAATTACAGCTCCGTGCTTTGATTATAACTTTGAAAGGTCTATCAATAGCCACCAAAGAAACAATCAATCTCTCCCTATTTGTCAATATTTATCCACTACCTCAGCTTCAAAACTGGTATAATTTCTTTGTCTTTGATGATGACAGTGAGCTCTTGACACTGATGGGAAATTTGAAATGTAAAGGATTTTTGGCATCAATCAGAAGCAATTTTGATCTGTTATATCAATATCTACTGGGTCTCAATTGGAAGACAGTATTTGGATATCAGGGTTATGGAGAAAAGCTTTCAAGTCAAATTGTTTGAAATTATTCTAAGTAGGGCTGAGTCTACTGGGAATCCTTTTTTTTTTTTTTTAACACAGTTTGATTTAAACACTTTGAATGATTAAGACATTTGAAGATATATTTTAGAATGGACCACAGTCTTCTATTAAAATCCTCATCTAAGCCAAAAGTGATAAAAAATTAAAATTAGATAAATGTTAAAAGTTCACTTATGTAAGTCCTAGAGATCTACTGTACAAAACAGTACCTATAGATAACAGAACTGTTAGCATACTTAAAATTTTTCTAATAGGCTAGATCTTATATTAAGTGTTCTTATAAAAATAACAATAATAAAGAGGGCAGGAGGAAACTTTTAGAGGCAATAGATACGCTTATGCATTGACTGTAATGGTTTCATGGGTATATATTTATTTTCAAACTCATCAAGTTGTTTATACTAAATATGCACAGCTTTCTGTATGTCAATCATACTCCAAAATAAAGTAGTTTTAAAAAATTCCAGTAATCTATTATAATAAATATTTATGAAATACGGTTGCATAATATAGAAACATAATAAAATTAAGAATTACATGATTGATTATTCCAGATAACCAAATGGTACGCACATGAGTATTAAAACATATCTTAAATTGTCACTATTTTAGACAGAAATAGGTTTAAAATGTATTATTTAGAGCCATGTTTTCTCATTCAGAATATCACAAACATTAGTGATCTGTATCTTTGTAACTCAAGTGGATTATGCTATTTATCCATTAATGCTCTGTAATTGTCAAGGTCTAGACAGGAGACAGAACTTGCACTTAACATTTTAACAGCAAGAATTTAATATATGGGATTGTTAACTATGCATAAAGTTGTTAGCTAGATGACTATAAAGAGAAAGCAAGAACATTAAGGTATCATGGAGAAAGCCGCCGCAGGAAAGAGCTACCACCCATAGGACTGAGTGAACAAAGGGACTGCAGTGGCATTATTGAAACGTAAAACCTTGGTGGGGGCACTACAGAGCTGAAACTCAGCCACTGAGGAAGGGGCATGTGATTGCTAGTACTGATGTTCCTCATCTTGGAAAAGAGGCCATGCAGAGTTGGGAACACAGAGCTCTGAGAAGGGGGCACCTGTTTGCTGGAACTAATGTCTTTGATGATGGACGGCATGATGCAGCTGTTTCTGCGAGCACTGGAAAAACTGTCAACTGGATTCAGCTGCTGTGATGAGAATAAACTGATGCTGCTGAGGTGAAGTGCTGCTAGGGGATATCCACTGGAACCGCAAGTCCAGAAGCAGCCCACAGGAAGGGAACAGGAAGAAGCAGGCCCCTCTACCTCCCCTAGCCTTGTGGTCTCCTGCAGGCACCCACTATTACTAAAGCCTAATAGAGAGTCAGACAGCAAAGCAAAAATGTGGTTTGCAAAGTTCCAGCTCCAGCATCACAAAAAAGATACAGGAGGGCGAGTTTGGTACTGAGAGAAAATAGCATAATGACTGGCACATGGCCTTAAGAGATAAACTACAGATAGAACAGAGTACACCCTTTCAAAGAACCCTCCCAGGAAACCTGTTGACTTTTCTGTAAGCACCTTACATGCTCTCTCTTCTAAATATGTTATCCATGATTCAAGGAAGAGTGGGGAAAGTTTGTTAAAGGTACCTGTTTTACCCATGACCCCCAAAACAATAGTGTCCACCTTTAATGCAAGTTCATCTTTCTCTTACAAAATAAATTACAATGGCTCAGTGATAATTGTTCACAGAAATTTTGAGGAGTCACTATCACTTATATTTGGAATCTGGGCATGGATTAAAATATTAAAGTGATCAGAAATCTGACTGATGATCTTTAATCCCTTAGTTAGCTGAAGCAATCAGGGTATTGGATACCAGCTCTTTTTATCTTATTTGTATACCTAACAGGATGGAATAATCATCCAAAAATACAAAATACAGGTATTTTGATAGCAAAAATATAATAAATTTGTCTCTCTGGAATTAAGATAAAAGCATATGGTATTATATAGGACTTTGCTTACCATAAATTGGATTAATTCTTACAATTTGTGAATTGCCAAGAAGCATTTAATTTGAGAAATGTTATAATATATCAAAATTTAGTGAAAAGCAAACAATTATTTCTGTCATCTTCATGCCTACTGAATTGTTGGTTTGACAATCCAGAGAGACAGCAGACCCATGGAGGGGAGAACGAAAAATCTAACTCTTTAAAATAAGTCTTTGTCTCTATCTTGCTTAAAACAGCTTCCCAATGAAGCAATTCTAGTCTGATTATATAGGCTTGATCTTGAACCTACATTTAGAAAGAACTCATTACATCAACAGAGATTAATGGAATTAGAAATGGATTTTACAGAGATTATTTAAGTAACTCTATAGTTTTATAATTAACAGGGTTTTTCTTTTAATTTCCCACTGAGGGAAAATTTATCCATGTATATTTATCAACATAGGGTGCTAATATTGTTCAAAGTACTTCTTACCTATTAACATCCCAGATTTTGCTAGTTGTATCCAATGAGGAGGAAGCCACAAAATCACCACAGGAGTGCCACGTGCAGGACCATACTGCATGGGTGTGTCCTTCGAAGGTCAAAATGCAATTGCCTTTAGACAGGTCCCATAATTTAACTGTAGTGTCACCACTTGAAGTAGCCAACTTGTTGCCACTATTTGCAAGAACATAAAAAAGTAATCAGTTAAAAAAATCAACTTGCAGTTAATTTATTATGAATGGTTGTATTCTGTGAATAACTTGTGTGTGTGTCTGAGTTATTTTTACTTTTAAGGACATATCTTTATGCCTGAATCTTATTATCTTATTTGAGTCTGCACAATTTGATACTTCCTTATATTGTTTAGTAATTCAAATTGATTAGAGAACTGCTGTTGCACAGTTTCTGTAATAATTCTATAGTTTTCCAGATTAATCCACTAAACAGCACTTTTTTAACACATACATTAGTTTCAGGGCTATGTTAGGCTCTATGGATGATAATTCAAATTGATTAGAGTAATTCAAATTGATTAGGGAACTGCTGTTGCACAGTTTCTGTATTAATTCTATAGTCTTCCAGATTAATCCACTAAACAGCACTTTTTTAACACATACATTAGTTTCAGGGCTATGTTAGGCTCTGTGGATGATATAACCTCAGAATGATGAAAATTTAGACGTGGGCTAAGACAATTTCAAACACGTAATACAACATAAAACAGTAGGCCAGCATTGTTTATGTTTGTATTAATTAAATGCTGCAGGAGTGCAGCTTGCATTTTGAAGAAATATGTGAATCAGAAATGAGAGGGCTTTGGAGCTACATCTTGAGAGATGAAAGATTTTGAAGAGCTGGGTGGTTAAGAATGAGTCATTGGATTTTCCATTTGAGTCATTAGTAGATGTTAAAAAAGCACTGACTGTCAAGTGGTGGACCCAAAAACAAGTTTAAGAAATGAGTGGGTGTCCATGACATGAAAAGAAACATCTAGGTTTTTTTTTGTAAAATATCAACTGCAAGAAAATTTCAATGCCTTCATCTTCTCCACATCCTTCAGCATTGTTTGCTCCTTCTATGTGTTCTCTTAGTAACTTTTCTCTCACTGAATATAATGAACTGCTTATCTGCCTCCTTCCTTGTGTTTTTGATGGGGAACTGTTTCCTCTCTCTGTTTCTACAGCATCAAGCATTATGATTAACCAACTGAAGTGCTCATTAAATGCTTTCAGAATGAATAAATATATGAATGAATGAATGAAGTGATGCTATAAATGAAGAAGAAAAGTTGCCCAAAATTTCTAAGACCGTAATGGCACTTGCATCAAGACAAGCATTTTGCTTGCTTGCTTTTACTTGCTTACTTTTATGCTGAGAGAATTAAACTTTTATGAGCAGCAACCACTGGAGAGGAAGGCTCAAAGATTCTGCCAGAAAAGCAGATTATAGAGTGAAGACATTTGCATTAAAGTGATAAAAGGATATTTATTTCTTTTTCAAATTAGCAGATTTTAAAAATTACTAAAAAAAAGTACTATATAAGGGTAGTCGTTTACTAATAGGTAGATATTAAAAACTGTCCTTTGCTTTGCAACTGTTGTTTATCTGTACATGTTTGCCATTAAAATTTTTACTTTTTAATATTAAAACTGCACAATACATTTGTCTAAAGATACCGCATTATAACATCACATTGAGGGTTATAGCTTCAAAATATGAATCTGGGTAGGGGCCTGGGGGGACACAGACATTCAGTCCATGACAGTATATAAGTTAAAAATAGGGATGGTAGAAAAAAAGAATACATTTTCCTGGTCAAAATCTCAGAGGAGAATGATATAAAATGGGATACAGGCAACACTCAAAGAATTACAAGTTGACAATTTACAGAAACTGGAAGTTTAAGATGTAGAACCACAGATTCTGGAAGAAAAATGTATACCAAGTGGAATAAACAGTGTAAACAAAAAGAAATCTTCACTTAGATAAATTTTAGTCAACTGCAGAGCACCATAGGCAACAATATAAATAATTAGAAGAATAAGAAGAGAAAAAAAGAGAAGGAAACGTTATTTATTTACATAGCGCTGAACACATGCTAGAAACTCTACTAAGCACATTATATACATTTGATCCTCACAAGCATCGAATAGTTTGGGCAGCTTTATTATCTCCAAAACACTTGAACAGTATCACAAAGCTAGTAAGGGGCAGATCTGGAATTTCTTCAAAGAGCCAAGAGAAAAATCAGGTTACTTTAGAATTATCAAAAGTTCCTCTCAAGACAGGCAAATAAAAATATCCTCAGCTAAACAAAGCAGTTCTCCCCTATGGGAACTACTAAGAATGTATTTCAAGGGGGGAAAAAAACAGATCCTAGAAGGAAGATCTGAAATGAAGGAAGGGTGAGCAAAGAATCTGGTAAACATGTCAGTATATCCAAACACTTATATAACATCAATAGTGCTTGAAGAAATTTAAACAAGAAAACAACAGTAATATTGACAATAACATTCCTGTGGAAGACACTACATTGATTAATTTTAAACTTTATGAAGTCAAGTCTGCATGGTAAAACGTTAAGGTTAACCACTAAAAGAACAGGAATAGAGTACATAACTTCTAGACCAGTACAAAAAACGAGAAATAGGTTTTTGTTTTAATATCCAAAATAAAGCAAGAAAGGAGAAATACAGCACTAGAATAAGTGGTAGGAATAGAAAACAAACAAGAAAAGACAGTAGAAAAAAAGTGAAACATAATAATACCAGTAAATACAAACGACCTAAACAGGAAGTTAAAAGACAAAGATTTTTCAGTTTGGCTAAAAATGAACAAGTTCAGCTACATGATGTTTACATGAGGCACACTAAACTCCTTAGGACATAAAAAGGTCAAAAGTTAAAAAAAAAAAAAGATACCTAGCCTAAAAGGAATGGAAAAAAAAAGATGAAGTAGCTCTATTAATATCAGACAAAAAAGACCTTAGGGCAAAAATGTGTTATTAGGGATAAAAAAAAAATGTGTTATTAGGGATAAAAATAGTCCCTATGTAACTAAATAAAATGATAAAATGTTTCACTCCTAGGAAGATTCTTAAACTAAATTATATAAAAATACTGAATGCATCTTAACTGATAAAAGTGACAATGTTAGCACCATAGAAACAAAAATGACCAATCTACTGTCAAAGTGAAAGGTTTATGCACCTCTCTCAATTTATTTTCTAATTCAAAATTCAAAAAGATATGGAATCTTTAAGGAATAAAAATTACAACCTTAATGGCTGTATATAAAAGCCTTTGCCAAATAACTAGTGACTATACATTCTTCTCAAGTATATATGGAACATTTATAAAAACAGACAATATAGAAACCCATAAAGCAATCTTAACAAATTGAACATATTTGTTGTCATAGAGGTTATATTTTTCTCATCACAATTCAATTGTTATAAATGAATAACAAAATCATATATTTTTAAAACCTGTATATATGTGAATTTTAAAACAGTTTTAAATAACTTACATATCAAAGAAGAAATAACAGTAGATATTTAAAAATAATTAGAACTAAATGAAAACACAACATATTAAAACTATGAAGGTGAAATAAAAATAGAATTTTAAAGGCAACTTAATTTCTTGACCTCCTAATAATGAAAATAATACAGCCTCAAAATTGTTCTGCTAAACATGAGACTTTAAGTTTAGAAAAAATATGCTATCAACTATGAAAATGGAAGATCAATAAAGACCAAAGTGGTTCTTTAAAAAAACTAAAATAAGTGTATCCCTGCTAAGGCTGAAAAAAAAGAAAAGAAAAACATCCCTCAATATGACAATCTATTAAGCCATACACTAAAGAGATTTTACAAAGGTATAAAGTAGTGTCATTCTTTTCATTTTTCTTGAAAATTATTTTTCATAAAAAATGTTATATAAGCATGAGTTTTTTGCAGCTTATGAACAGCCTACAAATAAATCATATCAAATTTGGTTGGGTCAAGCCCATTTATACTTTACAAACAGTAAGCAAGAATTATCATCTGTTTTTATAAATACTTTATATTTTCTGTAATTGTTTTATTCCTTATTTTTCCATATTCTTTGTGCAAATTATTGACTTTTTCAGACTTTAGCACATAACTGCAGAAATATTAGAGTTTGCTACTGTCAAAAATGACTTCAGTTTTGAGAACTAAATATATTATAACTTCCAGATTGATGCTAATTACCTGTTTTTACAGAAATGTGCTAATGTGTTTCATTAGAAAGGGGTGGAACAGAAAGAAATTAATGCCTCTTGTGTCACAAAGTAGGAAGTGGAGAGAGTAGAAACAAGAAGATGTGGTTGGCTTCTCGCTCTGGCTCTGCTAGATGACCTACGTGACCTTTGACAGGCCATTTCACATTTACATTTAACACTTGTGAAATTCATTGTCTTTATTTGAAAATATGGATGATATGTTCTGCTCAGTATAATTTAAAGTGTTGTTTTGAAGATCAAATCAAAGAACTTTTATAACAGCACATTTTTAATTCCAGGTATCATTCAAACTTGCGATTATTTTTTTAAAAAAGATTCTCTTGGATCTCTAGTTCAGTTTTTATGTGAAATTGTTTACTCACGTTTCCATAAATAGTGGAATGAGATCCAATTACTACCATTATATTGCAGTCTCATCTACCTGTGTCTATCTACTCAATAGTACTATATGAATTTGTAAAAGGACTAACAGTCACAGTGTTCTCAATTACCACAGAATACACATGTATTATTTTATGTAGCAGAATAACATACAACCAAAATCTAATTAAACTATTTTCTTCTTCTGTGTTTGTATAGGTAAAAGATCTAATTTTGGTTTCACTGAGCTCATAAAATGATGACATTAGGAAAGCTCACATTTAGAATTTAGATTACTTGAAAAACATTGTCACATTTGAGATACATTTTTACTGTCCCGTTTGTGAGAGTCCCCCAAACTTTAAGCTAAAAGTTAAAAGGGCTTAATGCTTTCATACAAGTTACTTTAAACCCTTACTTAGTCTTCGATACAGAGCTGCTTGGCTGCATTAGGGCTGGGTGTTGAGGGCACTGTGAAAGAGGAAAGTAAGATTTAAGTACAGGTCCACACAGAGGATGGTCTTGGTTGGTTTTCTGAAGTAAAGGGTGCCCATGTCCAAATGTTCTTGCCTTCACTTCCAAGTGATACACCCTTTTTTGTGTAGGAATCTGGAATCAACCAAGAATCACAAACAAAGCAAATACAGAAGACAGCATTATATGCAGATATTACAGACTCCAGCAGAATCAGAGAGGCAGGATTGAGCATTCAGGAAAGAATAGGCTTTCCCTGGCTGGATGCAAAACTACTGTCCTTTCTTGGGAGGGTAGATTGCTTGGAGCTCCAGGTTCACCTCTGTCAATTGAGAAACTTCAATGGGATTCTTAGCTCAACCATCGTTTACACAGGAAAGGCAAGATGCTGGCAAGTAGACTCCCCTGCAACTGTCATACAGCGTTTATAAGATATACTATTTATTAGGTAAATGCACGAATGATATACATAATAAGGAAGGAGAGAGTTCAACTGGAAATATATCTGTGTTAATAGAAGCATAGCCTATATCATTTAGGGCTGTATGAACAAGTTTACATATAGCAAGTTTACATATAGCAAGTTTACATATAGCAAGACATCTTGGTACAGAGGAAAAAATATAGAATTATGAAACTACTAACATGTTACTAGTTATTTTTATTCTGTTTTATCCTTTGTATTTATGTTATCGTTTTAGGTTGTAAAGCAGAAGAATAGAAATTGGTAGGTTAGTTTATGAAACTTTATGTGGAGATTATGAATAATGGTGTCATCTTGGAAATAAGAGAGATGCCCCCAGAATGCCTTCAAACTTTCAAGTATCAATTTAAATTTGGTGAATTATATATTTTATTATGTAGTTTTCTTATTGCATCCAACATGCTTCTCTGAGTATTCTCCAGTCGTCATTCATATAGGTGTATGTATGTGACATATTTGTGAAAAACATAACCTTGGGTAATTAAATGATGTTCTCATTCTTTTTTAAATTAAGTTTCTATGCATACCTTAGGTCTTTGTCTAGAAAAAATTATTTTCAGGGTATTAAATCTAAATTTTTTCAACTACCTCAAGACCTCTACATTTGATATTTTCCTTTTTTTTTTTTTCCTTTCTTTTGGCCCAATGTTCTAGGTAGAACAGAATACAAAGTGCAGGGTACAGGCCCTGAGAAGGGCATGACTTGTTCAAGAAGCTGAAAGGTCAGTGTGGGGAGAGGTGGGGGAGGCGGGAGGTGGGTAGTGGAATGGATGGGAGGGGGTAGTGAAGATGTAGAAATGAAGACTTGAGAAGTAGGAGGAGCCAGGCCACTCAGGGCCTATTGGCAACAGTGAGGTAGGTATTTGGAATTTAGCCTAAGTGCTAAGAGATTTCAAGACACAGGAGACTCATTCATCCATTTCACAGTTGGTCACATGTTCCAGACACTGTACCAGACAACTCAGTCCATCGTCCCTCCATGCTTTTCAAACACACCAACAATGCTCCCCTCTGCACACACTTCCTCTGAAGCTAGGATGCCATCCCCTTGGATATTCCCATGGGTTGGTCCATGAATTCAGTTAAAAACCTTTTCTTTAATTTCACCTTATCATGGAGGACATCTCTGACAATTCCACTGAAAATACTGTATCATCTCAGTTTTTTGCTTCTCCCTTTTCCCCTTCACTGTTTATTTCTCTATAGCACTTATCACAATCTATTAAGCTATATATCACTTATTTCATTTATTGTCTCTCTCTGCCAATAGAATGTAACATGTATGAGGGCAGGAACTATTTTCTACTCGCTACCATATCCCCAATGCCTAGCTTTGTGCTTAGCATACAGGGACTCTCAATAAATTGCTGCTGAACCAATGACTCAATGAATGAAACACAATCACAAATATGACAATGTCGCTGAATCCCTGTTTTTAATGGATAATTCTTGAGGTTTATAGATACAAAGAACAATGTAGGCAAATGGATCCTAATGCCCCATTTTACCATGGGATATCTTATTTGGGTATTTATTTTCTCAAAGAAGCTTTATTTCATGGCATAATAAATATTTCCTTCTGAATTTTGCCTGAGTTATTATACATAAAATTTCAGACCATGTTGAAAACATTATCATACAGCCTCAGGAAAATAGCATTTCCCCCATCTACCTCATACCTTCTTTGGAAAGATGCAGGACATAAATAAATTCAGTGAATAAGTAATTAGCTCACTTTTATTTGCAGAAATGATATATTTTCTATTTCTAGTGAGAAGTCAGAGTCTTTGAGCCTTTGGATCATCACAACAGGGATTTAATAAAGAGTCATGGTAGTGTAACAAATTCTAAGCATTAGGTCTGAATTACACCAGTAGCCTCCTAACTGCTTCTGGCCTTGTCCCTCTACAATCTTTTTTTTCAGTACAGAAGCCTAAAGGATCCTGTTCATGCTGCTCCTCTGCTCAAACCCTCCAATGGCTCCTCATTGCCCAGAGTAAAGCCAAAATCCTAACTACAAAATAAGGCCCTACACAATCCACCCATCACATGCCTAGTTACCACTAATTCCTTCTCATAACACTCTCCTCCTCCCTCGCTACTCTAGCTACACAAAGACTTTGAACCCACTGTTTTTCCTTCTGGGAATGTTCTTTCTCAGAAAACCAATGACTAGGTTCCTTCCCTATCTTCAGGACTTTGCAGAAAGACACATCAAAGAGGCCTATCTAAAATGCAATCTCACCTCTGATACTAGGCTTCTTTCCTATTTTGTTTTGTCTTGTTTTCAGTAGCACTTACTATTAACTTACTGTGTATTTTACTGATTTCTCTTGTCTACTATTTGTTCTCTTTAAGCCCTCAAAGTTTCGTGTGCCTCTGCTTTACCTAGTTCTGTGCTGTTTAATATATTCACAGATAATCAATGCTTTTAAGTTGGATTCCACATCCTGTCTGAATCTAGTTCTTACAGAAACATATTACAGTTGGCCCTCTGTATTTGTGGGTGCCACATCCACAGATTCAAACAACTGTGGATCCAAAATATTTGAAAAAAAACACTCCAGAAAGTTCCAAAAAGCAAAACTTGAATTTGCTGCATGTTGGCAACTATTTACATAGCATTTACATTGTATTAGGTATTATAAGTAATCTAGATATGATTTAAAGAATATAGGAAGATGATCATAGGTTATATGTAAATACTGTGCTATTTTATATTAGGTACTTGAGTATCTGCAGATTTTGGTATCTGTGGAGGTCCTGTAACCAATCCCCCAGTGGATACAGAGGGACAATTATATTTACTAATAGCCTCAATCCTACCATCTTGCAATGGTGGGATTAAAATAAAAAATTTTATTTAAAGTACCATCTCTCTGAGCCTAGAATGTGAAGACCCAGCTACTGCCCCTCTTCTCACAAAGTTCCAGGAGATGCCTCATTTTCATTCAGACAAGGAACCAGGCCTCTTTCTCATATCACCAGAGTCAAGACCGCTCTATTTACAAATATTTTGTCTATTTCTGGCCCAGTGTTCACATGGTCCATAGGACAGAGAAGCAACTCTTTATCAAATATTTTTTTTCCTTTGGCCACGTATAGCAGTCCTTCTCTATATTTGAATGTGGCCTTGCACATCACGGAGTCTGCTTACATATGAGGAAATTTCTACAACCCAAATTCTCTAGTACTTGGGTCTCTTTCAACCAGTTCTATGCTATAATTAGATTATTGTCTTTTTTTTAAGTTCGTTAATTTATTCAGTTGCTTCTGAGGATCCTCTATTTACGAAGGATATGAAGGATATAAAGTACACATATTTCTCAAATTCTTTACATTGTTTCTTTGGATTAAGTTACAAGAGTTAGAAGTTTGTATATTCAGAGATCACTTTCTCCTCTTCCCCTTCACCACCATAGAATTGCTTTTACTGAGTTGACTGTGGTTTTGTTCTACTGCACGAGAGTAAGGATAGTTAAAAGGCACAGCACTATGAAAATCTGTATTATTGAAAGGTTATTGTTGAGGCTATTGTTCAATAGATTATATATTACACTAGAGTATCATATACTCTTAACATGGACCCAGTGTTGAAATGTCATTCAGGCCTTAATAGCAGGAGCCATTGCATTGCTGCTGAACAGCTTGAGGAGATTTCTCTTATTGACAATGAAAATTCCATGGCGGACTAGGTCTAATTTGTGTTGACTGTTAGAATACTTAGGCCCCAAAAGTTGAAGCCCTCCTTTAGCAATTAAAGAAAATAACATTATATTATGGCTTTTATTAAGGAATGAATGTCCATATAGCCAACCTTTAATAGAAAGTATTTAAGGTAGAGTACATGCATTTTATGTATTAACTTGACTCCTGGCTTCATGTTATTTTACCTATTCTAAATTATCCTTCACCCTAATTATCTCTCAAAAACATTATCTTCTTATAGTTGCAATTTTTCTACATTCCTTTTGAAAATGCATGATATGAAATATAATGCAAAAATCTCAAAATGTACTATGCACTGGGGATCTAAAGATAATTGAAATAAACTTTGCCTTCAAGGACCTCATGGTCTAACAGCTTACACAAATATATAACCAAGTAATTATAATATTTTCATAAATAATTTAATATATAATATACAGGATACAGTGAGAGAGGACAGAGAAGGGTGTAATCAGTTTTCTACTTGGGAGATGGTCATGAAGTCTTTAAAAAGGCAAACATTTGAACAGTATCTATATGTATAAGCAGGTGTCCACAAGGTGAAAATAGTAAAGAAAAAAGGATGAGTGTTCAGCATGTGTAAACTGTGGGATATTCAGAGATTGTTAAGTATTTTGCTTTCAGGAAGAGAAGAGTAATGGAAAATATTGTCTAAATAGATAAAAAATGGTCATATAACAAAAGATCCTTCCTACAGCCTTAAAGAGTTTTCATCTGTAGGCTATGAGGAGAAATGAAAGGGTTTTAAGAGGAGTTGGAAAAGCAGTCAGATAACAATTTTAAGATGATAACTCTGGGAACATGACAAGAATCAGATTGCTGGGGGAAGAGCAGAAAAGATGTTAGAGAATTGATAGTGATTTCCCATAGCGGCTGGCACTTGATTACAGAACTTAATTATTTTGAGATGTATGCTTTGTATAATTATAGTCATTCCCAGATTCTGGTAAATGATTCTCAAGATAAAGTCTCAGTCTAACACTTGCGTTGTCCACTTAGCTAAACGATTGTTCCAAGTCTAAACTGTAATAATGAGGATATGCCATTTTTCCAGTGGAAAGCCCTCTGTGATGATGCTGCTTTGTTACCTTACCTTCTTTTAACCTCTGATCTGAGTCAGTAAAAATCCTGAAATGCACAATTTTTCAATGGACTCTTTCCTGACTTTCAGGAATACATGGTAACCAAAATATGCAGGTGTGATCCTGAGTTCAAGTCTTTGGAGGATTGATCTGGCAAAAATATTCAAGGTCAACAGAGGCAGGACAACATATTTCATCACCTGAAGCAAAAGACTAAATATAGAATGAAATACTTTCTTAGCAGCCTCTGCTTTGGCACCAAGAGTTGTTGCACAAAGCTGCAATAAGATAAGAATGTAGTAAAGAGGATTGCTTTACACAGACATGTGAAATTTCTAACTGAAACTGGGATAATATTTTTGAAATAATTATTCTCCACATCCAGTTTGGAAAGTACAATTAGAAAACGATTTTCCTCGCATTTCTGGGAAGGAACATTCAACCTTGGAATAAGGTTTTCTCATGATCCACATCTGCCAAAGCCACACTGGCTGAAATGCTTACAATGAATACAAATGATCAGGATGTTTCTATGGTTCTAGAAGAAGCAGTGCCTTTGTTTCTGGTACAAAATAAGATGTTTTCCATAATTGGCAGTATTATAGGGACAATTAAGATATAGTCAAAACTAGCTTGATGAAAGTGAATTCATGTATCATGGAATTCTAGAATCTCCAGGCTGGAAGACTCCTTAAATCTATCTAATCCACTCACACATCTCTCATTTTAATTATTTCTATTAATTTTATATTATTTTATTGCCCAGCCTCTATTTAAAACTTCTGGTAACAGGAAACTCAGTTTATTTGGTCTTGAGCAGCTCTGTTAAAAAGTCTTCTTCCCCCACCTCATTAAAGTTAGTAATAATCCTTGGCATCATTCAGAATTCAAATAATTCTACTTTTACTCAATAACTTTCAGAGTAGAGGAGGAAATCTATCATGCCCTAGGATGACATGCTACTCACCTTCTTTATCACCCAAATATTCTTCTCCACGCCACTTCCACTTTAGAAGGACACAGAAGCTGTACATCTACTCTACCTTGACTCAAATTGGTCTATTTCTATTGAATAAGGCATGTATTTCCATTATTCTATTCCAATCTTGCATCCTATCTCTTTAAATCTTGGTAATAAATTTAAGATCATATGTATTTCCACAAAATTAAAATATGTGGTTCACTTTGCTTATTTCCCATTCTCTGAGGCATTAGATACTCTTATTCTTTTATTACTTCTCATGTTTCACATACAAATTGCTATTTTCCTTTCCGTGACAGATTTTTTTTTTTTTTTTTAATGACCAGGCTTATATTCAGGTTGAAGTTCTCTTGACAATATCAGTTTGTTTCAGGATAAACAAACCCGTTTCTAATATTCTGAGCTATACTGCATTTCTACCTGGGAACCCAATTGAGCATTTCGGTTTATAAAACCACTTTTCAGAAATCCAAACTCCATTAACTTAAATCATGTACAAAGCAGGCTGTTCACCAATAAGATGTCCCTCCATCCCTGCAAGTGTGATAAGGGACAGAAGTAATAGTAACAACACATATACCCCCAAGTTCTCTAATTTCCAAAGATCTCATAATCCCCAAAATGTTTTGCTGATCTTTCTGGGAGTGTCATCTGTTCCACCATAAAATCAGTGGTGTGGATAGGGGAACATAAATATGATCTCAGGAAATTTTCCATCACATTTCTCATAAACACTGGAAAAACAGCACAAATTTCACCTGAATTTGCCAAGCCTTCACAGATCGGATATTCTTCACCAGGGCTGTACCATTTACCAAGGAATTAACAACAAGCAGGATAGATATTAGTTTATTTTCTCTGTGAAGCCTGCACCTCAAATTTTATAAGTTAAAAAAATCCTTTAGGTGTATTAAATTTCATACTCAATAGCTCTTGATTATTCTGGAAATAGGTTAAACTAGAATATTAGCAGAAGTTAGACTCTTATGTTCTAATCATATCTTTGCCAATTAAAAGCCTGGTTGCTTATGAAACAGACAGTCTTTCTGGAGACTAGTATTCTCATCTGTAAAAGAAAGAAATAATACCTTTCTACTGTGACTCCCTAGTATGGATTGAACTAAGGATGTTTGCCAAAATATAACCCACAGAGCAGTTGTGGGCATTAAGAAGTAAACTTTGTGTATCTCTGTATAATACTCTTTAAGGAGTTGTCATTTGCATGGGGCACACTGATTTAAAGAAATAATAATAATAAAAAAAAGTAACTCAGGGGCAGGAAAGGCATTGTTTTTTAAAAGGATGATTGCTCTTCTTGCTATCTTCCAGGAAGTCAGCTTTTTCTTGCAGATAAGATGAGGTTTTGTTCACAGAATAAATGTGAACTCCCACTGTGCCATCACTCCATGTAAGGACTAAATTACTGGCTATGGAACAGTTAGCTACAGCAGAAGCTGGAATTAGAAATTAGATGTTCATCATCCATCATATATGGATAAGCATAGTGTGCAATGAGCTCTGACTGGCAGTGACCCACTAGAGCTAAGCACAAGCTTTAGCCTGAGACTAACAACAGACAGCATGGCTCTTGGAGGGTGAAATCTCTAGAAAATAAAATAGTATCGATATAATGCTGAAAGCTTAAGGAAACGTATGTGGATGTAGAAACAAAAAAAAGGAAAAATATTTTTAAAGATATTCAAAAACAAAACAAAGTCTTAGATATAAAATAATTGGTTGGAGAAAGTGATGAGGAAGTTTGGCAAACTACTGCAAGATCCAAAGTAAAGACTGTGGAAACAGAGTGGGCAGAAGAAGCAGCACCAGAGTCAAATGGTACATGATTATTATTATTATTATTGTGCAGTTACTGTGGGGATACTGGTATTCAAATTTGGCTGTAAAGCATAGCCAAACCTGCTTCATTGTTAATAATATACTATTCATTACCCCAAATTACACAGAGCTGTATTATTTTTAATTACTTTATTTTCTTTAAATAACAACTAAGGAATTCTAAACATGTTTCATCTAAAGTAGAAGAATATATGCAGCCACTATGGAAAATAGTATGGAGGTTCCTCAAAAAACTAAAAATAGAGTTGTCATATGGTCCAGCAATCCCACTCCTGGGCATGTATCCAGACAAAACTATAATTCAAAAAGATACATGCATCCCTCTGTTCATAGCAGCACTATTCATAATAGCCAAGACATTGAAACAACCTAAATGTCCATCCACAGATGAATGGATAAAGAAGATGTGTTACATATATACAAAGGAGTATTACTCAGCTATAAAAAAGAATGAAATAATGCCATTTGTAGCAACATGGACGGACCTAGAGATTATCATACTAAGTGAAGTAAGTCAGAAAGAGAAAGACAAATACCATATGATATCACTTACATGTGGAATCTAAAATGTGACACAAATGAACTTATCTATGAAACAGACTCACAAACATAGAGAACAGACTGTGGTTGCCAAGGTGGGTTGGGGGCATGGTGAGAGATGGATTGGGAGTTTGGGATTGCAAACTATTATATATAGAGTGGATAAACAACAAGGTCCTACTGTAGAGCATAGGAGACTATATTCAATATCCTGTGATAAACTATAAGGGAAAAGAATATGAAAAAGAAGATACATATATCTGAATCACTTTGCTGTACAGCAGAAATTAACACATTGTAAATCAACTATACTTGAATAAAATAAATTAAAAAAAATAACTAGAAGAATATGAATTTTAGTTACTCCTACAGATCAACTGGACTCGTGTCAATTTAGGTCAGATCATCCCAGAATGACTCTACCTATAGATCTGTATACCTGGATGATACGCTTGGTGTCCCCAAACATCACAATGACAAAAGTACTTGGAATACTGTAAACTATTACTGAAATATTACACTACTCTCTGGCTAATAAGAGAATTGACACATTTGGGGACATATACATACAATGACAAGCTTATTTTAGTCCCTATTCAAAGTTCCCATAGATTTAAAATTTTTATTTATATTGGCACTATTTGAAAGTTTTACTGATGGCCCATTAATATCACAAAGAGTCAAAGTAAAATTGTTTTATGCTTTTTAATTTATATTTTTGTATACGTAAAATTATATTTACAAAAATAAAAATTAAACTAGAAAGAAAAATAGCAATCTAAAAGTTAATGATAGTATGTCAAAATTCATAAATACTCTTAAGAAAACATGATTTAAAAATATACTGGTCACTCCCCAAAAAATGAAATACTAAGGTATCAATCTAACAAAATGTGTATAAGATCTATACAAGGAAAACTACAAAGTTCTGATGAATGAAATCAAAGAACTAAACGAATGGATAAATATTCCATGTTTAGAGAAAGGATGACTGAATATTGTCACGATGTCAGTTCTTCCCAACTTATCTATAGATTCAATGCAATCACAATCAATATCCCAGGAAATGACTTTGTGGATATGGACAAGCTGATTCTAAAGTATATGGAGAGGCAAATGTCCCAGAAGAGCCAACACAATATTGAAGGAGAAGAACATAGTTGAAAGACTGACACTACTTGACTTCAAGACTTAACACTAAAGCTATAGTAATCAAGGAAGTGTGATATTTGTGAAAGAATAGACAAATAAATCAATGGAACAGAAGAAAAAGCCCAGAAATAGGCCCCCATAAATACAGTTAACTTCTCTTTGACAAAGGAGAAAGGACAATACAATGGAACAAAGATAGTCTCTTCAACAAATAGTGTTCGAACAACTGGACATCTACATACGAAAAAATGAATCTAGACACAGATCTTACATCCTTCACAAAAGTTAGCTCAAAATGGACTATAGACCTAAATATAAAATGTAAAACTATAAAAACTCCTATAAGGTAACATAGGAGGAAATATAGATGACCTTGGTCATAGTGATGCCTTTTTACAATACCAAAGAAATGATCCATGAGAGAAATAATAGGTAAGCTATATGTTTTTTAAATTAAAAACTTCTGCCTTGTGAAAGACAATGTCAAGAGAATCAACAGAGTAGGAAAAATATTTGCAAAAGACACATTTGTTAAAGGACTGCTACTGAAAATATACAAAGAAACCTTCAAACTCAACAGTAAGAAATATTTTTTATATCTATGTATATACTTTCTCTTTTATGTCAGTGACACCAATTATACTTATGTTGTGACATTTGTTTATGTCCTCCACATCTGTTATTTCTTCCGCAACTTTTAAAATTGTTTTCCTATTTTCTCTGCAGTTAGTGATTGTTGCAAGCTTTCTTGGGATATAATTCATTTTTATATTATCACTCCCTTGAAAGGTTAAAATTTATTTTTAGCTGTGTATGTTTTCTTATAAGTTATTTTGCTTTGTTATGGTGAGAGTGAATTCCCCTTTACTCCCTTGCCTATTTATTTGAGATCTGTTTGTCTTCCCTTCCAATCTAGAGTTTAAGAGCTAAGGATTTTATATTTTTCACTGGTATACCACTAAAATCTGTGTGTGTGTTTGTGTCTGCATGCTTGTGTGTGGAGGTGGTCAACTTAACTGGATCATGTGAGTTTTCATTTGAGGAGCAGTTTGGGAACTGCTCTTTTGTTTCTGATTTTAAAAAATGTTTCTTATAATCATTTATTCTCTTTAATCTAGAGTACTGTTTTCCCTAAGGGATAGCATGACGCAGACTCTTCCTACTAATTTATATGGGGCCCTGGAAGATGAAGAGCTTCTAGTTGTTTCTCCTACACTTAAAGAAAACCTACGGTAGTAGAAAGTTACTTCTGCACTTACAACTTTTCTATTATTTTTTCCTAGCTGCCTAGACTCTCCTTTAATTTGCATATATCCAAATTGTGCATTATTGTTGAGAAGTCTTAATACATTCTAATTTACCTTTCCCACTAATGTGGGTAGCATTGAGGCAAGCACTGGAAACTTCAAATGTTCCTACACAATCTCTTCCTTTCTTTCTTTAGCTACACTTTTCTAAAGTTTATGTCAAGAAGTTACAAGCATTTCATTTTTTCAATGGCAGCTAATGAATTGCTTTGCCATGTACAATATTCCAGATTTTGTTTATTTTTAACCAGCAAAAGGGGAGAGATGTTGTTTGATTCATATTAATCTTCACTATCTCTGAGCTTCTCCAATGTCTTATTTTCCTTAAATCATATCAACTAACTGTTATAGCATGTCAATACCATTTTAATACTATGTTGTTCAAGAGTATGCATTTACAGTCATGAATTATCAGTTAATTTTTACAAGGAAAACTATTCTTTGTTTATATATATATACTTTTTTTCTGTGTTTGTTTATCATTTAGTTTTTCAAACCTTTGAAGTATGGAGATGATAAAGGACAAATAAAATATTCCTTTATGGTAAATGGTAAAATGGGATAGAAACATAACTAAAATAGTAATATTTAATGGAAGTTGAACAGAAAGAGAAATCACTGAAGACTGGTCTGTCCAAAGCAGATTGAACCTTCTGCTTTGTAGAAGGTGTGAGATGAGCCTGGACTTCAAAATGGGGAAGGCTCTGGATGGACAAATGAGAAGGTGGAGAGCATCCAAAGTGAGTAAGGAACAGGGTAAAAAGTCAAAATAAAGTCCAAGAGCAGGATTAAGTATTTTGTATCCAGTTTCTTAGGTACTTTGGCCAGGACTAAGCATTGTGTTGGAGAAAAGGGGTGTGCCAAAATCAGAAAATTTATCTGAGTCAAATTATGGAGGTCCTTGACTGTTATTCTGAAGAGAATCATCTTTTCTCTCTTTATCTCTTTTTTGTTGTTGTTGCCAGAAATAACAGATAGTGACAGAGTAGTTGCACTGGAATATAACACGATAGATAGCAGTGTTTTAGGATAACAAATCAGTCAGGGCTGGACAATATGGACTTAAGGGAGGCAGGCATAAAAGTAAGGCAGTTTTTGTTATGATCCATAAATTAGATCATGATGTCTTAAAATAGCAACTATAACATTAGTATGATGGCAAATATTTTTTAGTGCCACAAAATGTTGGGAATATAGAAGTGAGCAGTATGATTCCCAGCCCTATTATCCCAGAGTTCACAATCCAGCAGAGAACACAGGTATTCTTTTTTAAAAATCTCTTGTGTGATGAATGCTGATAAGGAGATATTAAGTGAAAAACTATATCTGGGAAATTATACTAATCTGGGAGGATCAGGGAATGCCCTTAATAGTGACTTTGAAACTTGGTGCTACAGACTGACTGTTTGAGTCCCAACCCCCACCAAAAATTCAGATGTTGAAATCTTAACCCCTTATGTGATTGTATTTGGAGATGGAGTCTTTGGTAGGTAAGTAGGTTGTGAGGTTGGAGTCCTCATGAATGGAAACAGTGCCTTTATAAGAAGAGACAGAACATAGCTTGCTTCTTCTTTGCTACCATGTGGGGATACAATGAGAAGATGGCCATCTGCAAATCAGGAAGATGGCCATCTGCAAATCAGGCTCTCACCTGACATCCTATCTACCAGCACCTTGATCTTAGACTGAGATCTCCAGACTGAGAAATAAATGTTTGTTGTTTAAGCCACCCAGTCTATGGTAATTTTGTTATAGCAGAAGTAAACTGACTAAGATACTTAGCCCTGAAAACAAATTAAGAGTTAGCTATGTAAATGATGAGGGGGTCGGGGGGGGAGAGAGTCTAGTGAATATTTCAAGCAGAAAAAAGAGACTATGTAAAGGCCTTGAGGTACTAGATAAATATCATGGTCAGTTTTCTGGAATTTTCTATGATATCCAAGAGCCTTTGATGAGCAAAATGATTGAAAAGACTTAACTACATTTAAGCTGAGCAAACTTGATCTGAATTATCTTGCTAAGCATGTTGCCTCTTTTATAAAAATTATAAAATGCATTAAAAAGTTGTGAGAGTCTGGGCTTCCCTGGTGGCGCAGTGGTTGAGAGTCTGCCTGCTGATGCAGGGGACACGGGCTTGTGCCCCGGTCCGGGAAGATCCCACATGCCACGGAGCGGCTGGGCCCCTGAGTCATGGCCGCTAAGCCTGAGTGTCCGGAGCCTGTAAGCTTAGTAACACATGCCATGACATCAGAGCACAAACCCCAACATTGAAATTATGCAGTGGCAGAAAAGAACACGATTCAGAAATGAGTTCTAAGGCCTGGGGTACTATGATAAGAAACAAGACCAGCCAATAACTATAACAGAGATCATATTAGTTATGGGAAAGGGCTATTTATCTTTGGAAGGAGAAGGGTGGAGGGGAAAAGTAAACATTTTAATCAAATCCAATACTTTGTTGTTGATTTCTCTTTGCCAGACATACCTTGTAGAATACTTACAATGCTTCTGACATTGAGATATTTGGCCAAAGCTATTGGATTAGTCAAGGTAAAAGCTCTGCTCCTGGTGTAATCTCTTGAATTTCATTTATATGTGATTTATTCCTTTCTCCACAAGAAGGCTATTTTTATTGATAAAATTAATGAAATTGAGAATCCCAAAGGGAATTTGATGTTCACTCACACAAAATAGGTTTGCAAAAGGTAAGAAGCAGCCAAGAAAAAGATTCAACTACATAAAGATTGTGCTTCTTCTCTTCCTTTTGTTTTCTGTTTTCTTTTCTGTTGCAAAGTAAACACTAGTCAGATTTTCTGTCCTTTTATGTGTTAGTCAATTAGTTATCCTTGAAGTTTCAAATTACTGAAAGCAATGTTCCTAAACTTGAAATGCAGGGTTTTGTTATTCAAAAAAGTTAATGTCATTTACTGCCATTAAGGCTGCACCTGCCTGTAGTTGGAAACTTTCACACAATGTCAAATCTGCAAAGATTTTTAAAGTAAACTCTCTACTGGGGTTGTTGGTATTATCGTATTTGCATCATTAAAGTTAGGACAAATGTCAAAAATATCTTGACAAGCCTTAAAGGTGTCTTATTTTCATAGCCTCAGTTAGGGTTTCGTATCAGGCTGAGCTATCATAGCTTCCCCAATGTTTTAAAATAATGCCCTGGTTAATATTTAATGTAACTACAGTAGGTCTTATTGAGCTTTATGTCAACCAAAGACATCAAATACAGAGAAAAAATAAATTTACAGTCATAATAAAATAAAATGATAATAATTCCTAATGAATACACATCAGACCCATTTTTATTTAGTGTCAAAATGATAGATATGGCAGAAATATAAGCTATAGGTCTTTGTTCTTGCACATATGGTTTTAGTCTGGAGTTGGTATTTAGTTTTCAGACCCTGAGAATGGTAGCACTCTAAGGACATTATTCCTCAGAGACCAGTCCCTCTTGTTTTAAATCTAAGGCCCAGAAGAGACAAACAGAAAGTTTCAATGTTAAATCAGCATGAGAGCAAGAAGAGAGTCTACTCTTCAATCTACTTCAATCACTCTTCTGAACCCTCTTCACTGTGTTCCAAACACTTCTAAGTTGTCAAATGCAATGGACATATTCACTCTATATCTTATCTCACACTTCGGTGGTGCTGACCTTCTCATTTACCCTGTTTCATGCATCTCTTTTTTTTCCTGGATTCCTCAGATCCATTGTCCTGGCTCATATCCTGCTCCCTGGCACCTCCTTCATAGACTCTAATCATAAATCAAGAGTCTCTTCTCCTCCCATTGAACATTCTGCTCCAATTAGTTCATCTATTCCTAATCAACCCCCACAGTGTAGGGCTTCCATATAATATATCACTCAAATTGGAGCAATTTTTAGAGTAAGGGGGGTGCTATTAATAGTTCTATAAAGATAACAGGAATACACTGGGACTTTTCTGGGCAAACCTGGATGCACGGTCACTCTATCCATATGAAATGATAGAATGCAAAAATGGATTCAATTCTCCACCTCTTCCTGTATCCAAGCCTTTGACCTTGTTACTTTGTAGTCCCCACCCTCTTTCACTCTGGGCTTTGGCCAATAGAATGAGAAGGGAATTATGTTATGCCCATTCAAGCCTAGTCCTCAAGAGAATATGCACAAGTCTGTTGGTTCTCTTGTATAGTTGAGCTTACTTGTCTTTGTGCCTGAGCCTCTTTGTGAGAACACATCCAGCCTACCCTGTGGGAGGAATGTGAGAAACATGTAGAAGATGAGACATGTGGAAGATTTTGAAGGCACTCCAATGACGTTACCAGAAGATGAGATACACAGCGGCTTGGCCTGAAAACAGATATATGAAAGAGCCCAGGTGAAATCAGATCTTCCCAGATAAGCCCAATCTTTACTGATGACCCACAAAATTATGAGCTAGAGAAATAATTCTTATATTAAAAGCTAAACATATTTGGGATGTTTTATTATGTAGCATTATTGTGGCAGTAGATAACTCACACAACTAGCTGAAATCTCCTGAGATTCAGATTCACATACTAAATATCTTTACCTAAATACCCTAAAGACACTTCAAACTAAATAAACCCAAAATGAAGTTATAAAAGTTTCCATAAATGTATTCCTTTACCTATATTCTTTATCTCAGAAGCCCAGTTTTTCAAGTTAAAAATCTGGGGCCATATTAAATGTTCAATCTTTCCCAATTCTGATAGGAAAGTTATTCTTATTGTGTCTATCTCATATATCTTTATAAATCAAGTTTTTGTTCTATTACCACTCACTGGGCCTTAGCCTTTCTCAATCAGGGGTCTAGCAAGAGACTTAAGCCCTAATGTTGTAATACACCCATTGAATATACTATATTTATCTCTTACACATTCAGAAATCCAGAATTAGAGAATTGCAAAAGTATCACTCAATTTTCTATAGTGTTTAATTCCCTTGAAGAATCCAGATTGAAAAAGGTTAGGAGGCCTTGCTCAGTTTTCACCTGGACTATTTCATTAGTCTATCTGGTTATTTTACCTTTAGCCTCACCTTCTTCTAATTGGTCCTCCATAAGTTATATTTGCTTTAGCCTTTGTCATTGTTTTTCACCTGTCAGTGAATTGTATTTAAGAGGTAAAGTTTGATTCTCTCTGATAAGATGCTAACAAAATTAAAACAATGGTATATTTAACATATTCTTAATACCTTTATACTGCTTCCTTTGCTATCAGTAACAATACTTAGGTAAGAAAGCCTGCTGCTGTCATGTCATGATTTTTATGATGGCTATTATCACCCTATGATTGTGCTGAGTATTTGATAGAGAGTTGAAAATAAATGGAAGAGTCGTTCCATGAGCCAGTTTGCTCATATGGATGTGGACCTGGTGCACACTTACATCAAAGCACATTGTCGATCCAGAATGACAACTCTCGACCTGAGGGCTTGATGTGTCTTTCAAGGCGTTACATCCTCTCAGTTAAAATGCTTTCATATATATTATAATGCCTTCCTGAGGTGAGAACTGTGAGCTTTATTTGTAAAGCAACAGAATTTTCTAAAATCTGCACTAACTTGCCAAGGTTTCCTCTGTAATTTAATCAGGGCATCAATCAGCAAGGTTAGGTCATACAAGCTAATATTTCTTTACAGCTTAGATACAGTTGAATGATTTTTGTGATAACTAGAGGCAAAATGTTAGTTCCTCATGACATTTAACAGTTCCTGGAGTCATTATTTTGACAGCATCTATTTGACCTGAGAAACTTCTTGCCTATAGAAACAGTCTTAGGGCAAAATTTGCTTATATAAAAATTCAAGAATGAAAATGACCTGAAAGGTCAATTTTAATCATCTATTAAAAATAAACACAGGCTTCTGAGTAAGATGATGATATGGGCACAAGCTACTAACTCTCCCACCCATAGTTTGTAAGAATGACCAGGAAAAAATGAAAACAAAGAACAAATGCTCTAATCCTGAAACTAAGAAACTTGTTATCAGATTACCCAAGATATCAAGGAATGTCTGCTAAATACATTACACACCAAATTAGCTAGAAGAATGCATAAAGATCTGGTTTGTAGTTTTAAAAACAGCAGCATTGGGACTACCCTGGTGGCACAGTGGTTAAGAACCCACATGCTGATGCAGAGGACACGAGTTCGATCCCTGGTCCGGGAAGATCCCACATGTCACGGAGCAACTAAGCCTGTGCACCACAAGTACTGAAGCCTGCACACTCTAGGACCCATGCTCCGCAACAAGAGAAGCCACTGCAATGAGAAGCCTGCATACTGCAATGAAGAGTAGCCCCCACTTGCCACAAATAGAAAAAGCTTGTGAGCAACAACAAAGACCCAACACAGCCAGAAAAAAAAAAGGAAAGAAAGAAAAACATCAAAAAAATAAATAAAAAAGAGCCTGGAAGAAAACCCCACTAAAACCTCCTTATGGAACAGAGGGGAATTTATGGGACTAGAGTTCGTAATATACAGAAGGTCACTGCAGCAAGGAGTGTTTTCGGGAACAAGTGTCTAAAGTATAAGCAGAATACCCAGTGGGAGCTCCCTCTAGATTTGAATGGGTCACAAAACCTCAGAAGCTGACCTTCCTTTTGGGAAAGGACTAAGAAAAGAAAAAGTTCACAGAGTCTTAAGGTTTCTTTTTGAAAAGGTCATGCAAAATAATTGGAAAGTCAGCACACTTAGACCCGTTCTCAATTGAGTTATTTCATCTTGGTTTTTTTCGTTAAACCAGAAGATCCTTGAAATGATGCTAAAAGAAGAAGAGGGTAATTTTAAAGAATCAGAGAAAGTAACTCTCTCTGAAATCCATTCACTAACAAAGAAAGGATAAATATCTAGAAAACTGCTGCATCATACTTCCAAAATATTCAAGACAACTTAGCATCAAACAACTTAGCATCTATGAAGTTAGAGAAAGCAGTGGTACAGTAGGAAATATCTGAAATGAGGATCATGTAATGCATCCCAGACATAGGGGTATTTGTAAAAATGGGATACAGAATGATAAACCCCACTCAGGAAAGGAATTCAAAACTATAAATAATTTTTATATATGTAGAATGTGTATTTTAAGTTTAATGTATCAGTCCCATGTGATCAAATGTTTTCTGCTAATTGGATATGTACCACTTATGGCTCACTCATCCAGAAGTGTTTTACAAGAGTAAGGCCACTGACAGGTTCTTAGGTTGGTCAGGTAAGGCGAGTGTCACAGTTTCCTGAACCTGCATCAGCAGCTAGCTGAAGACCCAAGGGAGATCAGAGTGGCTGTACCAAGAATGTCCCTTCCAAGTGCTCTCACTCTTATACCCCAAGTTGGAAAAAAAATGTGGATGTGAACTACCATATTCTGTCAAGCCTGTTGAGTATGAATCCATGACTTAAATATATTATTTATGTGAAAACTGAATATTTTCCTGCCATGCAACAAGTCAGACTGGAATCAAATCTTGGTGTCTGGTAAAAACAACAGGATTTTGTACAACGACAGCTCTATGCAAATGAAACAAGCTATTATAATATGAGTCGAATTAAAGCTCTTCGAGGGTGTTCCCTAACACTGGCTGTGGCAGGTAGCAGACATGGATGTGAATCAGAGACCTGGAGAAGGAAAGCAGAAGCTACTTCTTAGTTCTTCAGGGGGATACACAGAACAACCCTAAATGGGGTTACGTGTGTAGTGCTTAATTGTTTACAGACATTAAAAGAACTATAACTACATGGCTCTTCCATGGAGCAAGGGAAAACATAATTACCTAATTAAAATCTGCAAGGGAGCTACAAACATAAATAAGTTATTTTATAAATGTTAATTAGTAAAAACTCATAATTTTTAACTTTGCACCTAACTTAGAGGAGGGTAAAGAGATGAATTAGATGAAGATGATAAAAATAGATGACAGACTTGGCAATAATACTGTAATAATTTTGTATGGTGACAGTCACTAGACAATGTGATAATCAATTTGTAATGTATATAAATGTTGAATTACTATCTTGTACACCTGAAACTAATACAATACTGTATGTCAACTATACTTCAATTTTTTAAATTAAAAAAACCCACAAGAGCATAAAAGTCAGATTGCTTAATTTCTTAGCTAGGTTACACAGATCACATAACTGGCATATGTTTATGATATGTATATTCGACAATATGTCCTATTAATCTTTAAAGAATAACTAATACTTCAGTAGTTTGAGATGCCAAAATAAAATCCAGACTATTATCAGACCTAGTTAAATAATTCATAATATCTATTAAATATCATTGAAAACCTCCCATGCGCACACACATGTATGTGCGCACATGCACACACACGTATAGATGATAGGTCTGGGAAATCAAATATATGTTTAAGAGCAGGGTCAGAAAGAGAAAACAAAAAAGATAAATCAGAAAAATTAATTATTAAAATAATGTGAATAAAAATGACTTGACTATTATAAGTATAGCGTAGCCAAGACATGGAAACAACCTAAGTGTCGATCAAGAGATGAATGGATAAAGAAGATGCAGTATGGGACTTCCCTGGTGGCGCAGTGGTTGAGTGTCCACCTGCCAATGCAGGGGACATGGGTTCGTGCCCTGGCCTGGGAAGATCCCACATGCTGCGGAGTGGCTAGGCCCATGGCCATGGCTGCTGAGCCTGTGTGTCCGGAGCCTGTGCTCTGCAATGGGAGAGGCCACAACAGTGAAAGGCCCGTGTATCGCAAAAAAAAAAAAAAAGTTGTGGTATATATGTTCAATGGAATACTACACAGTCATAAAAAAGAATGAAATTTTGCCATGTGCAACAACACAGAGGGACTTGGAGGGTACTACACTTAGTGAAATAAGTCAGACAGAGAAAAACAAATACTAAATGCTATAATTTATATATGGAATCTAAAAAATAAAACAAAGTAGTGAATATAACAAAAAAGAAAGACCCACAGATATAGAAAACAAACTAGTCATTACCAGTGAGGAGAGGGAAGGGGGGAGGGGCAAGATAGAAGGGAGGATGTATGTATACATCCTGCTGTTTTATACTATGTATAAAATAAATAAGCTACAAGGAGATGTTATACAGCATGGGGAATACAGCCAATATTTTAATATAACTATAAATGGAGTATAATCTTTAAAAATTGTGAATCACTATGCTGTACACCTGAAATTTACATAATACTGTAATTCAACAATACCTCAATAAAAGATTTAATGCCTTGAATTAGATACAAAGATTAGAGTCAACATTTTTTATTTAAAATAAGAAAGTGTGCTTATCAAGAATCAGTAAATTAAGAAATCCTATGGATCCATGCTTGAAGGGAATCCAATAATTACCAAAAGGTGAATCAAAAAACAAACTCAAGAACGTACTGAACATATTGCTGTAACAATACCAGCAGTAAATGATATCACCAACTAACCAGAGTTGTTTAAACATCTGATATTAAAATAAACCTTGATAATAAAGGTAAACAATAAAAAGACGTTTAATTCATCCTACAGTTCATGTTGTATTTAATGGAAAGAAAAAATTGCTTTATTTTGTTTTGGGAACAAAAATACAGCATTCCAAAACTTATGGAATGTTTCTACAGCATTGCCTAGAAGGAAATTCGTAGCTGTAAATGGTACATTAAAAATAATAAAGATCACAATGATAACCTAACCTTTCACACTAAGAAAGGAGAAAATGAGAAAACTAAATCTAAAGCAAGCAGACGGAATAAAATAATAAATATTAAAGTGGAAATAAATGAAATAGAGGATTTTTTTAAATACATAGAAAATCAATAATAAAAGTTGATTCTTTGAAAAGAACAATAAAATTGACAAATCTTGGCCTAACTGATCAATAGAAAAGGAGAGAAGGGACTTCCCTGGTAGCACAGTGATTAAGAATTTGCCTGCCAATGCAGGGGATGTGGGTTCAATCCCTGGTGCAGGAAGATCCCACATGCCATGGAACAATTAAGTTCGTGCGCCATAACTACTGAGCCTGTGCACTAGAGCCCTCGAGCCACAACTACGGAGCTCACATGCCACAATTACTGAAGCCTGCACGACCTAGAGCCCATGCACTGCAACTACTGTGTCCACGCGCTACAACTACTGAAGCTCGCACACTCTGAGGTCCGCATGCTGCAACTACTGAAGCCTGTGTGCCTAGAGCCCATGCTCCACAACAAAAGAAGCCACCGCAATGAGAAGCCCATACACCGCAATGAAGAGTAGCCCTGCTCGCCACAACAAGAAAAAGCTCACGTGCAACAACGAAGACACAACACAGCCAAAAGAAAACAAAAAAACAAAAAACAGCAGCATTAAGAAGTACTCGAAAGAAAAGAGCCTGGAAAACCACCTTAGAGAACAGAGAGGAATCAATCAATCAATCAGTAAATCAAAAGAAAAGGAGAGAAGACCCAAATTATTAAAATCAAGAATGAAAAAGGGGATCAACATGGCAGAATAGAAGGAAATGGAGCCCACCTCCTCCTACAAATACATGAAAAATACATCTACATGTGGAACAATTCTCACAGGATACCTACTGAACGCAGGCAGAAGATCTCATACAACTAAAGTTGTAAGAAAGATTACCACATAACCCAGTAGGATGAAAAAACAAAAAAAGGAATTGGGACTGGGCCTGTGTCCCTGGGAGGGAGCTGTGAAAGAGGAAAGGTTTCCTCACCCTGGGAAGCCCCTTCACTGGCTGGGAGATCAGCGAATACAGCAGCCAGACTGAGGCAGGCAGTACCAAGAGACACCAGCACAGATGGTCCTGGCCACCTCCCTGCACTATCAAGCCCAAGACCTGAATCCTCTGGGTCACATGGGGACTAGAGGCTGAAACTCGGGCTTCAGCTGACAGATCTGAGAAGAGGACTGGGGTTGGCTGTGTGGAGACAGCCTGAAGTTGCCAGAGTGTGGTCCAAACCACAACAAGGGTGTACAAAGGACAGAGCCTGAGTGCACCACAGAAGCCCAGTTGTTACCACGTGACTAAGGGAGGGGCCCTGCCAAAGCAGCCTTACTCTTGGCATGCTCACAAGGGAGGCAGCTCCACCTCTACGAGCTCTGGGAGTGCGCAAGTGCCAGCTGGTGACCCACACATGGAGCAGGGGCTGAAATCTGAGCACTGTCCCAGCATCTATGCGATCCATGGATTTATGCCACTGTTAGCAGCTTTGAAATCTCAGGGCCTGCAGCACATCCGAGCAGAGTACTGCCCTGACTGGGGCAGGTCTGGTGCTAGCAGCTGTGGGCTTTGCCAGCTGGGGCACAGTGAGGCAGGGCCAGTGTATCAGCTGATTCTGTAGCTCCCAAGATGGGTCCAAATATGTGATTATAGAAGTCCTGGTGCCTGACTTCAGCAGATCTGTGCCAATGGATCTGCACTGGGGGCTTTTTCAGCACAGCACCTTAGGGACACTCAGGCCGACAGCCTGTCCCACGATTGAGGCAGGCCAAGGGCAGTGCCAACAAAAGTGTACTTTTGTTGGCACTGCCCTTGGCCTGCCTCAACCGTGGCAGGCCACGGTTGGGATCAAAAGTGGGAGCATGCATAACAGGTGACAGGTGACACCACAGACTTCTGGGTGGACAGTTCCTGCAGAGGAATACTCAGTGGCTCTCTCAGCAGAAATGCTCCAGTCCTGCCCACCTCACACCACAGCTCAGAAACAGATCTGGGGGATTCTACTCCAACAACTGGGGAGTAGACCCTGCCCGCAACAGGGCTGTGACAACCATAGAGCAAAGAGGAGGCCCAGTTCAAAATCCAGTGCAGGTTCTGCTTATCACAATACTAATCACACCCCCTGATCAGGGGGATAAAGGCCAGCACACATTGAGAAAAGACATAGCAGGCATCCATACTAAAAACAGCCCTCACACTAAAAATATTAGACTTATGCATGCTACATAGGGACACTCCCACATAAAAATACCCCTTTAAGGCAACAGTAGATAACTTTATTCTCATCTCATAGAGTCAGAGAAATATAAGTAAAATGAAGAAGTGGGTGAAACTCCCAATTAAAAGATCAAGAGAATTCCCCTAATAAAGCAATGAAACAGACCTCTCCAGTTTACTAGGGCCCCAAGGTCAAAAAGGAGGTAATAAAAATACTGAAGGAATTAAGAAAGGTTATCGATAGAAATGTAGATTACTGTAAAAAAGAACTAGAAACTATAAAGAGGAGCCAATCAAATTTAGAAAACATTTGCTTGAACAAAAGCTGAGCTAAAGGCAATAAATAGCAAACTGAATAATGCAGAAGAACAAATAAGTGATCCTGAAGATAGAATAATGGAAATCACCCAATAAGAACAGCAGACAGAAAGAAAAATGAAAAAAAATGAAAGCAATATATGAGACCTATGGAATAATATAAAGTGTGCCAATCCACACATAATAGGGATCCCAGAAGGGGAAGAAACAGAAAAGGGGATCAAAAATGTGTTTGAAGAAATTATGGCTGAAAACTTCCCAAACCTAAAGAAGGAAACACATATCCAGATACAGGAAGCACAGAGGGTTCCAAAAAAAGATGAACCAAAACAGACCTACACCAAGACATGTTATAATTAACATGGTGAAATTTAAAGATGAAGAGAGGATTCCAGAGGCAGCAAGAGAAAAACAAAGATTGAATTACAAGGGAATCCCCATAAGGCTATCAGCTGATTTCCCTACAGAAATGTTTCTCACCAGGAGGGAGTGGCAAGATATATTCAAAGTCCTGAAAGGGAAAAACTTGCAACCCAGGATACTCTACCCAGCAAGATTATCATTTAGAACAGGAGAGAGAAATAATTTCTCAGACAAGCAAAAACTAAAAGAATACAGCAATACTAAACAGATCCTAAAATAAATATTGAAAGTTCTTATCTAAATAGAAAAGAAGCAAGAATCTATAAGAAAGAAAAACCAAAATTGAAAAGTAAATCACTTAAACAAGCCAGTACACAGATTTACAAAAAAAAAAAAAATTGTGAAAGCTATGATAACTACAATGAACAGCAAAAGGATAAACATGAAGATGTAAAACAGGACACCAAAATGATAAAATGTGGGGGAGAGGAGGAAGAAAATGTAGATTTTTTTTTTTTAGAATGTGTTTGAGTCTATATGACTACCAGTCTAAAGCAAATAGATATAGTAATGTGTTAACATACTTGAAAAACAGGGTAACCACATATAAAAAGCATACAATAGATTAAAAAAAAAACTCAAGTGTAATAAAGAAGAAAACCATCAAAACACAAAAGGAAAAACAAAAAGTAAAAGGAAGAAGAAATATAAAATCAACTGGAAAACAAGGATTAAAATGGCAATAAATACATATCTATCAATAACTACTATAAATGTCAATGTATTAAATGCTCCAATCAAAAGACATAGAGTGGTAGAATGGATAATCAAACAAGAGCTTACAATGTGCTGCCTACATGAGACTCACTTTAGGGCAAATGACACACATTCATTGAAAGTGAGGGTTGGAAAAAAATATTTCATTCAAACAGAAATGACAAGAAAGTGGGGGTAGCAATACTCATATGAGAAAAAAAAAGACGTTAAAACACAGGCCATAAAGAAAGATAAATAAGGATATTATATGATGATAAAAGGATCAATACAAGAAGAGGATATTACTCTCATTAACATGTATGAATCCAATATAGGGGCACCTAAATACAAAAAAAAAAAAAAAAAACAGAAAACAAAAAAGAAGCAAATACTAACAGACATAAAGGGAGAAATTGGTGGGAATACAATAATAGTAGGAGACTTCAACATGTCACTAAGGGAAATAGATACTAAATAGAACAGTTAGATTTAATTGATATTTTCAGGACATTACATCCCCCAAAACCAGAATGCATATTCTTTTCAAGTGCACATGGAATATTCTCTAAGATAGATTGCATACTAGAACACAAAACAAGCCTTGACAGATTTAAGAGGATAGAAATTATTTCAATTATCTTTTCTGACCACAACACCATGAAACTAGGAATCAACTATGGAAAGAGAAACAAGAAAAAAAAAGATTGCATGGAGACAATATGCTACTAAAAAACCAATGAGTCAATGATAAAATCAGAGAGGAAATTAAGAAATACCTTGAGACAAATGACAATGAAAACACAACCAGATAAAATCTACAGCATGAAGCAAAAGCAGTCCTTAGAGGTAAGTTCATAGAGATACTGGCCATCCTCAAAAAACAAGAAAAATCTCAAACAACCTAACCTACCACCAAAAAGAATTAGAAAAAGAAGAACAAACAAAACATAAAGTCAGCTGAAGGAAGGAAATAATAAAGATCAAAGAGGAAATAAATAAAATAGAGATTAAAAAAATAGAAAAATCAATAAAACCAAGAGCTGGTTCATTGAAAGGGTAAACAAAGTAGACAAACCTCTGGCCAGGCTCACCAAGAAGAAAAGAGAGAGAGGACCCAAGTAAACACTATAATAAATGAAAGAGGAGAAATAACAATGGATACTGCAGAAATACAAAAATACATAATAGAATACTATGAACCATTATATGCCAAAAAATTGTACAACCTAGAGGAAATGGACAAGTTTCAGAAACATACAGCCCACCAAAACTGAATCAAGAAAAATAGATAATTTGAACAGACTGATCACTAGAAGTGAAATAGAATCTGTAATTAAACAAACAAACAAAACAAAAAAGACTTCCTGCAAACAAAAGTCCAGGACCAGATGGATTTACTGGGGAATTCTAACAAACATACAAAGAAGAACTTAAACTGATTTTTTCTCAAACTCTTAACAAAAGTTTGAAGAGGAGGCAACACTCCCCAAATTATTCTATGAAGCCATTATCATCCTAATACCATAACCAGACAAAGACACTACCAGAAAAGAAAATTATAGGCCAATATCTTTGATTAATATAGATGCAAAAAATTTCTAGCCAACCAATCCAACAATACATAAATAAAGATCATACACCACGATCAAGTTGGATTCACCCCAGGGTCACAAGGATGGTTCAAAATACACAAATTAAACAATGTGATACACTGATCAACAAAAGAAAAGACAAAAACCATAAGACTGTCTCAATATATGCAGAAAAAGCATTTGATAAAATTCAACATCCATTCATGATTAAAAACTCTTACCAAAGTGGGTATAGAAAAAACATATCTCAACATGATAAAAGCTATGTATGACAAACACACAGCCAATATAATACTCAATGGTAGAAAGCTGAAATCCTTCCCACTATAATCTGGAACAAGACAAGGATGCCCACTCTCACCACTTCTATTCAACATAGTATTGGAAGTTCTAGCCATAACAATCAGACAAGAAAAGAAATAAAAGGTATTCAAATTGGAAGGAAATGGGTAAAATTGTCATTATATGCAGATGACATGATACTATATAAAGAAAACCCTAAAGACTCCACACAAAAACTACTAGAACTGATAAATGAATCCAGCAAAGTAGCAGGATACAAGATTAACGTACAGAAATTGGTTGTATTTCTTTACACAAATAATGAAATATCAGAAATGTAAAGTGAAAAAAAAAATCCCTTTTAAAATTTCATCCAAAAAATAAAATACTTAGGAGTAAACCTGAACAAGGAGGTGAAAGACTTATATGCTGAGAACTATAAAACATTGATAAATTAAAGACGATTCTAAGGAATGGAAACATATTCCATGCTTTTGGATTGGAAGAATTAATATTGTCAAAATGGCCATAGTACCCAAATTAATCTATAGATTTAATGCAATCTCTATCAAATTTCCCATGACATTTCTCACAGAACTAGAACAAATAATCCTAAAATTTATATGGAACCACAAAACACCCAGAATTGCCAAAGAAATCCTTAGGAAAAAGAACAAAGCTAGCAGCATAACCCTCCTAGAATTCAGACAATATTACAAAGCCATAGTAATCAAACAGCATGGTATTGGCACAAGAACAGTCACATGGTTTAATGGAACACAATAGAGAGCCCAGAAATACACCCACATGGTCAATTAATCTTTGACAAAGGAGGCCAGAATACACAGTGGAGAAAACACTGTCTCTTCAGCAGGTGATGTTGAGAAAGTTGGACAGCTGCATGTAAATCAATGAAGCTACACACTCCCTCACACCATACACAAATATAAACTCAAAATGGCTTAAAGAGTTAAATATAAGACATGGCACCATAAAACTCCTATAAGAGAACATTGGCAAAACATTCTGTGACATAAATCATAGCAATGTTTTCTTAGGTCAGTCTCCCAAGGCAATAGAAATAAAAGCAAAAATAAACAAATGGAACCTAATCAAGCTTACAAGCTTTTGCACAGCAAAGGAAACCATAAAATGAAAAGGCAATTTATGGAATGGGAGAAAATATTTGCAAACAGTGTGACCAACAAGGGCTTAATTTCCAAAATATACAAAGAGTTCATATAACTCAATAACAAAAAAACAAACAACACAATAAAAAATGGGCAGAAGACCTAAATAGAAGGTCTTCTTCCAAAGAAGATTTACAGATGGCCAACAGGCACATGAAAAGAAGCTCAACATCACTAACTATTAGAGAAATGTAAATCAAGACTACAATGAGGTATCACCTAACAGCAGTCAGAATGGCAATCATTAAAAAGTCTACAAATAACAAATTCTGGAGAGGGTGTAGAGAAAAGGGAACCCTGCTACACTATTGGTGGGAATGTAAATTGGTGCAGCCACTATGGAAAACCGTGTGGAGGTTCCTTAAAAAACTAAAAATAGAGTTGTGATATGATCCAACAATCCCATTTCTGGACATATATCCAGAGAAAACTCTAATTTGTAAAGATAATGCACCCCAATGTTCACAGCAGCACTATTTACAGTAGCCAAGACATGGAAGCAACCTAAATGTCCATCAGCAGGTGAATAGATAAAGATGATGTGATATATATATAATGGAATACTACACGGCCCTAAAAACGAATGAAATAATGCCATTTGCAGCAACATGGATGACTTAGAGACTATCATATAAGTGAAGTGAGTCAGAAGAAAAATACAAATACTGTATGGTATCATTTTTATGTGGAATCTAAAATATATTACAAATGAACTTATTTACAAAAAAGAAACAGATTCACAGACCTAGAAAACAAATGTTACCAAAGGGGAAGGGGGTAGGGGAGGGATAAATTAGGAGTTTGGGATTAGCAGATACAAATTACTATATATAAAATAAACAACAAGGTCCTGCTGTATAGCATAGGGAACTATATTCAATATCCTGTCATGGAAAAGAATATGCAAAAGAACATGTGTATAATCATGTTGTTGTATACAAGAAACTAAGACAACATACCAGTAAATCAACTATACTTCAATAAAAAAAAAAATGAAGAAAGGGACATCACTACCAAATTTACAGAATTAAAAATGATGATACAGGAAGCTATGAACAACTTTGCAATAAATATGGCAACAATATGGCAACAAAGTAGATAATCTAGGTGAAATGAAAAAAAAACCTCTAATTGAATTAGTAATAAAAATTATTCCACAAATAAAAGGCTAGAACCAGATGGCTTCACTGATGAATCTCGCCAAATATTTAGAGAATTAACACTAATCTTTTATAAATTCTTCCAAAAAATATGAGGGAAACTTCCCAACTCATTCAGTGAAGCCAGTATTGCAGTGATTCCCAAACCAGACAAAGATATCACAAGAAAACTACAATCTATATCTCTTGTGAATACACATGCAAACATCCTCAACAAAAACTAGCAAACTGAATCCAGCAACATTAAAAGGGTTTCCAAAAAGCCAAGAAATAACAACTGTTGGGGATGATATGGAGAAAAAGGAAACCTCATACACTGTCAGAGGGAATTTGAATTTGTGCAGCCACTATGGAAAACAATATGAGGATTCCTCAAAAAATTAAGAGTAGAACTACCGTATGATCCAGCTATTCCACTTTTGAGTATTTATCTGAAGAATATGAAAATATTAACTCAAAAAGATATATTCACCCCTATTTTCATTGCAGCATTATGTATAATAGCCAAGATATGGAAACAACCTAAGTGTCCACTGATGGGATGAATGGGTAAGGAAGATGTGGTATATACATACAGTGGAACTCTTCTCAGCCATAAAAATGTGAAATCTTGCCATTTGAGGCAACATGGATGGACCTTGAGGGTATTATGCTAAGTGAAATAAGACAGAGAAATACCATATCATTTTACTTGTATGTGGCATATTAAATAAACAAATTAAATAAATAAACAAAAACAAACATATAGATACAGGACAGAGTAGTGTTACCAGAGGGGAAGAGAAGTGAAGGAAGGGTAAGATAGGTAAAGGGGTCAACTGTTGACGGATGAAAACAACTTTTGTTGGTGAGCACATTGTAGAGTATACAGAAGTCAAAATATAATTTGTACACATGAAGCTTATATAATGTAAGAAACACAATCAGCAAATTGCGAATAGAAGGGAACTTCCTCAACCTGACAAATACATCTACAAAAAATTCACAGCTAACATACTTAGTGATGAAAGATGGAAAACTTTCCCCCTAAGATCAGAAATAAGACAAAGACATCTCCTCTTACCATGCATATTCAACATATATATAGATTGTATATTGATACAAGATCAATATACAATAATCAACTGTATTTCTGTACCTTAGGACTGAACAATCTGAAAATTAAATTAAGAAACCATTTTCACTTACAATAGCATCAAAAAGATTAAAATATTTAGGAATAAATTTAACAATAGTAGTAAAAGATATGTGTATTTTCTTTTTGCTGCTGTAACAAATTACCACAAACAGTGGAAATAAAATAACATGAATTTATTATTTTCTAATTCTGGAGGCCAAAATTCTGAAACAAGTGTCATTGGGCTGAAGTCAAGATAACAAAAGGGCTGGTTCTTTCTGGCGTCTCCAGGAGAGCAGCTCTTTCTCACAACACATGGCATCACATTGCTCTTTCTCTGACCCTTCTGCCTTCCTCTTTCACATTTCAAGGAGCCTTGCGATTACATTGGGCCCTCCTGGATAATCCAGGATAATCTTTTTAAAGTCAGCTGATTATCTTAATTCCATCTGCAATTTTAATTCCACCTTGTTATTTAACCCATTTATGGATTCTGCAGCATCTTGTCCAGCCCTTTTTCATGCTTTCAATTTTTTGTCATTTTTGAAAACCTGACATTTTAAATAGTACAATGTGGAAAGTCTATAAATGAGATTTCCTCCTCTCCAGGGTTTGTTGTTGCTGTTTTTAGTGATTTTCCTGAAATAATTCAATAAAGTCTATATTCTTTGTTGCGTGGGGTCAGAGAAGTCTGCCTGTTTTGTTAACGATTAAACAGGTGATGTTTAAATGCCTTGAACGAATGAGTCATCCAGTCTTTGTTGACTGGCTCTGTTGGGGCACGTGTTCAACACTCCGGAAATTCACAACTCTGCCTTACTTAGCCCTTGCTTCCTGCTTGAGCTGAACTTCACAGCTCAGACAGCTGTGAGAGATTAGACCCTTCTGAAACCTTTCCTGAGCATGCCCTCCAAATGCATGTGTCCGTTGATATTCCTAGGAACATGATAGTGTTTCAATGCTCCCTATGGACATTTAATTATCTAGGTTTTCTGTTTAAGAATTTTGCTTAACTTCTTGTTTGCCTAACTGTTATTGTTACCTCAGGCAGCTGCAATATTAAGCATGTACTGCTGATTGTTTGCTACAAATGCCCTGGAAAATTGTCCATTCATACAAAGTAAGCCCTGACTCAGGTCAAATAAAAACAGGCCCTGCAAATAGGGGTTTCCAGGGGGCTTCTTGAAAGTTCAGATAGTGACATTTCTCTGAGAATGGGGCTTTGTGGAGCTTTCCAAACTTGTTCTGCTCTGCTACTTGCTACCATGGTTGTGAAGCAGTTGGTTTTCAAGACTACTGCAGAGTTGGGGAAAGAAAGGGAAGCGGATGGGGCAAGTTTAAACATGAAAAAGGTCACATTCTTACTCGGGTGCAGTAATTTTTTTTTAATAAATGCTCCTTTAATTGGTCCATGCTTGGTTAATTTCTAGAGTTCTGAAAAGTTCATTGTGACAATTTTTGCCAGTGTTCTCTCTGCTTTTATGAAGGAGAGATTTTTGAAGTTCTTCCCCTAATGATTGGACTTTTGACTGAAATTTATCCTCAGTACAATATTATTCAGAGAAGATTTTATATTTTAGGGTTTTTATGTCAAATGAAGGACTAATATTAGGTTTTAAGTTCCTATGATAAAGCGATCTCAGTGGTAACAAGTGGTGCGTGTGTGTATGCGTGTGTATGTTTGTGAGTATATCCGTATAATCACATGATACTACCAAGAGTATGAGAAAAAGTGGTCATATCCTGGTCTATTATCTTCTACTCTGTTCATTTTAATTAAATAGTTATTGATTCCCTATAATGTTTCAATTGATAAGCTATGTCCCAAGGATATAGAGATGAATAAGATACAGACCCTGCCCTAAATAAGCTTATAGTATTCCTCAGATTTTTTTTTTTTCTTTTTTTTCTTGCTAGAAAGAGAGAGACAGGCCAATAGACCTGGAGACAATATTGGTTTCGGAGGAAGCCAGATCTCGGCTAGAATCTGCCCAACAACACCAACAGTGCTACTTTTACCAAATGCTTACTCTGAGCCCAGGGCTGCTAAATGTTTCAGATAGATTTTCTCATGCATTCTTCATGAACAGTAGGTAATCCCCATTTTCAAATGAGCAACTGAGGCTCTCAGAGATTAAATAAAATGACCTACCTGGTTCTTTGTCACACTGACACATGAAAACAAGCCTGACTTTAGAAGGTGCTTCTTACATGTAGAACCAGATTCCGCCCCTCGCCCGAGGACAGCCCTTGGGCAGTCTCTCCAAGTTTGCACTGAGCTGTGAGACTATGGGACATTTTTATTTTCTTAACACTTTTCTCTATGGTGATCATGTATTCCTTTTAGACCAGAAAAACATTTAAAGAAGTATGCTGTTATGCTTAGCCTCTTCACATACAGGTGACAAACTATATTAAGAAGCATAACATACACCTCTTCAAAGAATATAAAGTGGAATTTTATTATTTAATAAGTATATCTCAAAATTATCTTGGTAAAAATCTACTGAGGTTTCCGGATTATGAAAGTATCTACCTCTGAAGCTCAGAACATCACAATCTTAGGGAAATGGTATGTCAATCCCTTCATTGCCTTTTGAAATTTGAACTCTTGGCTTTATGTTTATAGAAAATAAAACGGTTAACCATGTTTCCATTTTTTAATAACTAAACGATATACCTGTCAGAGAGCTTTCATACTATGGTTTTAGGCACTGTATAAATACATGAACAGGTAGCTTGTACCACAAAGAGAGAATATGAGGGATTCTGTAGAGACCCATTTACTCACAAATTCATAAATCAGCTTATAAGGGTAGAAGTTATGTTTAACAGGATGCTGTCAGCTCTGTTTCTGTCTCAGGCAGTGAGATCAGGAAAAAAAATGCAGCACTGTGAAATTGTTTAAACCACTAATCCCAACTACTTTCATTTTATAGAGATATCTGGGAAGATACGTGCTGTTTCAAGTAATAAGCTATGGTCATATCAAAGAAAATGCAACCTCAAGTACCAGAGAACTGGACATTGTATTTACATTCAAAACCATGTTACTGTCATTGAGCAGTCCTCCTTTATTAGGTAAAGACCAAATGATGTATTATTAAGGTAGTGTAGTGTACGTTTTATTGATCTATTGATATTAACCCGGAGATTGATATACAACTCTGTTTCATTTGCCCAAAGCTAGTCTAAATGGCCCAACAATAATAATACCTGCCTGTGGACAGAGCAGGTCAAACATTACGTGCTTTACTTTCCTCAAAAACAACAAAAATATTTTATTTTTAAATGCTTTCAATTTAAATACTTTTAATTTCAAAAAGTAATTTTTTTGGTGTTTCTAGCCAATTATTTTCCTTCTAGAACCTAAAAAAAAGGAAATATGCAGAATTCTTTCTCTCTTCTATAAAAGCAAAATACGATGAGCTACTTGGTACAATTTTTAAAGAGACACATTTTTAAGGGCTAAGGACAGATGAGTAACATACATATTTTTGCATTAATTATATTTGTTTTCAGTTTATAAATGATTTTATTTTTAACTTGGTAAGACCTTCAGACATGATCCTCAAATGTTTCATGGTTTGAGAGCATTCTTCTAATTCTAGCTTGGTGTAACCCAGACATCACAATATAGTCTTTCCTTCCTAACCCACTGTGTTTAAAGCTACCAATTTTATAAAAACTTCTGCTCTAAGTTCTCAACATACCTATCAATGAATAAAAAATAATAATAGGTAACATTTCTTGAGCATACAGTTGCCAGGCAACAGAACTTGTGTTTTTCATATATGATAGAATTTAGCCTTCATAATTAACCCACAAAGTAGATATCATTATTGCATCCATTTTGCAGACAAGAAAACTGACAGGACTAGCAAAGGTGAAGGTAGGATTCTAATTTGGGCAACCTGAAACTGATTCCATGTTTTAGCAGTTTAGAGCATGACGTCTACCTTGCACAGGATTATGCTTAAGGTTCCTGCTTTTTGGCACTGTACATTTCATTCTTTCAACAGTGCAAAGGCAGCACCAATGCACATTCTCTGCATAGCTCCACCCCTTCGTCATTTTCAGCAACCAATGAATCACTTTCAACAGCCAGTTCATCAGTCTACCCAGTAAATGCAAAGGGTGCTTTACCTTACCACTGTATGATCGCCATCTAGTGGTAAACATGTAATAATAGATGGTTCTACAGTGATTAGTTACCCATGTCATTCCTAAAAAAGTGTCTTGATTCACAAATTCTACTAAGGAACTTAAAAACTTAGATGCAATCAAAACCAATTGTACTGTAAACAATAGATGACAATGATTTAATTATGTGTATAGTGTTATTTTAAAAGAATACAGCCTTTGCAGTAAGAGTTTTAAATTGCCTTCAATTTGTAGAGTCTGTATAATATTTGTATAGTGTTTATAGTTAAAAGTTTTCCACATACATTTTATTTTTTAACTTATAAATATGTTAGAAAATTTCAGTGTTGAAAATATTTTAATAAAATATAACCATTATCATTAACAAAAAGAAAAAAATGTGGCTAACCTTTATTGAGAATAAATACCAACTGGACAAGTAACAATGCCTTGCATAGCTAACGAAGGCTTAGACAAAGAGGCTTTGCTTCTATTTGGATTTTAGGTATTTTTGCCTGTTTGGTTTTATGTTCCCCACTTTGCTCTATTACCCGTGAATACCCATTCCTCGTTTGACCCATCCGACTCCATGGCATCCAGATTCTACACTCACCTGCCAGACCTTCTTAGTTCCCAGCTGTTCCAAAATCCATTCTCCTTGTCAATTCCAACACATGGGGCTTAATAATATTTGCAAACATCTGTGTCTTAAGTATAGTTGCTAGATTTTTACCCAACAACTTTAAAGTAACTTTGAATGTTAATTATTAGTATAATTTATAATATGATGTCCTCATAGTTGGATCACTTATATATTCCACGCTTTTCAAGTACAAATCTTACTTGGTCATTGTATGCCACTCTTTTTAAACATACAACTGAATTCCATTTTCTGCAGTCTCTTTAAAAGTTCTGCATCTATAATTATGAAAAGGGCCTAGAGTTATGGCAGGGGTACTACACTTGCCCAATTTAAAATTATGTTTATGCTATGTTTGTGAAACCAGTAATAAAATTTCATTTTTTTCTTGTCCTCAGAAAATTCAGTGAACCTAAAAATTAACTAATTTATCTTGTTTTTTTTAAATAAAGTTTTTAAAACTCAGTCATAAAACTTCAGAAGATGGGAATGAAAAGCAGAACTTCTAGAACTCAGTTTCTTCCACTGTTATTAATCTATTCTGGGTCTCTGCTCCAACTTGATTCAATATTGGTGATGTTTATTTTCATAGAAATCTATTATTTTATCAAGAATTCCAAACATATATTTTTTCATCTCTGTATTTATGGTTTTAACTCTTTCCAAATTGCTAAGGTTAATATTTCTGTTTCTTACATGTATTTTTTCTTTTTTTTGAGTTATCTACTTACTTCAATATTATAGTTCCTTATTTTATTATTTTTTCTTGAAAAAAACCTTTTGGATTAATATAAATGAACTCTTTTTATTCTAATTCATTCATTTTTACTTTTCACTTATCCATTCTTTGCTTTTCTATATTTGTTGACCAGTTGTACTTTTTAATTTAAATTCATAATTCACTTATTTTCTTTTTTTTCATTTAAAAAATAAAACTGTCAAAGTGATAAATTCTACTCTGAGCACACTTCTGGTTACATCTCGTAAGTTTGATAAGTATTGTGTTTGGGACTGTTTATCAACTAGGTAATAACCGTTTATAGTTCTCTGACCCAATATTCATTTATTTACTTTTTAATAATTCAGATTTTATTATATTTTAGTTATTGATTTATTTTCTTTTACTACTGAATCTTGCTCACAAACTTTAGTTTGTATATTTGTTATTCTGAAGAATTCATTTATGTTAAATTTGTGGTTTAAGAGTTATATAGTTTTAAAAACCTAACAATGAATGATTTCAAAGAATCTACAATCTCTCTTCATAAAGTATAAAGTTCAATATATAATACTAAATACACTTGCTATTTTATTAATTTCTCTAATTCTACTGTAACTTTGTTTACTTCACGTATTAAAAACTGATATACTTTGAAGTCTTTGATGACTATACTTTTGGCAGAATCTTCTTTTATTTACGAGCTTTGTTTTATATATTTCAACATCATATTATCTGATCCTCAAGTGATATTTAGTTACCCTCCCAGTTTAACTTTTTTCTGTTAGTCCTCTTTTTCCTGATATTAATATTATTATGCCTGTTGTGTTTGTCATTTATGTATTGAAGATGTCCGTTATGACAAGGGAAATAAGATGACTAAGACTGATTTGGGTCACTCAGTGTATATACCACTGTCATATCAAGTGGGTTTGACCCCCAAAAGAAATCTGAATTATGTCACTGTGGCAGGAGACACAGTGGCTTGAATGTCATAGTAATCAGGAATACATACAACTGGAAGTTACAGAAAACACTCAACTAGAAACAATTGCAATTAAAAATAAAGTAAAGAAAATGTAGGAGTTTATTTTTCTATGTGAAGAGAAGAGGAATTAGGCAGGTGTCACATTATAATGTGTCTACTCTGGACCTCATCCAAGGGAGCAGAACCAAGCTAATCACAAAGACGGGCTCTGAGGAAGACTATGACGGCATTTATTAATCAAAGATCCAACTACAGATTAAAGTGTCATATTTGAATCAAATTTATTTTATGTTTGATTCTTTGATTATAGATGAGTATATAAATAGGAAAGATATTATCTTTAACAATAAATTCTTTTTTTACCAACCAAATTATCTAAGCAAAACTAAAAATCAAATATCACAAACTTAAATTTCAGAAACAACTTTTAAGGTATAAATATTATGTATGTATATATATGCATATATTATATATATTATAGTCCATAATGTATGGTCTTCGGTGTTGATTTACATGCAGTAAGCATTATAAAATGTCTGAGGCCTGAAATATAAACTCCTTCAGAACCGATCTCTACCCCAAATAAAAAAGAGCTTTTTTGCTGTTGTTTCTAATAATCATTTATTATTTTCACCAATTCTACAAATGGAACACTTGCTATTCATTATCTCTTACTTAAAACACATATAGCTAAATGTATTTTCTCCCGTTATTTTTATCCCACATGCACTAGAAAAAAGGAGTGTGGCTACATTTTACTAAAATTCTGCCAAAGAAAGTACTGAACGTAAATTCATACTATGAGTGAATAATGATGTATTTCACCTCATTTTAATTTCAGTAATTGACTGGAAAAACAGGAAGATCTATTAAAAGGACCATGTGCTGGTCAAACACTAATGAGAAAATTTCAGAGTCACGGGTTGTCATGGTGACAGGGTATTATAGAAATCTGATTAGTATGCCCAGCAGCTACAGAAGTGATAGGCTACACTTCTAATTGTGTTGTCTCTGCTTGCAAGATGGGCTTTATGTTTCTGAGACATGAGAGGCAGGGCAGATTTGTTTATCCACATACCAGCTACAGAACGCATTACATGTTCAAAAATTAAATTCAAACATCTAATACCAAAGATTATTTGGTAAAATAATTTGGTATAATTTTAAAATTATATTTGGTATAATTTTAAAATTATATTTTATTTGGTATAATTTTAAAATTATATTTTAAAAACATTTTCAAAAATTAAAATTAAAAAATTAGCTTACTCTTCTCATTAACACACAAATTTCTGAACAATTTAGTTACTTTTATTTCAATCTAATTTCATTGACATTCATACTAAGGATAAGACAAAGATGGTTTAAAAAAAAAAAGTCTTGTGAAAACAAAAAATAAATAAATCAATAAGGTCCTCCTAAGACCAAAATTTCCCAGTGGAATGGTTGAGAAGTTGCACTACGGACTATGCATCTCCAAGAGTAGTTAGACCAGAGACTGTTAGAAAGAGCCAGATAGAGCCAGATGCTTAACAAATGTTAAGCATAATGTTGAATAAGAGAAGACAGTTGGGATTAGGGATAGCAGTTGACTACAAGCAACTGTGGGCAGAGCTTCCTGCCACCAGAATAATGTACTACATGTTTAACAATGTCTTTCCTTCTGTGTCCCTGTTCTTTTGGTACAAAAATTCAGTGAATCCTGAAAATTACAGGGCTCAATGCCTTCAGTTCTGTTTTGTTTTCTTTAATGTCTTGAGTATCATTGAAATTTTTCAAGAAATTGATCACTGTCTCCTGATCCTTTTTGGTAGAAAACTTAATTCTAAAAGGAAAACATGTAAGATTAACAGAGGCAAAGTAAACATTGATATGCATTATTGAAATTCATGTGCCTTTTCATAGCTTATGAGTACAAGGAGCATTTCTAATGCTTGTCCTGGGAAGCTTATTACTCTTTTTAAATGCATCAGCATGTGGACTAAGTTTTACATGTACTAAATATCAAAAGCAATCAATCTGAAGTCAATATAAGGAAAGCCAAAGGAACATTATCTACACATTTCAAAATTCAGTGGAAGAGGTGGGGTTGCAGAGAGAAAAGTGGCAGTACAAAGTTTCAAGTTTCATTTATACAAGATGAGTGAGTCCTAGAGATCTACTGTATAGTACAGAGCCTACAGCAAATGATACTTATTGAATACTAAAAAATTGCTAAGAAGGTAGATCTTACGTTAAGTATTTTTATAATGATGATGATGATGATAAAATAAAGTGGATGGGAAGAAACTTTTGGAGATGATAGATATGTTTATGGTATAGATTGTAGTGATGATTTCAAGGATGTATACTTAACTCCAAACTTATCAGGTCGTATATATTAAATATGCACACCTATTCATACTTCAATAAAGTGGTTTAAGAAAAAAAAAAAAAAGCCAGCAGAGTGAAGACACAGAGTAAACAAATGCATTCCTGGAGAGATCAGGCTGGCTCTGGGAGTTGTGTGTACTGACCTGGGATGGAAGCAGCAATCCGAAAGCCAGTCAGTGTGGCCCAATCCTGTGAGAAGCACATTGCCTTTGGGGAGCCCCACCACCTTCCAGACGCGGTCCTCCCCACAGGAGATGAGGATGTCTTTGCGGGGGTGCATGATGATGCTACACAGGGAAAGAGAAGAAAAGGTAGTTATGGGGAGATAACAGTGAATGGTTTCATACTGGGAACAAATGAAATGGCAGGGATGATCCATTTCAGCCAGGCAGGACGGCTTACTCAGAATGCTGGCTCAGAAGCCAGAAGAGCCAGGTTCGACGTCCTGGCTATAGCTCTAGCTTATGGCTTCTTGAATGCCATCAATCTAATTAACTTCACTGGATTCCAGATTCCTCATGTGAAAAATGGGATGGTTGATTTAGGTGAATGCTCATGTCTAATTCTGGTTTGAAACAATAATTCTGTTTTTTTTCTTTCAGGGAGGAAAAGTTATGACAATGAAAATTTGGTGTTAGGATATTTGGACCAGTAGCCATGCTTATTATATAAAAGCAAACTTCTTTTCAGACTATAGTATATCTTAAATCAGGCATTATCCAGGAAAAGATCATGAATCATAACCACATTATCATAGTTCTGTAATAAATTCTATAAATGAAACATTAACTCCATGCTCCACTATCTACACAAAGGAGCTCAAATTCTTCATTAATATGCCACCTAAATTTGCTTCAGTCAATGCACAGTACACAAATTACAGTAATGAATTCAGGATGCAAAAGACAATTCCCACTCTATAAAGGCATAGAGGGAATTGAGAAAGACGTATGTAAAATTAATGATTAACACATTAAGCAGTATTATTTGAGCCAGACTATGATCATTGTGGCTGTTTATTTATTTACTGAAGCTAATCCATTCTAAAATCAAGAGTCTAAAAGGTTAATGCCTGATATTTTATCTATGGCAATGCTTTAATCTTATTTATATAGCGTTTTGTCTATGCTTTACAATGTAATGGGAACGAATGTGCCGAATGTTAAGCACCTATTAAAATACCAGCCTAAATATTAGCAACAAATTGTTCAGTTTCAACATAGCCATCTCAAATCAAAGACATAATGCATTTACTTGCCTATACAGTGAAGTGAAACAAATAATGACTTAAATAATGACTTAAACAAATAATGACTTAAAAAATAAGAATTACACATTCATTTCTCCCACAGTCCATTCTATGAATGGCATTGTTCCCTTCTGCAAAAAAGACTTTAGGAAATCAATTTCCCAAAGAAATCATGGTCTGGGTCCATACCTACATGAGTAACTCCAGGGCTTACATGAGAGCAAAACTTTTCTCCTTATGGATCCCTTCCAATAATACCACTAAATCCCAGAATTGTGAGCTGAAAAATCATGTCTTTCCATTAGACCTATCCAGTTTTGGAAATTTGCTGGGGTCAGTATTGGAACTATTCAACTCACAGGCATGTGACTACTATGAGCAGGGCCTTCTTTCTGGTGAAACAGTTTCCCTTTTCTCTAGCACTTTGCTGCTCAAAATAAACATAGTAGAAGGGGAATTATTCATTTTGTAATTCATCATAATTGGTTTGTGACTTCCAGAAGGCCAGTTCAGGAAAGGAATTTATTACAGCTCAAACTGGGGAGAGGATACATTTATAGAACTTAATTAGAAGAAAAATATGATGAGAGGTAAAACATGTCAGATTGAAATGAATTCTATATTCAAACACACATAAGAAGGCAAACCAAATCCTTGAAGCTACTGAGTATGATGTATGTTAGCTCACAGCTTTCCGGGCAGACACATGCACACTTGACTAGATGATAAATTACCCTCTTTACGTGAAGATAACTAAAGTCATTGATGTCTTTACGGACTTTGAAAGATAAGTTTCCAAAATGACTTTGTGGGGGAAACTATTTGTAGAAGTTAAGGAAAAAAAAAGATAAACACAAACCTATTGGTGGTTAATCAGTTTTGGAAGTGTTTTTCCAGACTCTTCTGAACACTTCTACTTTGAGGGCCCCTCCATAACACCTGAACTTCCCGAGAACTCATCCCACTAATCACACTCTCAGGTTTCTCTATGCATATATTTCTTTTCTAACATTACATATGACTTATTTTTCCTAATTATTCTGGACCAGTTTCAGTCAAACACTGATATTTTATTCTTTAAAAAGTATAATTTACATCATCTATGAAATGGTCTTTAAGTGATTAGAACTATTTCCAGCGTGTATAGAAGGGAATTTAATGCTCTCATAAGAATCAATTAACAAGTACTTGTTATTGAGTTAGTCACAGAATAAGTGCACCAGCAAAGATTGGGTCATAGTGATAAAGATCCCCAATCAAGAGTTGCAGATTCTGGGCTTCCCTGGTGGCGCAGTGGTTGAGAGTCCGCCTGCCAATGCAGGGGACACGGGTTCGTGCCCCGGTCCGGGAAGATTCCACACGCCGCAGAGCGGCTGGGCCTGTGAGCCATGGCCGCTGAGCCTGCGCGTCCAGAGCCTGTGCTCCGCAATGGGAGAGGCCACAACAGTGAGAGGCCTGCTTACCGAAAAAAAAAAAAAAAAAAAGGAGTTGCAGATTCTGATTCCAATCATTCCTTGTGGGAGAACACAGGTCAGGGGCCACAAACCAGAAATATTCCCCCAGATACAGAAGTTTAGTGAAGCTGAGTGTCATTATCAACTCCATAATGAGGCACTGGTGTCTGAAATCCTCCTCCTTCTCTCCACCATCAATTAACAACAATAATATCCAACATTGTTTGAAAACTAAATGTGCACCAGAATTTGTACTAAATCCTTAATTCTCACAACAAGTAGAAAGAAAGCTCACGAGGTCAAGGGTTTATGTCTGTTTGTTTGTTGTGTACTTGCTGTATACTCACCCCCAACAGTGGCTGGGATATATTAGCTATTCAGTACATACTTGTCATACGTCTGACGGGGGGACTGACTTCGGTACAGTTAGTTTTATTATATTATAACTAAGTAAACAGAGGTTGAGATATTATGTAAATTGCTCAAGTTTGATAATAGATGGAGGCTGACTTTGAATCCAGGATGGTCTGAATTTTAGGATCATGAATTTAGACATTTTTACTTAGTGTCAGTCTTTCATAGTTTATTATTTATATGTGTGTACTGTAAGTATCAATAATTCTTGTAACAGAGATGGGAGATATCATTCCCAGTAAATGTTTAAAGTCATTTAGTCATTATTAAGTCCTGAGTTAATATATCTAGGAATTTTCAGTGTATATATCAGAGCTGGGTACCACCTGACATAACAGTCTTAAAAAGAGGACCCTACTCTTTACAATAAAATGCTCTGGTCCTATAAGAGAAACCAGGTGAGTAGCACCCCTTGTACATTCTGATCTACAAAGGCTTTTGTGCTAATATACTACATGTTGCACTTAATAAACTCATTAATTTGATCTCTTGTGCTAATATTATGAGCCTTGTATTATTCTTTAAGTTATCAGAGGGCATTAATGTTTTATTCACCTATTTTCATAGAGAACTCTTCAAAGAATAAATAAATATTCTCTGTAAAGAATAGATAAAGCATAAATGTAGAAGGATATTTAATAAGCATTGATTCCATGGGCATTTAATTCATTGAGAATTTTCCCAGTATATTCAGGCCTCAACTTTCATCATTCTATTTATCTCTAAATCAGTCTTTTTTTTTTTTTTTGCGGTACACGGGCCTCTCACTGTTGTGGCCTCTCCCGCTGCGGAGCACAGGCTCCAGACGCGCAGGCCCAGCGGCCGTGGCTCACGGGCCCAGCCGCTCAGCGGCCTGTGGGATACTCCCGGACCAGGGCAAGAACCCGTGTCCCCTGCATCGGCAGGCGGACTCTCAACCACTGAGCCACCAGGGAAGCCCTCTAAATCAGTCTTTTAAAGAAGTTGAAAAATGGGAGAAATAACTAACAATTTATAGGAGTCAGTTCCTGATCTCCAAATGGCATACATTAACTCATTTAACGGTCATAATGCCCCCATGACTTAGGTCTATTATTATTCCTATTTTGCAGATAGGGAAACTGGGGCACAGAGAGGTTAAATGATCTACTCAAGGTCACAAACCCAGGAAGTGGCAGAGGGAGGACATGAATTTGAGCAGACTGTCTCCAGAGTCCATCTCTCTCTGGAAAGTGAGCTCAGAACCTCATCCCTTTCCTTTTTTTAGATGATAACATTGGAGAAGAAGCCACACTGAAGATTGTATTATTTTTATCTAGGGAATTTATTGAGATGATCTTAAAATTCAAAACCACTGATAATTTTTTTTTGTCATTTTTCTAATGATGTGTGAAAAGGTTTTAACTATTGTCACTTATTTTCTGGAAGTTGGGCACTGGTTAGGTTCAGAGTGGTGGAGAAATAGATCAAAGTTGATTGGAAAAACAAGTACTTATGATCTAAAGCTGAGGTTGGCCAACATTTTCTTAAAGGGCCAGAGAGTAAATATTTTCGGCTTATAGACCATATGGTCTCTGCCATAACTATGTAACTCTCCTTTTCACAAATAAGGAGGGAATACTAAAACTGACCCATAAGGGTATTGTGCTGTGAGGATAAGTTGGTATATGTAAAGCGGTTGGAACAACATCTAAGCATGGTCAGCTTTCCATAAATATTAGCTATTATTATTATTGAACATCATTGCACTTCATTGTAACCTGGCCCTTCATGTAAACTTCTATAATCTACACATGCCTCTTTTAAGGATCACAGGTAGTAAATTTAGTCCTTAAAATTGTAAATATTTAGAGAAAAATGATGTTTCCATGTGGTTTTGATAGACACCAGACATTGCTGTACTTTATTTGATGTTAAATCATCTGACAAAAATGTAGGACCCACACGTAATACTTTCACACATGAACATAAGGAAGCTTTGTGGTGGTCTCTTTCATAATGTGGTTTTTAGGAATGTATTGCGGGAAACAGTGGACAATACGTACACATTGACCCCTCTCCCTGCCTTCATGTACACAGGTAGCATCAAGTAGTTTCTGGTCACTGGGGATGGGCTCTGCGAGGCTCTGGGCATACTGAGATGAAGACAACACAGTTCCTCTCTTCAAGTTCTGTTCACAAATAGGTATCCCTCTTCTAACTAATCATAAAATGATTTTCCTTCTCAAAGATGTCTTCCCGAAGTTCTAATTAATAAGAATAATGAGTTCTTACTTAATATCTTCCTGGCGCCTGCCCTAAGTGCCACAAAGTCATTTTACTTTAAATTTTGAATATAACCTTTCTGCTTCCCTTTAACTTACTATTAATTATAATTGCAAGATTCAAAGACAAAGGCCCTGTCACCTCCTTCCTAAGTTAATAAGCCTGTGACTAGGGTGAAAATAGTACAGGAAAACATCTTAAGGATTCAAAAAAGGAAATTGTGGGTGAATGCTAATCCTGCCTCTTAATCAAGTCAGTCCTGATGAAGTATCCATAAAATGTTTTGTTAAACAATATACCAGGCATGTTACATAAAATATTATGTTCTATCAGAGATTTTCTCTCTTTTATAATAGGACACATCCCTTACAATAGACCATGTGATATACACTTCAGAATCTCTTCTCTCTAATTGAAATTGTTCTTTCCAGTAGTGGCGTTACACAAGGATATTTTAGAGGGAATGTGTGGGGGTGTATGGCGAACACTATTAATTATCAACAGAGTCACTGACATAAGCACCACTGTTAGACTTTTCAGAGAGAAGAATATTAATCTAAAAAAAGATTGTCACAAGAAAGACTAATTAGATACCCCTGTCTTCACTTTAGGTTATTCAGCATTGTAAATGTTTCCTTCACTTCAGTTCACAGGCTCTAATTATTTCCAACACAGAAGATGCTCAGAGGGTTGAAAATGAATCAATATCAAAATGTGTGCCCTGTGAACAGTGGGTGACCACTATCTACTCGTCCTTAACGATAGCACACAGTCACACACTGCACATGCTTTTATCCAGCTGACCAGGACAAAAATATATAAAACATCTGTCTGACTGTTGCTCCGCTAATAACCGCATCTTATATTTGGGTATGCATCAGGATTTACAAAGCACTCTAACATGCAACTTTTACTCTTTATTTCAACCAATATGGATTAAGAGCCTACGATGCAGTATGCAAAACAGACAGGAGCAGCACTCTCAGGGAGCTTACATGTGAATGTGGGGAAACAAACAGCAACAATCAAATGACTGAACAGAATAGCCTAGCTATGAGAAAAACCAGCAAAGTGATATGACAATGATTTGTAGGAGAATGTTATTTTTGTTGTTGTTGTTGCAGAGCACGGGCTCTAAGCACGCGGGCTTCAGTAGTTGTGGTTCGCGAGCTCTAGAGCACAGGCTCAGTAGTTGTGGCGCATGGGCTTCATTGCTCCGAGACATGTGGGGTCTTCCTGGCCCAGGGCTCGAACCCGTGTCCCCTGCGTTGGCAGGCGGATTCGTAACCACTGCACCACCAGGGAAGCCCCGAGAATGTTATTTTTGATGAGGTGGTTACCAGAGTCCTCACTGAAGACATGACATTCTAGCCAAGATCAGAATGGCAAGAAGGAAGAAGTATTTTTAGGACAATTTAGGGGCAGGTGGTTTCAGGCACAGGTGACCGCACCTACAAAAGTGCTAAGGCTCGGGCTTCCCTGGTGGTGCAGTGGTTGGGAGTCCGCCTGCCGATTCCGGGGACGCGGGTTCGTGCCCCGGTCTGGGAGGATCCCACATGCCGTGGAGCATCTGGGCCCGTGAGCCATGGCCGCTGAAGCTGCGCATCTGGAGCCTGTGCTCCGCAGCGGGAGAGGCCACAACAGCGAGAGGCCCGCGTACCGCAAAAAAAAAAAAAAAAAAAAAAAAAGTGCTAAGGCTCAAGGGAGTTGGTGTATTCAAGGGACAGAAGGAAGGCCAGGGTGACTACAGAGAGAGGCGAGGACTCTGCTGAGGATGGATGACAAGCAGGTGGAAAGCAAGGACCAGATCATATGCGGCCTCACAGGCTGAGAAAAAGAGACTGGCATTTATCCTAACATCACTGAATAGTTTTAAGTAGGAGACTGATATATGAATGATAATTATTTAAAAGATCTCTCCAGCTCCTGTGTGGAAAATGAGAAAGTGGGGAGCAAGAGATAAAAAACAAAACAGTAGCTAGGAGTATACATTAGTAACTTAGGTATAATGGCTTTAGATCCATTTCACACACAGCTCCTCATTATTATGAAAGGTGTCACTTTAGTATATTAATATTTTTTGCCATTATCCTCAGGAACAGTCAACTCATAGTTCTTCTCACTAATAAAGAATATTAAATTATTAAGTGTACTTTAAAAAAGTGCCAAAGTAAAATGGATTAAAAGCCATAAAACAAATGTGTGCACAAAACAATGAAAAAATCTGTCAAAATAAGATATCAGGTCCCATTCTTTTTCAGAAGTCAGCTAAGAAAATGTGAAAATATGAAATATTAATACTTCCTGGGCACTTTAAATTTAAAAATGTAATATTATAGATTTTATTCAAGACTATATAGGATTTATATTGTCAGGATCTGGAAAGTAGTACCTACCTTTCATTTTTATTAAATAGATGAGGCATTTTCACAGTTTGTGGCATTATTAATAATACCCCAGAGGGTAGTTAGTCATAAAGGCTAACACTTCCTTTTTATTTTTCTTGTCCAGTGTTCTTCCAACCTCATACTTACAGTAAATTTGGAGTCGGGTAGAGTACCAAATAGTCTTCCCCTTGCCTTGCTGCGTGGCTGGTAGTTCTAATCCCAGTCATGGGCAAGGGAAGAGGCAGGCAAGATTGTATGTGTGTCCTGGCTCATCTCTAGGGCAATTCTATTTTTGTTACCTCTTCTATATACTTATATAAATGCTCCATTGAAATTTGTAGATTTGTATTTTTATAAGAAAAATTCCCCCAATACATATACAAATGTAAAGATTTTCCACCAACACTCAAAGATCATTTGTGAAAAGTCAACATATATGCAAATATGCAGCCTCATAATCTTGCAAAATTTACTACCACCTCATCTACACAGCTGGGCACCTTTGTTTCATAGCGTGGAGGGAGCTCCCACTTTGGTGAGTACACAAGCCAGGCCGTTTCCCAATTATCTCCCAAATTAAAATTCTTAAGATCAGGGACCTTAAGAAAAGCTATTTAAATTTATTATGTTTCTGTTTTCTTACATTAAAAAATGTAATATCATTTATACTGTCTCCTTCACTTCATTCCTGTTTTATTAAATAAAACAAACCTTAAGAAAGGATATTCTTAAGCTAAACAATATATAATTTCCATCTCCTCCAGAAGTTCTTGTTCCAGAAGTTGTTCTAATATGTGAAAGAAAGACCATTTCAAGATACACAGAGTCAACTAGATGAAATTTATAAACTCCAAAGACAGAGGAATACAGGCCCCACTATTTTAGTAAATGGAATAAAGAAGATCAATGTAACAGGTCAACCACTTCCAGATTTATGAAAATAGTTCCTGGAACGTTCCTGCTACCTTAGCAGCTGAACATTTTATGCTACATAGTTTTATACACACTGTGTTTCATGTTATGAAATTGCTGTGTAGTTCTTTATGGTTTAACAAGTTTGAAAAGTTACATTACACATTTATATTCTTAAGAAACCCATTTCAATAATAAAGTTTATTTGGTTATTTCATGTTTCAGCAATCTACAAGAATTCTGTGTAGTTATAAATATAAGAATTTTCCATTTCCTTAGTATATTAGTGACACAGAGTAGACGCTTTTCTAAGCTTAAGTCAAACATCTTCATGGTAAGAGCTCTATCATGAAAATCTCTTTTCAAGGAGGATATTTAGAAATATAAGCTACATATAATCTAGGAATAATTGGAAGTGTTACCACGTAAGACATGGAATTGAGGTACACTTATACATTGAAGTATAGTACAAAAGTCTGTTCTGAACTTGGCCTAATTTATTAGAAACCACCAAGCCAGTGTGATGATTGTGATGATGGTTAACTCTTGACAACTTCTTTTGGTACCTGTCTGATAAACAAATTAGAAAGCCAAAATGAATTATGTATGGCTGCTTTATTAGTAAGGAGTACTGACTAAAATTCAATACTTTTTTACAAAATAAGTTTTGCAATTTGAGACATATATTGAAATTATCATAAGTTACATAAATCGTCCTGAGTCTCAATTTCTATATTGAAAAATGTGCTAAGACTGAATGAATTTACATCATCATGTCTCATTTGTGTCAGAGGCCATGTGGCAGAACTGATGGGGACAAGAGAAGGAAACTAATTGGCACTCCCTGTATGTAGCTGGTGATATTAGAGGAAGCTGAAGAGCACCAGTGAGTGAGCCCCATCAGTTTCCAGGGGACTGAGGAGAAGGAACAGGGAGTCAGATGAAGGGGACAGTAGTAAGAACTGAGATGACAAAAACACCTTACTAAAGCTATTTAAAAACACAGACAAGTGGAATTCAGGGTTGGTGGCCAGATGCACACAGCCAGAATTGATGAATAAAATAAAAAGTGTAAGTTTAAGGGGAGGAATTAGATGGCCAATCAGGCCAAAGTGAGATTTGCTAAGATTTGCTATGGTGGGACATAAATCCTAAAGGGAACAAGGTAGACAAAAATGGATCCACACAATGGCAGATTAAAAAAAGCAAGAAACAGGGCTTCCCTGGTGGCGCAGTGGTTGACAGTCCGCCTGCCGATGCAGGGGACGCGGGTTCGTGCCCCGGGCGGGAAGATCCCACATGCCGCAGAGCGGCTGGGCCCGTGAGCCATGGCCGCTGAGCCTGCGCGTCCGGAGCCTGCGCTCCGCAACGGGAGAGGCCACAACAGTGAGAGGTCCGCGTACCACAAAAAAAAAAAAAAAGAAAAAAGCAAGAAACAGATATGAAATGGGTCCTGATAATTGTCCATGTAGTAAGATGCTGCTTCATCTGTCTTTTATTACCATGCATTTGTCTCTGCATCGTAGATGCTACTGACCTCTTCCTTCTACTCCATGTGAAAGAAACAAAAATAAAGAGGTATGTACTGATTCCCTATTCTATTTCCAACTACCTATTTTGGGTAAGAAAAGGGGACAGAGAGAGCAATCCAAGCAGCAACCTGCTATGATTTCAGGTAAGCCTTGGACCTTCTGTTCTTGCCCAGCCCAATATTACAATCAGTTAGAACAGGAGCAACTGCACAGGTATTCAATACCATGATTTATTGTCTACCCTGAGTTCTACCAAATTCAGTGGGAGAAATAAAAGGTTATGCACCATTCCCAGTTCTCTGAAGCACACAGCTTAATCAACCCTCCTTCAATAAATAGCTCAAATTACTTTTCTTATTGCAGCACTCAATGTCTGTAGCACAGACCCCTCTGGAAATTACCCAGTGCTTCTCCTATACCATAAAGCTCTGCTTCCAGTTATTTTTGTATTATGTGCTTATATTTGTGTCTGTGTATTTGTGTGTAGTTTGTTTATGTTTTAACATTTTGTTGTCCTTAGCGAGGAGAGGGAATCTCACTGCAAGGGCAATCAGGAGAGATGGTTAAGTGTTTGCTGTAGTGTTAACCCCTTAACTCTGCTTGTTTAAATTCCCAAGTCTGAAGTCCTCTCTACCTCACTCACAGAGGTAAAAGAATGCACAAGAGTCTTTGGTTCTGTGTACTTGCACATTCTGCTTTATCTCTTCTCAATATAAGGTTCCAGTGACCTGTAAAATTTCATCTGATTTAATAACTTCACTTATCTTAAATCTACTTGATATCTTTCCATCCTCTTATACGGCAGATCAGCTGTCCCCCTGGCCCCTGCCCCGCACCTTTATCAATATTTCTGGTGCCTTAAAGCAATGTTCACACTGTAGGAGATAAAATGAACGATGTGGGCAGATAATCACGGAAAATACTTCTTTAGTTCGTTTTGGGTAAACTTAGGCACTGACAATTCCTAACACGAAGTTGCAAATGTATTAAACATCATTCTTATTCGAGAATACTTTTGCCAAATGAAAATTATTTTGTTGTTAGTTTAACAAAAATACAAAGAATTTCAGATGTCATGATCAAACTTTTTTTTTTTTTTTTGGCTAAAAACAATCACAGCAATAGTACAGGCAATGGAGTTCTATATAATAGTTACCCTAAAGGTTCTGTGTACGCTGGTCTGTGTAACCTGGACCTGGCACTTGGAAAAATACCTAAACCTCAGTCTCCTGGTATCAGGGTAATGGTGGCCTTGTAGAATGAATTTGAGAGTGCTTCTTCCTTTTCAATTTTTTGGAACTGTTGGTGGGAATGTAAATTGGTGCAGCCACTATGGAAAACAATACAGAGGTTCCCCCAAAAACTAAAAATTGAACTACCATATGATCCAGCAATTCAACTCCTGCGTATATATCTGAAGATAACAAAAACACTAATTCAAAAGTATGCATGCACCCCAATGTTCATAGCAGCATTATTTACAATAGCCAAGATATGGAAGCAACATAAGTGTTCATCAGTAGATGAATGGGTAAAGATGTGGCATATATACACAATGGAATATTACTCAGCCATTAAAAAAGAATGGAATTCAGCCATTTACAACAACATGGATGAACCTAGAGGGTATTATGCTTAGTGAAATAAGTCAGAGAAAGACAAATGCTGTATGTTATCATTTATATGTGGAATCTAAAAAATAAAACAAATGAATAAATATAACAAAACAGAAAGAGACTCACAGATTTAGAGATCAAACTAGTGGTTACCAGTGGGGAAAGGGGAGAGGAGAGGCCAAAATAGGGGTAGGGGATTAAGAGGCACACACTACTATGCATAAAATAAATAAACTACAAGGATACACTGTACTGCACAGGGAATATAGCCAACATTTTATAATAAATTCAAGTGGAGTATAATCTATAAAAATATTGAATCACTACATTGTACACCTGAAACTAATATAATATTGTAATTCAACTACACTTCAATAAGAAAAGAGTATCATATCACATATTGCTAGTCCAGGAAAAGATCAAAATTCAAAAGATCAAACTTCAAAATGTGAAGTTTCATCTCTACTTGTGTGCATTGTTTTTGCACCATTGTTAAGCTGAAAAATCATAAGTCAAATCATTTAATTTAGGGACCTCTGTAATTAAGTCAGAGTAACTGTAGGCAAAGAAACATATATAAAATAAGCTACTTTAATTTTCTCCCCAATGAAATGTTAAAGGGCATCTTGTTCTAAGACGAGTTTCTTTAGGCACTTTAGGCAGGTGATTTTAGCAGGGAATACACATATACATATACATGTATATAATATTATATCATTATGTAATGTTATATTACATATATTGCATATATGTACATAATATACATTATTTCATACAGTACCATGATAGTTTATATATTTTTATGTTCTAAATCTTTCCAAACAGCCTTCAACTGGTATTACTAGATTAGTTTTCTTTTCCTAAAAAATAGATGTGAAACTAATTTTTAAAACAATAACTTTTAACCTTTTATACAGTCACAGTTTTTTTATATTTATGATAGTTGTTAATATATTTTAACTTGTAAAAAATAATTAAGACACATGAATTTACCTCACTTAAATCATCTGACTGATTATGTTATGTAGCTTTTTCTTTACCAAATAACCTCTGATTAATCTTATTATGATGCAACTCCATGGCTCCAATATAAAATATATATAATTAGAAATAATTATTAAAATTATTTTTCTTTTACTTTTGTTTAGCAACATTGATAAAAGTAAAACATCTATAAGAAGAAACTGGATCTTTTCATACACTTGCAACTTAGTAATAGTTTTAGTCAAATTTTACATTTATGTCTCTTCTGAAATTTACTTAATCCTATATAATATAGATAAATATCAGCTTGAGCACTGATATTCTCTCTACCACCTATTCCCGTATCCAACTCTTTTGCAGTGTAACTTTGCAGTATCTCTCCCAACTCTGAATGTGGGCCATGTGATTTCTACTGCCAATGAGATGTCAGGAACTATGGCACACTCAAGAGGCTTAAAGAGTATTTGCGTGATTAGGCTTCCTCTCCCTTTGGCCCTGAATCATCATCTTGAGAAGGATGTACCTTCCCTAGCCTGACAGAGCATGAGAGACACATAGAACAAAGCCAAGATATCCTGATGTTCACCTCACACTGGGTCAGCTGACCCACACACATCTGAGTGAGTTCAGGCAGGACCAGAAGGACCACCATCCCAGCCCAATACAAAGAGCAGAACTGCCTGGACAAATGCCTCAGATGCTTGAGCATTAAATACTTATTGTTGTATATCACTGAGAGCACACAGCTTTCTTAGTGTTTTTTTTTGGGGGGGGGGAACATAGACTTAAGGTAAGAAAAGCTAACTGATACAGATTTTTGTCTCTTTTCAGATATTCATATTTCAAAATCAGAAAAAAATGTTCTTTTCACACTTTCCCTACTTGCTGCTATTGAAATAAACATTCCTTGTATATATTAATTCAAATTTATTATTAAACCTTATGTTCATTATGATTAAGAATCTAACTAGGTATATAAAAATAAAATGTTAACAAAAAATTTTTTCCATTTAATATCTTATGCATTTTTTATGAGTTTGCACAAGATAAATGTTTAAACTATTGTATAAATCATAGCATTTAGAGTCATACTCATTGAACATTGGAGCCAGAGCTATCACATATAGATGAGTGACAAAAAATCATTTTCAAAAAATATTTAGTATTTATGACACTGCTTCCTTCCACTTCTAAAAATAGTAAAAACTTGGATATAGCTTTAAATATTTAAAATCAACTTAAAAAATAATCTATGCTTCTTAGAGCCGACACCTTATCCATAATCAATTAGCATTACTATTTATTATGATTTCAAGATTTCACTAATCAATAAAACAAGGAGAATATAAAATACCTTTTGTGTGAAAACTGATGAATATGGTGATATTAAATGATATATTTTTCAAATTTCATTTTCTTTGATCTAAAAATCTGGTACCTGTTAGAAATTCTGAAATATTTTGCTGTAAGTACCTGCAGTCTCGTTAGAAATGAGAGATGACCAAAATCACTGCTTCAATTTCTTTCTATCAGTTATAGTCCTTCTTTACCAAGTACCATAGGTTCCCTGTAGTTTTTGTTCTTCTTTTTGACTTTATGATTTCTATCTGAGCTTTGAATGTTAATTAGGCTAAGACAAAACTATTACACTGAATACTCCTTCCATCTAACTTTTTCCATCCGTTATTTCCGGTGTCATTCAGCCATGCTACTACTAAGTTGCTGGAAATGTCAAAGGAGAGAAGTAGAAAATCTTTATGCAAAATGAGTATTCCTTGTTATAACCCCCTGTTTTCTGACAGTCTGAAGATAAAAGGACAGCAATTAGGAGGCAACTAGTTCCTTGACCTTTAGGTTTTAGCTTTCTTATTCCTAATACTACTGCCACCCAAACCTGCTGCTCTGAACTATGAACAATCTACAGGTGTTACAAATGGGTCTAAAAAATTTAACTTATTATAATTTTCATATTATAATTATAAAAGATGGCTAGAGGGAAGCCTCTCAGCAGGTCTTGTGTGTTTTAAAGAGGAGTTTCCGGTAAAACTTACACTCTTGGTCTCTCTCCACCCCATCATTCACTCCTTCTGAGGATGTGGGAAAAACTTATCTGCAGGGTTGTACGGCAACTCTGGAGTAAGGGTTAGATTTACAACAGACAGCTTCTTCTAACTTCTGTCTCTCCTCTGGATCAGCCTGCCCGCAGTAAACACACATTTCCAGCTCTTCTGTGTTGTGCTTTGCAAGGATAGGCCCCTGTATAGGTCAGCTGTCACTCAGCATTATCTGTGCCCCAGTAGGTTAGCCTCTTCACAAGAGTGGAGTAGTAGAAAGCCCATTGTGGCAACACATTGCAATATCTCTTTAATCTAGCTTTTATCAGTAAAAGCTAATATTTTACCTCCATCTTTCAGAGTCCTATGTTTAACTCCCAATGGGTTCTTGACTTGATCAAGGAAAGAGGGTTTTTATTTCCTGGCTCTCTAAATTCCAAATCTTCAGGAAAAAACAAGCACTAGCATTTGGAAGACTAGAATAACATGGTTTTCATAATCTTGGGGCATGCTGGATTTGATCCTAACAGTTTTAGGTAGCTCCTAATGGGCCTTGTGCTTTTAGGTTTGTGGTTGCTTTTTTAGACTTATAGAGGATGGTTGTGACTCATATGGGCCAAATCCACAGACTAGGAACCATGAATTGTATGGCTGTCTGTGACTAGGTTTATGGAAAAACTTCTCAAACAACAGGAAACATTAAACTCTAAAAATCAGATTTTTCTCTAGAAGTTACTTACAAAAAATAAGTTTTCTTGAGATATACAAGAATCAACGTTTTTCCTTTCTATAATTTTCTTAAGACTTCTAAAATAATGTTCTCCATACTTTGAACAAATCATCTGGGTTACCTGTCTGTACATTTATTTTCTCATTTATAGAACATGAATGTTGGGGAATTAAATAGAACTTAAATTAAATTACATAGAAAGCATTTAGGAAAGCACCTATCACATATTAGGTGCTCAATTAAATGTTGGTTACTATTATTTTTTCATTATTTCCACACTTACAAATCACTTTCAAATTTCTCAGAAAATTTATTTTTTTCTAATTTTAAGCCACATAATAATTGGGTTTTAAATATTTATTTTATTTCATATCTAAATTCCTCAAACTTATGCAACGTTAAAAGTGTTTATATAACTGTTTGGAATATTAATGAAAAAAAGTCAGATGGTTACCTGTTGGTGTTTTCCAGTCTTTTAAGGCTCACTGGAAATGTAGACTCTAATGAAAAGAAACTAGAGATAGATTCTTGCTTCACACCAACCCAGGCAAAGAACTGTCTCTAGATTTTTTGCTAGGTTAGGTTATGGGCAAAGGCTGTAAAAGATCCAAAACTGTTGATGAGTACTTTGCTGCCTGCATGTAACACAGAATGGTTGGTTTTCTAGTCCCCAATCTGACAGCAGTGACATATGTTTTCCCTACCTTTGCCATATCTAATTATGAGAATTACTGGTTTTAACAGAGGCCAATGGCCAAGAATGATATTTTATATAAACATAATTTTAAAGTTACCTAAGAATATTTTTTCAGGTAAGTTAGTTTTCTACCTCAGCTTTCTCTGGAAATACAGAAATCTTACATGTTAATCATCTGGGCAATGTTTACCTCCCCATTCAATGGCAACCCACATGCAGAAGGAGATGAACCCACCACACTAACAAATTTTTCAATGAGCAGATGTTCCATAATATTTAGTTTTGGACATTAACAAAATGATCCTTTGGCAAGCAAGGCATTAAACCTAATATATTCAACTCCTTTTTTTAAACAATTCACTTCTTATTAAATTTATCTAAGTGGCAAAATATGCAAAGGAATTGAAAGCTTATTTACAAATTGTATATGTAATTTTTTGGTAAAAAATACAGACATCTCATTTCTTACTATTAAATGAATCATGAAAACAAAAATACAAAAGACAAATAAACACCAAAGAGTTCCGAGGAGACTGTCGAGAAAATAAGTCTACTTTCAATAGAGTGTACACTGGATGTACCACGGTAATAATAAATGTTATTCAGACTACGTCTTTAGTCCTTTGCTTGTATTACCAGTAGATGGTTCTCCACATGCAAGAATTCCATTTCATAAGATTGTAAACTTTCTTAATTCAGGAAAGAAATAAAATTATAACCTGAAGAAGAAAATTATTCAAAACGCACAGTTCTTAACTCATGTATTACATGGAATGTTATGATGTTTTCATATTTCATTAAAAGGTTTAAAAAGGTTATATGATACAGACTGATTCTATAAGACTACAGAAATGAATATAAATGCTTAACCATGAATTTAAAAATCATTTAGTAACTATATCTCATCCCAGTTTTTGGCCATTAAAATATTCTCTTTCCTATCATTAAGAGAAAGTGGATCCTGAAGAATATAGAGATTCAGATACGTTTTTTTCTTATTAATACAACCTAGATTTCAGTTATATGAATATTTGTGACACTATGCAAAGCCCCAAAATAGTAAAGTACAGAATTTATTAGGGGTTTGAAGGTCTAATAATGCATGTATAATTTGACACAACGAGCGCAGCTATAATTACGGTCTACAAGAGTATTCCATGTACATAAAAAATAAGTCCTCAATTACCAAAAAGGCTGCATTATTTTCATTAATTTAACAATATAACTCCACTTTAAACCTGAAAGTAATGAACCTTAAAAATACATCAACAATTAAATCAAAACTGCAAGCATGAAAATAGTAATGTTAAGCCCATGTAAATTATTGTTACAGTTAAGTGATTTTCAAATTTTAACTCTATTTCCACTAAAGTGATTATTTCACTCATTTTATTAAGGAAGGGATTTCTTCAGAAAAAAATTAATGGCACTAATATCCATCACACAAACTGTCAAGCAATTAAGTAGACCAAAAATCTAAAATGCTCTTGTGCCCAATCAGCTTCCCACCAAGAGAAGAAACCATCTTGCCAACCCAAGCCTGTATTTACCTCTCCATTGTTCTTGCTCTTTAATCCACAACTGTCATGCTCATGGCTACTTTTTCAGGGGTGGGCTGGGTTTGACAACATGTCTGTCTGTCATCTCTCTCTCATCTTTCTAAGGGAAATCGATCATAAAACAAAAGCAAAAAAAGCACAATGTTTTCTTCTGCCAAACTATACCATTCTCTGACCCACAAGCAAGCTCGATAATACATACAATGTTCTTTTCAACCTTACTGTTTTTCTTCCCCTGCCTAATACGCACTATTAAATCCACTTGTTCCTCCATAAAACATGTACTACCATACCCTTCTTCCCACTTACCAATCCTAGCCCTATTTGAGACTTAGAAATCCTATTTCAAAGATTACCTCTTCCTCAAGAAGCCTTTCTTGTTTCCTCTAACTGGTTGCCTTCTTCCACATTTGAAACTTCGGGGTGTTTTATAGACATTTACAGAACCTTTCCCTGCCTCAAATGAATTTTTTCACCTTCCCAAATTAGTAAATATTAACCAAATTTCCTAAATTCTAGGTGATTTTCCAAAGTCAAACAATCAGTATTTTATTTCTCATTCACCTTTTAAATTACCTCTTATCAAAAGGGAAATCAAGCCAAGAGTTTGTCACAGACTGGAAAAAAAGAATGTTCTCTTCCATTTTGGGTAGTTCAGGACCTCCTGAACAAGCACCATCAGTTTCAGGCCTCTTGCCTAGCATCGAGCTAACTAAACAGCATCATATCCTCTGTATGGTTTTGTCTCAATTGCCAAGGTAATTGTCTCAATTTTTTCCTTCACTGGGTAATAGAGACCTGGCCTAAATATGGTTATTATTAATGTTAAGTGATTGCAAATTTAAATTCCTTCTCTATCTACTTAATTTCCTATCAACATTTTAATGCACATCCCTAATTTTCAAGTGTGAAAAGATTATCCCAATTTGAAACAACAAAAAATATGGCTTCTTTCAGAAATGGCCTGGTTTAGAAACCCTCAGGAACCTAAAGAGTAATTATAACACTGGAATATGAAAAGCTTGCTGAGCATACGGCTCTCTCTTAAGAAATGTTGCCCGAAGTGTTCTTTTCCTACCTTTTCTGTTTCTCTCTTCCTTTCCTTTATAGGAAGAGCCTTCCCCTCCATTTCCCCTCTTCATCTGCCTTCTGTAGCTGTTAGCAGGAAGTCACAAATTTCATTTCAGAAAAGATGCTTTAAATGGTAGCTCATGAGAAAGTGGGTAATTTTCCACTATAGGATCGTACTGTAGTATAATCAACCCTTGAAACTTCGTTGATGGATGACATGGTTGGATGCGTGCCACACACTGTACACATCAACTTTACTGCTGTGCAACAATAATCTCACATTCCAGGTTGTGAAATATGTTCTCTTTTAAGGAAACTTGCAATACATAATAAAAAGACCTCATTTCAGAATTGTTGGTTTTGGCTAGGTACCAACAATTGGCTATCTGTGGGAGAGCTTGCAAAATGTTTTAGAATTTTGCTACCTGATTAGCCTGCATAAGTGGAAGGATCATTTATTTTAAATCACTGTTAGGTCTAAGATCTTGATAGAGAAAGTCTGTTGAGATATTCGATATTTTCTTAGGGATTAGTTGTAACTCCAATACTGGTTTTTTTTTTTTTGATTAAGAGTATGAAAAATGTTTCCTTATATGTAGAGGAAAAGAATACATTTTTAATAATTTCATTAAAATTCTACATTGCAAGTATTTTCTTTTTGAATCAAAGAACAGCAAGAAGAGTAAAAGGCTCAACTAATAATAAATCTGGTGACCATTCTCCCTGTCTTTCTGTAGAAGTGCTACGCAGCTCAGTATTTTAAATAGGATGGCAGCTGAAGAACTGTGCTATCTATAGTAGAGTTAGCCAATCCATCTGACAAAAATTACTCATTTAAATTTGTATCTCACAGTTTCTGAAGATTGGCTCCCCCAATCATTCACAATGTCATTTCTCTTTCTTTTCTTCACTACAGAGCTTGGAAAGGTAAAACACCTTCCTGGATTTTCTTATAGTAACAGTAACCATGTGACAGTTTTGCTCAATGAGATATGGACTGAAGTTTTTGGCAAAGAGATTCTTTCCTGCGAGTAAAAGCAGGGACAAGGACAAAGCTCTTTCTTTGCCTTTTGATTTCTGCCCTTCTCTCTATTCATTTTATTTTATTTTTCCTGCCAGTCATGAACATGATGCCTGAAAGTGCACCAACACCTTTTGTAACCATGAGGACAATAGCAACACACTAAGGATGACAGTCCTGAAGGAGAGAAGGAGTCAAATTCCATTATGGTTTTATTGAGCTGGCCTGCATGAGATAAATGAATTCCTCTATGTTTCAATGACCATTAGCCTCATGTTGCCTCTTGTCAGCTGGACACATTCTAACTGATATTCCATTTGGCACCTGAAAGTGCATGGCTGTAGTGTCAGAACCTAAAATATGGAACTGCTCTAGTGGAGAAGACACATGTTAAGGACCTAAGAATTTTAGGCTAGAAGGTTAATAACTCTGGTAAGATGATGGTAAAAAATGTGTTCAAGTCCACATATACTATATGCAGACAGCATACTTATCAACAGGACATATCAATGAATATATACTTGTGTCCTTGTTATAGTTTTTTAAAATTACTAACTCTCAAGCTTAGAATGGTTGGATACCCAATATACACATTGCTACCACTTCCATAAAGACAATGAAGCAACACCATCAAGTAAGAAGGATGGAGGATGTTATTCCCTGGGTTGCCATATATTCTCAAACTAGCAGTAGGCAATTATTGATAAGTGGACTTAGTCTTTGGCCACGGATGGTCTTCCCTCTTCAAGGAGCTGCTGCTTCTTCAGGGCCCTTAGAGCTCTTTTCAGAGAAGCACAAACTGCTGATCACTAATGGGGCCTAAGGATACAGACACTGTTCAAGGACTGTGGATATTTGTATTTTCTATTGCTGGTGTAACAAATTGCCACAAACAGTGGCTTAAAGCAACACAAACTTATTATGTTGCAGTTCTGAAGGTCAGAAGTTTGCAATGGACTTTACTGGGTTAAAATAAATGTGTTGCCAGGCTGATTCTTTCTGAAGGCTCTAGGGGAGATTCCATTTCCTTGCCTTTTCCAGCTTTTAGAGGCCACCTGCATTCTTTGGTTTATGGTTCCTCCATCTTCAAAGCCAGAAGCGGAGCACCTTCAAATTTCTCCCAGGCTCTGAAACTTGTTTCCATTAGCACATCTCCCCTGACTCCTGCTTCCCTCTTTCTCTTATATGGACGCTTGTGCTTACATCAGGCCCATCTGGATAATCCAGAATAATCTCCTGATCACAAGATCCTAAATTTAATCACATCTGCAAAATCCCTTTTGCCATATAAGGTAACATTCTCAGGTTCTGGGGATTAGGACACAGTCATCTTTGAGAGGACATTATTCTGCCTACCACAATATTCATTTTTATTTTCAGCAAAATATAAAGATGGGAATGCTAGTGATTTAAACATTGCCATGAAAATAACCCAATGTCCTTAGCTACAAAATAGCAACATTATACTGGCATTGTAAGGAAAAGTACATTTTAAAAATCCATAAAACATTCTGAGAGGTAGAAATAACTAAAATGACCTTTGCATAGAACAAATACAATTTGGCATAATTGGGATTCATTTACGATTTTCAATTAGGAAGAGTACAAAAGTTGTCAGGCTATAAATGATATTTATTTTAACATGTATTAAGATAACAAAAATAATTTTTTTTATACTTGACCTAAGGCCTATATAGCAAATAGATTAAATTTTCTCCAGCTTAGCTTCTTAGCACAACACTAAACTATTATCTATTATGGTGACCCTCCAGGTAAACAGGAACATTGTACGGGCACAGAAATAAATTTTGGTTCCATGCCATGAAGAGAGAACACATAAAGATGAGAAAAAAGGCGGGGGGAACAGCACAATAATTTAAGACCGAAGTTCAGAGAGGACTTAGATAAAAAAGGATTATATAAAACAAACATACAACATTCATAGCAGAATTAAAATCTGTATTATAGACAGTTAAAAGAAAAATTTGCACTTCAGAAGCAATACAGACCAGTGGTCAAGGGTACTAGTTTGAAGCAAGATTGTTCTACTTCTTACCAGTAGTGCGATTATTGGGTAAATGACAAAAACTATTTATGTCTCTTTCTTCATGTACAAAATGGGGACATAATAATAGCATCTTTAATACAGAATTATTAGGAGGATTAAATGAATTAATACTTGCAAAGTTTTAAAACAATAAATATTAGGTATTATTAATAATACCAAATCAGTAGTGTGGCATGTGGCATGCATACACTCTCCTAGAATGCAGAGAAAGTTCAAGGAGCTGGCATGGGGTGAGGAGGGGGGAATTATCATACTAAAGTGTTACAAGTTCCTTAAAAGCAAGTTATATAATTGAAGTGAAATGAAAATCAAAGACACAAATGAAGAAAAATTTCCTGAGCTAAAAACAAACAAGCGAGCAAACAAACAAATATAAAACAAAAACTACTAACCACCACAACAAAGACAACAACAAAGAATTGTGAATGTTGGCTAACAGGATTTATCTATTCTACACAAGTGTAACAAAGGGATACACTGAAAATACTTTTTAAACAAAACAAAGCTAAACTAAACCAAAAAGCTAAAAACGTTTTGGCAGGGGAAAATATCAGTTGCAATCAAAGACAAGAAGTCATGCTTCACTTTTCAACAGTAAGTTAGAAGAAAATGAAGAAACAACTGAAGAATTTTGAGAGGAAAGAACTGTAAATCAGACCCTTATGCTGCTAAATCATCATTCACAAGAAAATCTCAGAAAAAGCCAATCTAAGCGAGTCAACATCTCAAAAACTGCAGCACTTACAATTAATGTCTTAGAAAAGAAGCACTTAAAAATATTTGGCAGTCAACAAAATATGAATCAAAACTAAGAACTCAGGTTTGGGGAATTTGAAGGCAGTGAGCCTTTAAGGAAAGAAAACAGATTATAGCAAGTATTGAATAAAATGAAATATAGGATAAAGTCAAATAATTGTTATAAATGTGGATCCAAAATGTAACATAAAAATTAAATCATAATCTTTGAAAATAAGCCTGCACATTTTACAATAAGCAATAATTTACTAATAAAAGAGCAACTTACTAAAAGCAATTAAAGTCAAATACTTTTTTATAATGAAAAGATAAAATTTTTAATTTATATCATTTTTATTTGATGAAAAAATATAGGTCAAAGAATGTTTTGCAAATGTTGAGGTAAGTAGACTTAGAAAAGCTATAAGCTTCCCAATTTACTGGAGAGTAAGAACAGCAAGAAAATGCTTCATAAGGCAGAAGTTAGAACATAAAGTCAATGCTTTGCATGAATGCATACAACAGAAAACTGTATGACAGAAGAATGAACTTAAGGGATTTAAGCAGCCTATTAAAAAACAAGATTTTACAGACTGAGTTAAAGAAAGCAGACACACAACAAAATTTACCGGTATTCTATTTATAAGGAACACAATACAGAAATGTTAAGAAAAAAAAAAGGATGGGTAAATATTTATTAGAATTCATAGAGGAATTCCTTGTATTTGTTTACTTCTTTATGACCAGATCCTTGCATAGCAGACAAACTTAGGACACATTTAATAATTATTTACATGTGAAATATAAACAAATGCATTACACATATGAAAAGTGAACAAAATAAGATTGAAAGTGCTAATTTTACACAATTAGCAATTACCTTAAGAGGATAGAATTGGTAACATAGTTCATTTAACACTGATAAAAGATACAGTCCACAATGATTAATGTCATAAACCTATATACATCTGATAGGATATCATCAAAATATATATAGCAAATCTGAAACTAGGAGTCTTTATTATAACTCTCTCAACAATTAACAGATTAAATAGACAAACAAATAGACATATAATAATCCAAATATAATAATACCATGTTCTCAAAAAGTTTCTCATGTTTTATGGTCAGTAAACCAAAATTATACTTTTTTTCAAGTGCTTATGGAAACTGAAATTAGGACTTTTCAAGCATTTATTCTTATGAAAGCTGCCAACAAATCACCCAGGTGCTAATTCAGATCTCTGGGCCTGTCATCAAAGGAATTTGTAAACTTTGATGGAATAAAAAAGTTTCCTGCAAAAAGTATGTTATCAAAAATCAACAAAGAAGTAGGAACATAAATAGATAAGTTTCTATCTTCAAAATTAGTCTCATAAAAAGGCTTTTTCATTCTTTTAGAAATATTAATTGAACATCTGTACTAGTTAGGAACTGAGAATATAAGAACAAGAAATAGTCCCCATACACCTTCTGAGAAGAAAACAGAGATTAAAAAAACAGATTAACAAATCTATAATAAAATGTTGGCTAGTGATTAGTTCCACATTAGGGCTTAAAGTCAACACAATTTTATCAGTAAGGTCTTACAAATTTCCAAACATTCTCCACATTACATACTGAATAGCCTTTTCTAGAAAATAGAAAGAAATGTAAAACTACCTGATTAGAATTGGATGTTCAGATACTATACTACTGTAGGGCCTGCTTTAATAAAGGACCGTGGAAGTAAAAAGGCAACGTTATTCAATGCCTCTACACATTTTAAAGCTCAATTTTATAAAGAAATTCACCACATTCATTTAGAAAAAATCACTAAAACATAACCAGTAATTCTTTTAAAGGATAATTACACAGAAGGATAACTGTACACATTCATTCATTCATATATGTTCATTTATACATGCCTCCATATGACCACTTGAGCCTTTATGGTTGCATGTATGTCAATATCATTGTATGCATATGACTAATGTTATCTTTATTGTGTATTCTGTTCCTTATTTTTTTCCTGTTTTTTATAAAAAGAAACTTTATAGAAGTCAATTTATTATATATATTATTATAATATATCTGTGTGTGCATATATATGTATATATATATGGAGAGAGAGAGAGAATATATAAGGTATTAAGTTGAATTGTTGAGTAATAGATTAAAAACTATTAAAATTATTTCATAAGTTATTTTTGAAGAATTATGTAAGTATGGTATATTTACACCTATTAAATATACAAACTCTACTTCTTTTTTTGTTTTGAAGTTTGCCTCTTTTGAATAGCAGGTTTTGTGAGGAGGTCCTTCACCCAAGATCCAGGCAAATTTCCCTAGGGGAAGCCTGTCATTGCAGGTCATTTTTCGTCTTGATTTTTCTTGGCACTCAAATAAGCCTACTCTAGAAATACATTTCTAGAGTATTTATTACAGTAATATTGGACTTTGCAAGTGAAACACTGACAATTGCATTCACTATAAGGTCAGTGATAACATTTTCTAGAGTGATGAAATATAAAACTATGCAGATTTTTAATCTGTGAACATAGCACTGTTATCATGCATTGTCAAAGTAAAGTGCCACTAGAGGTCTTACTAATGTGTCTTACTAATTATGAACCTAAGAGATGTGTGTAAGGACTATCTTTCCATCACAAAAAGATATAAGATAATGTGTTCTGCATATTGGAATAGGTGTCTCCTAGGATGCCAAGCAGATAGTAGCATTAATCATTTGTCATAATTTATCAATTCTTAATAATTTAACACAGCTTAATTTAATATAAATGTCATACTTAGAAAAATAAATTCCATTTGAGAAAAACCTGTGTTTTGAGGAAAACTGACTCTGGAGAAGCCACTTTAGTTTTCTTATGACTAGTGTTTATGGCATATGCTTTTTGATCTTTTAGCTTCTAACCTATCTGCATCTTTATATCTTAAAGTGATGTCTTACACAAATAAAATGAATGGCTGGGTCTTTTTTAAAAAAAAATCACCTGACAATTGAGGTTTTTAGATAAGTTATATTGAATGCATTAATTGATACAACCGAGTTTAAATCTACCATCTTGCTATTTATTTTTTATTTGTCCTGTCCATTCTTTGTTGCTTTTTCTTTTCCATCCTTCTTCTAGATTGATTTTTTAAATTTTTATTGAGATGTAACTGTTATATAACACTCTGTACTTTTAAGGTGTACAATGTATATGATTTGATACATTTATAAATTGCAATACATTTACCCTATAGTGTTAACTAACACCTTTATCAAGTTATTAGATTGATTTTTTATTATTCCATTTCATCTTCATTATTGACTAAGCTATACCACTTCATTTTATCTGTTAGTTATTCCTACAGTGATTAGAGTATAAATCTTTAACTATCACAGTATATGTTGTGATATAACTTTATGTTTACAGTAAAAACCCAACAACTATACATCCATGTCCTTTGTTCACATCCTTTGTACTAATTTTGGTAACATTTTATTTTTATACTTATTATAAACTTCAAATAAAGTGTTACTATTTTTTGCCTTAAGCAGAAATAATCTTTTAAATATAGTAAAAATGAGAAAAATGCTGTTTATATTTACCCACATATTTACCATATCTGGTTCCCTTCATTGCCTTGTGTTTAGATACAGATCTCCATATAGTACCATTTTATTTCTTCCTAAAGAAACTTGTTTAACATTTCTTGTAGTGTAGGTCTGGTGAAATCAAATTCTTTGTTTAGTTTTTTGAAAAAGTCTCTTTCATCTTCATTTTTTAAATTTTATATTTTGCTAAGTAAAGAATTCTGGATTGGCAGGGTTTTTTTTTTTTGCTTTTGTTTTCCTTTCTTTCAATATTTTAAAGATGTTTCTCATTGTATTTTGGTGTAGTCCATTTGTGATGTCCACTATCATTCTATGTAATGTGTTTCTTCTCTCTGGCTGAATTCCATATTCTTCCTTGTTCTATTTTCTCCTCCTAGTACTCCAATAACTTATATGTTAGGGTACTTAATATTGCCTCCTGGCTTTTGTATACTCTTTTTTGTTTTTCCATCCTTTTTTTTCTCTTTGTATTCAGTTTGGATAATTCCTACTGACCTATATTCAAGATCAGCAATGCTTTCTGTATTCAGTCTGCTGATAAGCCCATAGAAAGGGCTCTTTGCCTCAGATATCATGCGTTTTATATCTAGCATTTCCAACCGACTTTTTTTTTTTAAGGTTTCTATCTCTCTACTAAAATTCCCCATCTGTTCATGCATAGCTTCCACACTTTCCACTTATGTCCTTTAACATAATAATCAATGCAATTTTAAAGTTCCTGTCTGCTGAAAGCTCTATCATCCAGGCCATCTTTGCATATGACTCTATTACTGCTTTATCTTTTGATAATGAGTCTTTTTTTTTTTTCTTGCACTGTTTGGTGTTTTGTAATTTTTGATTCAAGGCTGGTTATTGCACATAGAGACAGAGATAAATAGTATTTACACACAGAGATGAACATAGTTCTTCAGTCAGGTCCTTAATATCAATCAAGTGTGTAGTTAAGCTGAGTTTGGGTTTTGTTGTTGCTGTAGTTACCTTCACTTCATCACAGAGACTTGAATTCCTCCAGTGGTGTACTGCTGTTTTCTTCATTTATTGTGAGGCTTGGTATATCCAAGAGTGTTTCACAGTGTTTTTGCTTCACTCTCAGCACCTAAATGTCTGCACCAAAGAGAGAGTTTCCCTCCATAGTTTTTCTCCACCCCTGGCAGTAGACTATTGTATGTTGCATGTTACTTGGTCCAAAGCGGACAACTTCCCTGGTCCAGCCTCAGCCATGCCTGTGCGTTTTGGCTTCAGGGTTTGGCTTTCTCAGAACTTCTGCCCTTCCTCATAATGGCAGCTAAATTATGTTATGTATCTTTGAAGGGGAGAGGTTGTCATGTAAGCAATCTTCCTGCACTTCTCCAGCAGCAGCAGACCTCTGCCTTTTATCAGCACAAGAATCTGGAACTGAACTTATTTCTTACTCTTCTCTCAAGGTGAATAACTTTCACTTCCATCTGTCCCCCAGTTGCAACTGACCTTTGCTTATGAAAAGGGGACAGGTGGGTTTCCTACCCTTCCTCCAGCGCAGATGGCTTTTGCTGCAAAGAGATTTAAGTGTGGAAAGCAGATGGAATTTTTTGTCTGTGCACCACTGAGGGGAGCTCTCTCAGATGTCCCGCCAGCTCCAAATCTTCCTAGTGAGCATAAGGTAGAAGTCTATGGAAAAGATCTGGTGAGGAGGTACTGATTCACCTTGGGTCCCGGGCTCCTAGGGATTCTATTCAGCTATACTAGCCCACACTTGACCTTTAAGAACTCATTAAAGTTTTAGTTCTTTTCTTCTTACCCACTTTTACAGTTTCCACATTTTCCTCCCTTGCTCTGCTAAAGGTGATATCATTCATGTGCCCTGACTCTTTGAAGGTTCTGTCACTCTTTGGAATTTATTCACCTGGTTTCCTGTAACATTTGTTCTCTTATGGGCTCAAGAAATGTTATGATTTTGCAGTTTATCTGGTTTGTTCTTACTGTTAGGGTTGAAGTGACTTTATCACAGGTTTTCTATTTTTAAGGTGAAGCAGAACTTCTCAAAAAACTTTTAAGTCATGAAAAAGAGTCAATTGTATAACCTCTGATGTTTTTAATTTTAATTTTTTGCTTACCAAATGTGAAACTATAGATTAAGGATAGTTTCTCAATCTTTTAAAAATCCTATCTTGTTTTTTAAACATATAAATCTCATAACCTCCTTTCGTATTATTTTAAAAAGTTAATAACATAAGAAATAATGTGTTTTTGTTTTTAAATGCTCAATCCAGTTTCCTAAAGGTAAGATAAGTTTTCCCTTGTTACATAAAGGGCAAAACAATAAATGTCTGTTGTATGAATGAAGCAATGAATCAATCAATCAATCAAATGTTCTCTATTAGGTTAAGCAGCATTGATAGAGTGCCAAGGACCCTAGTTCCTCTCATTCTGTGACCCTGAATCTTCCCCATCTCTGTTCCTATCTCAGCTTTACTGTGCTGCTGATTCCTGTTATTATGCCCACTTCTTAGCTCTTGTTGAGTTGCCCCTACCCCTGCAAGTATGATTATGTATTATCTCTTTCCATACTCTTTCTGCTTGCCTGAACTTCTTCCAGGAGCCTGCAGCTGAGTCAACCCATGTTGTCTACCACCTCCCGTGCAGTTTCCAGGATTCCAGTTTCCATGCTAATGCCATTAATCAGCAATCTTATGGATAGTTACAGCTGATTTTATGTTAGGATTGTAAAGAAACATTTTATCTATATAAATTATCAGTATAAAATCATTTCAGTTCTCAATCACCTGCCTGACTCAATACCATACTTTGGGAGACTGCATTTCCTTCTTAGCAGACATTTGGGACATCTACCCTTTGTTCTTTTTCTGGCTGCTCTTTAGCACTTTCCATCTCATCCCCTTTCCTGTCAGGAGTGAAGTGTGCTGGGGTATAGAAGAAAGATGGGAGGGAATGGAGCAGACAAACCAAAGAGGAATACTCCCAGCTTTTCATCAAATGAGACCACTGGTCCTCCTCAGTACCCTGAGAGCCCACCACTCTCATGCTGTAATGACCATATTACATGTAAAAAGCACACATGCACACACATGTACTGACATACGGTATTTAAGAGTTTTATAAGAGAGCGTGTAAACTGAAGGGAAAGAGAAAGGGAAGAAAACCCTCATCTTGCCCTGGTTTATCTGTCCCAGCTAACACTATGGTATGTTTATTACGGAGCCTAATTGCTGGCCTTTCAGAAAACATGTACCTTAATTACTGTTATTAGTAAATGAAAGAGATTTTGCATTTCCAGGAGGTATATTGAGTGACAAGCCTTAACGTTTACACTATTAATCCAGGAGAGAAGTCTTTGCTTAAAAAAAAGCAGAAGTGTAAAAACTGAATATTAATATGTTTAATTATTCTTTTTTTGAATTTTGTTTATTTTTTTATACAGCAGGTTCTTATTAGTTATCTATTTTTTACATATTAGTGTATATATGTCAATCCCAATCTCCCAATTCATCCCACCACCGCCACCCCTAATTATTCTTAAAAGTATATGCATTAACTATTGCTTCCTTTCCAGAGCTAATAAAAGTCAGTATTAAAACAAGACTTCCAAAATGGTCTAGCTTCATCACTGCTTCTCTCTTGCTCTCCACATTATACATAAGCCAGGCCCAGAAGGAGGACCACATGGCTACTCCACAATCCTCACAGTAGTCCTTGCCTCACCACGGGCCCGGCCACTGCTCCAGAACAGAACTGTCCTGCTGAACAATGAGACACTGAGTGCAACTTTGAAATATCATCACCTTCACATTTCTACTAACAGTGGGCCAGATATTACCTGGGACCCTCAGCCAGTTCTACAACCAAAACATCTGAAGCCAACATCAGAATACTTGAAGCTGAAACTGAACAGGACCCTGTGGGACTCATGGGCACAAAAGCTTTTCTGTGTCTATCATTTCTTTGATTACAGGAAATAGGATTCATTCAGCCTCCCTGTCTTCCCTGAGTTCCAAGGAGCAGATTCTAACAGTTGCTAATAAGGGAAGGGAGTGGGTGGGGACAAGGGAGGAACAGTCAAAAGAAACAATAGTGCCACCTTGGGCCAAGATCCTGGTTCCCCCTCTCAAAGGATATACATAACAATATCTTTGAGCTGTTCTGCAGATACTGAAATCCCTCCCAAATGGGAGAAGTTAATGGTATATTCCCCACAAGCATGTAGACCCCAGGCTGGCTGGAACCAGAAGGTTGATGGTGCTGACTCCCACCTACCTCACCACTAACCAATCAGAAGAATATCCATGAGCTGATCATGCCCTCTTTGAACCATTACTATAAAACTCCTCACTACCCCGCTCCAGGCTGGGAAACACAGTTTTGAGGTCATTAGCCTGCTGTGGCCCCACTTTGCCTGGCAAAGCAATAAAGCTATTCTTTTCTATTATACTCCACCCCAAACTCTGTCTCTGAGATTCAATTTGGTGTCTGGGTACAGAGGCCAGATTCAGATTCAAAGCCAAATACTATTAGTTATGCCACTCCCAGCAATCCTGCACCACCAAACTAAAAGCAAGCATTTTTCTAAACCCTCATTCTTTAATATGCTTTGCCCCTTGTTCTACCTGCTATGTTGACTTCCTTTTCTAAGCTCTTCTGATGTGCTCTCTATATCTTCAAAGTCTCTCAAATGGCTGAACTGAAATTTTTCTTCTTTGAAGAGGTGACACATGTCCCCACATCTGTGCCATTTGAATACAGTTGGGAGGCGAAAACATTCTCTGGAAAACTTTGATCTTTTATAATGCCTTTTCTGAAGGCTCATGCCATAATATATGGACACTACTTTTTCCTTGTTACTTCCATCAACTAAGTTCTCAGTAAATTCTTTTAATTTGCCAAAATTGGGAGATCTCACATTCTTTTCATCAGAATTTCCATTATAATATTAGAAGACTTCAGAATTTATGAATATGACCTATCCAATATGAAACTAAAAAAATCCAGGAGCTTCTTAATTCCAGTGCTGTTCTCAATCCACTTTGTCAACAAAATCCTAGTGTTACAGTCTAGCTCTCACCTTAAATGGCTCTACCTAAAGCTATGTAAACGCCAGCACTCCACAGTTTGATAAAGGCCTCCAACTACCCTAGGCTCTCAGGTTCTTACTCACAACCCATGGGACTTCTGAAATAGGGAGAATATTGGCCTCTTGATGAATACTTTTCTCTTGACCTGTAGGTTCCTCGATGTCTTCTAACCTTTTCTCACTAAATATGGATGCTATGGTGTATGTTTTAACATATAAACTAATCTCTCACTGGGCAGTTTCTTCAGTTACCATGGATCTCTTTCTTCTGTCAAATATACCTAGAAAAATCCCAAGCATCTATCAGTTCTATAGCTGCTTACCATATTTCCATGAACAGAGGTTAAATGTTGTTAAAAGAATGTACACACAAGCACACATAAACACATGCATGTCGGTAGCACTGAAATTCATAAACACCCCCACCACCACGAAGACCCATCAGCTGGGACCTTAGCATTGTTTATCAATTTTTTTACTTTCTCTCATCTTCTCTCATTTTCATATTGATGATTTTAAACTTTCACTATGCTCTTCAAGCTCCCTAACACAATTCCTCCTATTCTCAGCAAAAGACCCCCAGCCTATTTCACTGAGAAAATTGGGAAAATTACTAAAATTTTGTTGGCCTATCCCTTCCCATTTCAGATACTTTACATAATCACTTCTTTTCTCTAGTCTTAGATGGAGTATGTCTTCTCTGGTTTAAATCTGTCATACTATCGGCAGAAATACTCAAACATGACCTTAGGAGCTTCTGCTGGGTTGCATGGACAGTGAGTTTGCTAGGACCTAGGTGAATTCATTTTTCTCCCAGCTCAAAGTACACACCCAAGTCCAGCTTCGCATAGAACGTATGGCTTCCTCCTCCAGCCAGGGTGGACTGAAGAATTCCTCAGACCCCTAGGATCCCTGTTTCTCCAGATATAGAGCATTTGGCTTTCCCAGAAAATTCCCAATAATAGGCTGGCACATCAAATCCAGACTGCCTGATGCCCAAAACCAGTGTATTCCCCTTACTGACAAGGCCACTTATCATGCTTGCTCTCTTAATAGGAGACACATGGAAGTAAAGGTTCTTCCACTAAAATGAAAACCTGCCATGTGCAGCAGATGCCCCGTTCCTAGTATGCTTCTCCGTGGGATGATAAAGAGACACTTTTACATCTCTAGCTGGCTAATTCTAGCCATGCAACGTTTTCCTTTCTCCAATAAAAGTTCTACCATTCATGCTAGATGCTATGAAATTTGTCCCAGTGTCTTGTATAACTTGAGACAGCTCCAATGGAATCCATCTGGCATGATAAAAGTCAACTCTCTGAATTTAACTTTTGACACCTAAGCTAGGGATCTTACGCCATTAGTCACTGTCCCCATTTTAGCACTGTTTTTCCTCATAAGGACAGCTTCACTCATAACTGGCTTCACTTATGGTTCCTTCAGCAAATTAATCCATGAGTCTGCAACTGCAGATACCACTGTTTTATGTCTCATTCTTTCCATGCTTCTTGATTCAAATTCAAGATACAAAGTGAGTCTGTACTGCACTCCTGTTTTCAGCTGGGCAAAATACTTCATACCAAGGCATGTCATAGGCCACTAACTAGCCTTGTGGGAGGATGACTCTTAGCAGTTTCCCACTCCAAACCAGATGAAACAATAACTGTAAAATATATGTTACAGACATATTCAAGTTGACAGATCTTTCAATATAAAACAATCAGTACAAACCAAGAATCCTCACTTTAAAAAATTTATGAATTAACACAGTTATGAAAACTCACTGGCCCAAGTTTACATTCGAGCCCTGAGTTGCCTAGTCTGTCAATTAAAGCATACCTCAATTATATAGCTATTACTGCCCAATGCAGAAATAAATTTTCAAAACCCTTTTTAAACAGCCTACTTCTGAAGGAGAGTTATGATAGTTTGGCCCCTCTATTGTACAGTCACTTTTTTTTTTTTTAGCTTGTGATAAGAATGTAGGTTGTGGTTCTTACTATAGCACATATTTTACATTTTTACCAGGAAGTGGAACATTATGCAGGAAAACTAGTCTAGCCCCTTCATAAAGTCAATGACATCAAAAAAGGAAATGTACTAGAATAAAAGAGAATTAGTTCAAGGAGGGAGCTGGATATATGAGTCCAGAAGTCAATGGAGGTAAGTGGGCTAGGGTGGGTATCTGGGAGACTTCATCATATAGATCAACGGTCCCCAGTCTTTTTGGCACCAGGGACCAGTTTTGTGGAAGACAATTTTTCCATGGACAGAGGTGGGGGTGGAGGGGCTGTGTTCATTAATGTGAGTGACGGGAAGCCAAAGATGAAGATTAGCTCACTTGCCCACCACTCACCTCCTGCTGTGCTGCCCAGTTCCTAACAGGCCGTGGGCCGTTAGCAGTCCGCGGCCCGGGGTTTGGGCACCCTTGATATAGAGAACATTTGGAGGTGAAAGAATGAATGACACCATATAAAGAAGCATTATTGAGGGAGAAAACAAACTGTTCTATGATCTCTGACATCTGCAGGTGGGGTAGAGGACCAGAAGCTCCTCCCACCAAATAGATTTAAACGGAATGCAAAAGGGAACATAGAGGAGTGTGGTATCATACAAGTCAAGGAAATATCATGCTTTAAGAAGGAAAGCACAGACATCATTCTCACTTGCTACAGTGAGTTTAAAATCAAAACAATCTGTTGGGTTGGCAAAGAAGAAGCTGCCCTTACAAATGACTCTAACCAGACAAACTTACTAGATACGAATATTCCCTTTGTCATGGGTAGGATGATAAGTCAGATGTAGAGGATTGAAGAGTTAATGGAACACAGGAAGTAGAATTTTTAAAGAACAGAACAAAAGCATCAGAACAAAAATGTTAATTGATATGGAAAACAAGTTAATGTGTCCTTGATCTTTAAAAACATTTCTTGATAAGCCATAGCATTTACCATTTAGCAAAGAAAATGTGTATCCCTTTGGAATAGCTTTTTAAAAATGCCTAGGGTCTAAATGAAGGAATTTAAATCTTTTTAACTTATTAAGGCCAGTCACGTAATTTTATATGAATAGATGTGCATTTGTTTGAATCTTGTTTGTAGCACTTGTGATTCTCTTTTTTTAATTATATTTTTTTAAACATCTTTATTGGAGTATAATTGTTTTACAATGTTGTGTTAGTTTCTGCTGAATAACGAAGTGAATCAGCTATACGTATACATATATCCCCATATACCCTCCCTCTTGCTTCTCTCTCCCACCCTCCCTATCCTACCCCTCTAGGTGGTCACAAAGCACTGAGCTGATCTCCCTGTGTGATGCAGCTGCTTCCCACTAGCTATCTATTTTACATTTGGTAGTGTATATATGTGCATGCCACTCTCTCACTTTGTCACAGCTTACCCTTCCCCCTCCCCGTATCCTCAAGTCCATTCTCTATGTCTGCACCTTTATTCCTGTCCTGCCACTAGGTTCTTCAGAACCCATTTTTTTTTTAGATTCCATATGTGTTAGCATATGGTATTTGTTTTTCTCTTTCTGACTTACTTCACTCTGTATGACAGACTCTAGGTCCATCCACTTCATGACAAATAACTCAATTTTGTTTCTTTTTATAGCTGAGTAATATTCCATTGTATATATGTGCCACATCTTCTTTATGCATTAATCTGTCAGTGGACACTTAAGTTGCTCCCATGTCCTGGCTATTGTAAATAGAGCTTCAATGAACACTGTGGTACATGTCTCTTTTTGAATTATGGTTTTCTCAGGGTATATGCCCAGTAGTGGGATTGCTGGGTCAAAGGGTAGTTCTATTTTTAGTTTTTTAAGGAAACTCCATACTGTTCTCCATAGTGGCTGTATCAATTTACATTCCCACCAACAGTGCAAGAGGGTTCCCTTTTCTCCACACCCTCTCCAGCATTTGTTGTTTGTAGATTTTCTGATGAAGCCCATTCTGACTGGTGTGAGGTGATACGTCATTGTAGTTTTGATTTGCATTTCTCTAATGATTAGTGACGTTGAGCATTCTTTCATGTGTTTGTTGGCAATCTGTATATCTTCTTTGGAGAAATGTCTATTCAGGTCTTCTGCCTAATAACCTTCTGGGTTGTTTTTTTGATGTTGAACTACATGAGCTGCTTGTATATTTTGGAGATTAACCCTTTGTCAATTGCTTCATTTGCAAATATTTTCTCCCATTCTGAGGGTTGTCTTTTCATCTTGTTTATGGTTTCCTTTGCTGTGCAAAAGCTTTGAAGTTTCATTAGGTCTCATTTGTGTATTTTTGTTTTTATTTCCATTTCTCTAGGAGATGGGTCAAAAAGGATCTTGCTGTGATTTATGTCATAGAGTGTTCTGCCTATGTTTTCCTCTAAGAGTTTTATAGTGTCTGACCTTACACTTAGGTCTTTAATCCATTTTGAGTTTATTTTTGTGTATTGTGTTAGGGAGTGTTCTAATTTCATTCTTTTACATGTAGCTGTCCAGTTTTCCCAGCACCACTTATTGAAGAGACTGTCTTTTCTCCATTGTATATACTTGCCTCCTTTATCAAAGATAAGGTGACCATATGTGTGTGGGTTTTGTAATTCTCTTTGAAATCATCTATGTCTTAACTCAGTAACTATATTATACATTTCTGCTTGGTCTGTCCTTTACACACGCATAATGCTTTAAAATGTACCCCTATTTATAAATCCACTGAGCACCTTTAGAATTACACAGCAGTTATTAATATATAAAGGAATAATTAAAATATTTACCTCATGCATTAAAACACATCAGTGGGAATTCCTTGTGAGACTCCTTTTTTTTTTAATAAAGAAAACTGCTATTCTAAGGGAATGCTTTAAAAACAAATTGTAATGAATTTAATTCCAAAATCTCATTTTAGCTAATATTTTCCATCTTTACCGTTACCAAATTTATTACAAGAGCTATTAAAATATTCAAATTGTTTTGATTTAATCTCATTACCTAAAAAATATTAAAGCACTTTAACTGTAAACTCCTACTTAAGTAATACCTACTTTTGCCATCTGGTGGCAGAAGCAAAAGGTATATTCATTGTTGGTACCAAGCCTGTAAAACAGGCCTCATTGAGCAATGATAAATTAACATCCCAGATTGCAGGTATCATTCTTCACTTGTAAAACTTCAACATTTATAGTTTTGTTTTTGTTTTTTAATAGGACAATGCTCTCTGTAGTTTTTTGGAACATTGCTAGTTGTGTGCTGAGCACATTAATAATGCCTAACAAAGGAACCATCAATTTTAAACCAACAATCAAGTTAGACATAAAACCTGATAATAATTCTCCATTTATTTTACATATACAGCAATTTCTAGCATGTCTAAATTTTTTTCATTAATGATCAATATATCTCAAGAAAGCTTTTCAAGGAATTGATCTTTTGTTATATAACTTGGTATGTCTAATTTACCACATTGCCTAGAACCCACCTTTTAACAACCATTGTTATATGATGACGTATTTTTTTAAAAAGTAGTCTGAGGGGACTTCCCTGGTGGCGCAGTGGTTAAGAATTCGCCTGCCAATGCAGGGGACATGGGTTCAAGCCCTGGTCTGGGAAGATCCCACATGCCACGGAGCAACCAAGCCCCTGTGCCACAACTACTGAGCCTCTAGAGCTCGCATGCCACAACTGTTGAAGCCCACGCACCTAGAGCCTGCGCTCCACAAGAGAAGCCAACGCAATGAGAAGCCTGCACACCGCAATGAAGAGTAGCACCCCCTGCTGGCTGCAACTAGAGAAAGCCCACATGCAGCAACGAAGACCCAATGCAGCCAAAAAGTTATTAATTTTTTTAAAAAAGAGCAGAATCCTCCATCTCCTATTTTAAAAAATGCAAAACAAAATATGTGGCCTTTTCTCATGTTCTTTTCAGTTGTTTTTTGATGACCTCAGAAAGTTAGTGATAATTTGCACAAATGACCTATGTTTACGTATAGTGGCCCTTCTTTTCCCCAGAGGATTGTTCCACGACCCCCCATGGATACCAAAATCCATGGATGTTCAAGACCCTTATATAAAATGGTACAGTATATACATATAACCTATGCACATCCCCCCGAATATTTTAAATCACCTCTAGATTATTTATAACAAATGAATTTATTTACAAAACCAAAATAGACTCACAGACATAGAAAACAAACTTATGGTTACCAAAGGGGAAAGTGGGGGAGGGATAAATTAGGAGTTTGGGAGTAACAGATACACACTAGTATATATTAAAAAGATAAACAACAAGGACCTACTGTATAGCACAGGAACTATATTCAATAACTTACAATGGAAAAGAATCTGAAAAAGAATACATACGTATATTCAAATATATAACTGAATCACTTTGCTGTACACCTGAAACTAACACAACACTAAATCAACTATACTTCAATAAAAAATAAAATTAAAAAAAAAAACCCTAACATAATGTAAATGCTGGGTAAGCAGTTGCTGGCATGTGGCAAATTCAGCTTGTCTTTTTGGAACGTTCTAGAAATTTTTTCCCAAATATTTTCAATCTGTGGTTGATTGTATCTGTGAATATCCCTGGATATGGAGGGCCAAACGTAAATGACTATGTTTTACGTGGAATTTATAACAACGTGACTTGGCATTTATAAAGTGTTTCATTCTGATTTTATAAATGAATAGAGCAAACTCAAATCTTGTCAAATAAGCAAATTATTATTCACATTGAATATGCGGTTCCCACAGTCACGTTCAGGAGCTCAATTATTCCCAAGCTTAGAATACTTTCATCCCCTTCCAAATTTGCTCCTAAATTCAGGGACCATAAGAAAATGAGTTTGGGATTGGCAATTCAGCATTCTCAAGGTTCCATCTCAGATTCTCTGTTTCTGCCATCTTGCTCTATATCTTTCTACTTCCTTTTCTCCTAGTATCTCATACCTGGCCTCATTTTGTTTACCTTACTCTCTTTAGAATTTACCTTTAGTTCTTCCATCTTCTTGGCTTGTAAGAAGGTTGTTTGGACAGTATGGAAAGATGTGTGCCTCATTTTGTTGCCCTGAAAAAGATTGTGTACCTCGTGTTCTGCAAAACATATGTGACTGTGGAGCTAATATGGCAGATGCCTGGACAATCTGTCAATCTTCTGAAATACAGTTTTGCACTTTTAATCTTTTAGTGCATGATGAAAACAATGGGAATAAATGACAGAATTAGTGACAGCCTTCAGATTTGTTTTGCCAAAGAATGCATTACCATTTCGAAGACAGATGATTTCTAGAATCATAAATTAGGAACTATAGAAAGTCTTTTCTCCACAAAAAACAAGGATAGATTCTTCCTCACTCCTTTATTTCATAGTTCAATATTCTTTTATGACAGCTTTGACAATAACAGATCCAAAGAATAAAGAATTATAAATGTCACCTATTTATCTATGCCATTAATTTTATTAATGTGAACAAGAACAAGCAAATATAAATTTGTATATAATTTCTAATAAAAGGAGTGGTGTGTTTTCTGAAGGCAGAAATTTGATCCTTTTAGATAAGGGATATATTAATCACAAATGGAAAAAGCTTGAAAGCATAAGAATTTAAGGTTCTCTTCCAATGTTAGAACATAAATGTGGGGACTTCCCTGGTGGCGCAGTGGTTAAGAATCCGCCTGCCGATGCACGGGACCCGGGTTTAAGCCCTGGTCTAGGAAGATCCCACATCCCACATGTCGTAGAGCAACTAAGCCCGTGCACCACAACTACTGAGTCTGCGCTCTAGAGCCCACGTGCCACAACTCCTGAAGCCCACATGCCTAGAACCCGTACTCCGCAACAAGAGAAGCCACTGCAATGAGAAGCCCGTGCACTGCAACGAAGAGTAGCCCCCGCTCCCCACAACTAGACTAGAGAAAGCCTGTGCGCAGCAACAAAGACCCAATGCAGCCAAAAATAAATAAATAAAACAAATACATTAAAAAAAAATGTGTAGGGGCTTCCCTGGTGGCGCAGTGGTTGAGAGTCCGCCTGCCGATGCAGGGGACGCAGGTTCGTGTCCCGGTCCGGGAAGATCCCACATGAAGCAGAGCGGCTGGGCCAGTGAGTCATGGCCGCTGAGCCTGCGCGTCCGGAGCCTGTGCTCCGCAACGGGAGAGGCCACAACAGTGAGGGGCCCGTGTATCGCAAAAAAAAAAAAAAAAAAAAAAGTGTAGAAACGACTACTAGTATTAGTATCAATTTTATGTTGATTAATTACAACAGACTTATACATACTATTATGTAAATAGCTTACGTTTAACATTAATCTAAGGGTCCAATCATATGAAAATAATTTCTCTTCCAGAATTTGCTAATATGAATCCTTAATAATTGCTAATCATAAAATCTCATTACTTGCAATACTTAGAGTTTATCTCACAACTATCACATTGGACAGAACCTTCTTAGACTTTTAGAATTAAGGCTCAATTATCTCCAACAATATACTTAAGTGGGGCTCACTTAGCATTTAAAAAATGCACTGGTTTTTATTCTCATAGGTTCACATTATCACAAAAATCTTTCACCTTCATTTGCTGCACATTCAGAATCTACATATTAATTTTAATAGTGGCCAAATAAACAGAAAATTAACATTCTAAAGCCAAATTTAAATGAATTTTGGATAAAGTTTAGATTCATGTCATTTAGATTTCAGAGAAACCAAAGCATGAAATTTAAGACAGAATTGATTTAAGATAGAAGTAGAATTGTGCTCCAATTCAAAGTCCCTTATCAACTGTAATCTCATGTGTTATTTAGCTTACGAATCTAAATCAGTTTCTTCATTTGTAAGATACAGGGCATAATTTTATTTTCTGTTTCAAAGGAATGCTGCAAGAATTAAATGAGATAATGCTTTGAAAAGTATTAAATCTACCCATGTAACTTGTAAAATATGAAGCATATTCTCTAGAATGTAGTTTGTTCTTCATGCTACCAGTCCAACAATTTTATTTCCTGCATCTCAACAACTGTCTTTGCAGATAAGAATTTTAGAAAGAAAAGTTTAAAATAAAATGATATAATCAACAGAAGGGAATGGAAAAAGACAAGGCAAAAGAGCAAGAAGACTAGGAAAGAGAACATGCAGAAAACCAAGAATCTAATTTTAGTACCCCTTTCTCTTAGCAGAGAGCCTAGATACTTTGTTTTAAATCACTGCTTATAAAATTGGGTTACCATTATGACTTGAGCTACCATTTACATACTAAAACTGTATAATGTTCATATAAGTTATATCCGATATAATTTCACTTCTTAAATGAACTCATGAAACAAACTACCTGAAAGAAATATTATATTGATTTTTCTGTCACTGTAATTAAAATAATTTTCATTTCAAATTCAGTGAGTTTTTTAGAATAGGAAAATTATCAAAGTAATTCCCTGATATTAAGCACATTCTGAATAGGAATAAAATGAATAGTTAAGGACAAAGTCTGAACTTTAATTCAAAACACCGTGGTCTTTTAAACACCTCACTGATGTAATGAGAAGTCTTTATTATACTTTATAAAAGGTTGAAGAGTTTCTTAAATCTGGATTTGATGTAAGGGTTAAGAATTTAATGAATGATGTTTGTGAATAGAAGACCTTGTTAAATTCAAAGGTATTAGGTATTTTAAAAAAGAAATCAACCTAAGACATTTGAGAAGCATTGCATATTCATAATCCACTGAGAAATGTTTAATTTATGCATGGCCCATCAATAAATTATGTAGGTACAGAGGAGATACCCGGAGATGTTAAGATGTGATACTTTATGACTTCTGAGATATTCAAATGGAACCACAGGGGAAAGAAACTAGCATTTTAGAAAGGCAACATGAATATATCTTGTCTCTTTATTTTTGATCTTGGAAATAAAATCTTGCATTATCTATTTAACGTCTTTTAGAGGATTCCTTTTTGAATTGTTATCAGTGCTTACAGTGATCATTTGTATATGTAAACTTATAAGTCTTATGTAAATCACAGAAACTTAGAAATTTGAAATCACTTCTCAAAGTATTTTTCAAAAGATATTAAAGTTGTTACATACAAACAAACGACTAGCAGCTAACTGTTTGGAAGTAAATTTGAGAGTAAATTATATGTGCAAGAGCTGAGGTGATGATTTATTTATTCAGAGTGACTAGATGGTGAGGAAAAGAGGTAGCAAGTGCAAACAATTCTTTCAAAGAAATTTGATTCCAAATGGAAGGAAGGAGAAATGATGGTAACTGAAGGGTACATGTACAATAAAAGGTTGCATGTTTTGTTGTTGTTGTTTTGTTTTGTATGTTTTTGGTGCTGTTTGTCTTGGCTTGATAGGAACAACAAACTGTTTTTAGACATTGATGGAAAGAATCGAAAGGAGACAAACTCAGTGAAAATACAAGACAGATTAAAAATTTGCTAAGAGCTCTGAGGATGTTGAAGAGGGTGGGATTCAGCCCTCCTGTGACTGAAGAAAGTACACAACCATTTTAATAGGAAGGAAAGCACTGGCAAGTTGTAGGTGAGTTTTAGAGACATGGCAGCAGAACACGGAGGACTCCCATAAGATTTACATTTTCACCAAGAAGTAGGAAGCACTGTCACTTGATGAGCAACAGAGCTAGAGGCATGTCTTCAAAGATGGGAGGGGAGTAGCACATGTTCATAACAGACATTTCAGACTGGTAAAACCAAACTGACTTGAAAACTTGAGGTTGCTAGACAGTGTGAGGCAAAATGAAGTTGGAAAGCATGGGAATTTTTGTAGCACTTTAGGACTGGTGAAATAAATTTCTGGATAGAATCCTCACAACCACACATTCAGGGAGGTAGCACTGTTGCTTCTTTATAGGTGAGAAAACAAAAGTTTGGTGAGGTCAAATGGAATATACTATAGTCAGTGCACCGACAGAAAATTCATTTCCCCCTAACACCAGCCACGGATTCCTCTGCAGTTTCATTCCATGGGCTAAAGACTGTGGGCCATTGCAAAGAACTTCTTACTTCAATTCTTTTCTCTAACTGTAAAGATTTTATTTTTTCAATTGGTGATATTTTAAAATAGTATTCCAGAGCATCTCTCTTGATGAATACTGGTTTGGTGGTTTGAGGAAAAAAAAATGTATTTGGTTTGGGAAGGTATCTTGTACTGAAATAACCTTGTGGAAAGTTGGTTTCCAGTGTGTCACAAAATACTCAAGAGTCTTTAATATGTTAATGAGTGACTTTCCTATAGAATGACATAACATATGCAATATTTAAAAAGCATTTATTCATGAATACATTTTTTTAAAAGTTAAACATCTTGTAGATCTTATTTCCCACAAAATAAACTTTGGGAAATGTGACTTAAAATATTTTTACACTCACACCTAATCCCTTCCATTATATGATAAGGACTTGTCTTACCATGCTTGACTTACATTTTGAAAAGAGTTTAGAAAATCCATGTGGCTATTCTAAGAACATGTTTAGTATTTATAATATTGAATGTATATTTAAAAATGAACATGATTTTCACATTCGGGATTAGGCTGCATACATTTCTTCTCCCAGTCAAGTTCGAGATTTATGCAATTCACCCCATTCCTAGAGAACACTAGTTTAATCCCTTTACATGGTTTAATACTCTCATTTTGTGTATCCTTTAAGCTGCTGTCAAATAGTCTCCCCTAAAAACCATGATTATATACTCAGTAGCTGAACCCAATGTACCATTTTACTCCTCAAATCTGCTTTCTTTGTATAAACAAACAGGAGATGAATTAAAGATCAGTGATAGTATTTGCTTGCCACTTTTACTGAACATGTCTTATGATTCAAAAATGAAGCGTATATAGAAAGGATTAGGGTGTTTTAAGACTTTGGTTTTCTCCAAGAAGACTTTCATTTTTCCACTATAAGCTTAAAAATGAACAAACACACGATAAAGATTTGGATTTGTAAAGAATCCTTGCCTATAGGACTCCTATATTAGTTTTGCTCTAAAAGAAACCTGGCAATTAAAACTACCCTAAACCCATGAAGGCTTGTTTAATATTTTAACACACTGCCATTTCCATACCACAGAAAACTTACTGCTAAATTAACCACAATTGTAGACCATTTCAAATTGCTTCTAAAAAGAAAAATCAGTGATTATTAAACCACCAGGGATTTCTCAGTGGATACTTATGTGTTATTTTCATCTAAAATAGTATTTCTAAATTAGCTGAGTAGAGAATAGATTAAAGCAAGATACACAGGCAGCTGCTGGATGATGAGTTAAAGTGAGACAACAAAGGTCAGAACAGGCAGAAGAAAGTTTTTTAAGACATCTTGATGTGCAACTTCAACTGATGTGGAGTGGTCAGAGTTGGACGGTGACAAAATTGTGAAACAGGCAAAGGTTACTTCCTCCAACTTAGGCTATTTTCTTCTTCTACTTCTGTGTGTACACACACACACACACACAAACACACACACACACATGCTTATGCATGCATGAGCCCATATATACACGCTCTTAGATATGTATATATTGCATACAATCAGGTGTTTTTTCATCCATAATATAAAACAGAATTATACAAATATAATGTAAAATAATACCTAACATTAATATTTTGAATAAATTAATAACAATACAAGTACAGAAGTGGTAGAAATTGATAAAAATTTCAGACATAACCCATGAAATCTTCATGGAAAAGACAGTATTAAAATTAAACCATATTATATATGTATATATTTTTGACTATCATGATCTGGGTTGTGAAGAACATTTAAGCTGGTGAGAATAGTGCTTTAGGAAGAAAATATTCAAAGAATGGTAAGTGATCCACTGGGATTGAACTCAAGGTAAGAATATTGAGAGCTAAGAGTTGGGAGATGGGAGTTGAAAAAATATAGAAGTGAATTATAGAGCTCAAAAGATAATTTGTAGAATTACTGCTGAAAGTCTTGCATACTATAAGAAAAAAAAATACACCTTATTTTATAAGCAGTGATGAGTCATCAATGGTGTTTAGGAATTAAATTAATGAAATCCATGTTTGGTAAGAGCCACTTTGGCCATAAGAAGAAAGTACAGACAGTCCCCAACTTACACTGGCATGACTTAACCATTTTCCAACTTTAGGATGATGTGAAAGTGATATGCATTCAGTAGGAACTGTACTTCAAATTTTAATCTTTTCCTGGGATAATCATGTGCAGTAGGATGTTCTCTTGTGATGCTGGGCAGTAGCAGCAAGCCATAGCTCTGTCAGTCACACGATCAAGAAGGTAAACAACCAATATACTTCCAACCATTCTGCACCCAGAAAACCATTCTGTTTCTCAGTTTCAGTACAGTATTCACTACATCACATGAGATATTCAACACTTTATTGTAGAATAGGCTTTGTGTTAGATGATTTTGTCCAACCGTAGGCTAATGTATCAATAAGTATTCTGAGCATGTTTAAGGTAGGCTGTAGAATTTATAATTCTACAAATTTTATAATGTTCCGTAGGTTAGGTGTATCAAATGCATTTTTGACTTAAGATATTTTCAACTTAGGAAGGGTTTAAGGGGAGGTAACCCCATCATAAATCAGGAAGTACTATACTGGGGAAGGACAAGGGAGTAGATGATATCATGGGATTAAAAGTTAACTGCAACAGCAAAAACCAAGTTAAATGATATTGAGAGTCAGTAACAAGTGGATCGAGAGGACAGAACAAATGAGAGGTAAGGTTAACGGTCACTTTGGAGGGTAGATTTTAAGATAAATGGGTAAGAAGGATTTAGAAAAGTAAAGAACAAAAATGATAAAGGTTCTGATTCAAAATGGACTGGATTATTAAGATGTCATTATCAAAAATTGGGCACATAAAGGACTCACATATTATTTTTGACTTTGAGGCAAAACAGTTGATTATATTTTGGGGTTGATATGGATAGGTAGATATAATAAGTTTGATTTTAGTTGGAAAATGAACCTATCTGGAATGTCAAGCATCATAGATCCTATGGGGAAAGTATGGTGAGAACATGAGAAGATCAGGGAAAGTCCTTTGAAACAACAGGAATCATTGCATCATGTGAGTAAATAAGGCAATCACTGAGCAGAACTTTCAAATGTTGAATGCAATTTACTGAAATGGTGTGTTGTTTTCAAGCTGCTAGTTAAACAAAAGATAGAATGACAAGCAAATTTAAGTTCTGCAAACAGCATCTCCAACAAAATAGAAACCAACAGTCTCTTGTGTGCATTTATCAGGAGAGATTCCAGACACTATCCCAGACACACTTTAACACAGGGGCAATGCTAATTCTCAGCGCTTCAGTGACTGCATCACTGAAGTCAAATGTATTAACATACCTGATAAAACATCAAGACTCATGCTAAATGTCAAGAGCCGAATTCATCTTCTTTAGCGATTAACCCAAAATGAAATACCATAGCCTACAGAAAGGATGTTTTTATTTCCAACTACCGAGTAATCAAATGAGTGAGTGCATTTATTGAAGAAATTTTTAATCTATTTTTAGATTCTATTACACGCATTTTTAAGTGCTCCACTACAATCATAGTGATTAAAATGGTCCTTCCAAAGTATTAGCATTCAATTGCTTATCTTTCAGTACACCAATATTTTTCTTTCAGTGAAACTATTCAGACTTCTGTTTTTCATCTATTTTTATAAAGCAAACATGATACTAAAAGCGGAGAGAAAAGGAATGATATTACTTAGAATTAATATAAAAGGAAAGACCCTACCTATGGAAACTGAGCAATGATTTGAGAGCTATCATCTTAGTATTAATAACCGTGGATTCATCTACAAAATCAATAGTATTGATACCTGGCATGGTGATCAAGAATTTGATGTAACTTGTGAAATTAAGACAACTTTTATATACGTCCTTTAGGAAGCTGACAAAGACTAGTTACATACATGAAAACCCAGGACAAACAAAATCAATTAAGTAGCAAAAGAGTTTGATGGCCTTATGAGGCTGAAATATGTGAACGTTTCACACTAAATTTTTTTAAGTTTTGACAAATTGAAGTCTCATACAAGTTTTTAAAAAATATTAATGCAAAGTAAGGTCTGACACTTACAACATACTACAGTCATGCTACATGCTAGATTCAAATGTAACATCCCACCATGAAGAAGCCACACAAGTATACGGTCAGTCTCTCACAGCTACAAAGCAAGCACACAAAACTAATAAAAGATGAGGTTGGTTTAGAAGTTTTTCTATTATTTTCGTCATTTATAGATAATGCAATATATTTTAATCCATGAAGAAAGTTTTGAACAAAGGGATTAAGCCAGCCTTATGCAAATAATGATATCAAGCACCCCAGTGATCCAGTCTCTTGTAAGTCTTCCCTGTGGAATTTAACATGCCAGGTAAATCCTTTAGGGGAAGAATATATGAGCCCTCTGAAAGGACAAAGGCTTTACAGATGTTGGTGACGAGATCTAGAATTCACATAAAACAAGGTTTTAATGTTTCTAATTAACTAAATAACAATCATTGTAGAAAAATTAGGAAGTCATTATAATGCCACCTTAAAACAAAACGCTACCTAATATTCTGTCATCATGGATCTACTACTATCAAGAGCTTGGTATAGGTTTTCATAATCTTCATATTTCTACACAAATGTAACATATGTTTTATATGGGATTTGTGTGGACATGATTCTGTAACTTTTTCCCCTTTTTACATTTATTATGACGGCCCTTTAATTCTATAAATATTTTTATTAATGACTGCATAACTTCAACTGTGTAATGTAGCATAATCTATTTAACTGTCTTATTTTGGTTTCTAGTTCCTAGCTATTATAAATGACATTATGTGAATTCCCTGGTGGTCCAGTGGTTAGCACTCTGTGCTCTCACTGCTGAGGGTCCGGGTTTAATCCCTGGTCAGGGAGCTAAAATCCCACAAGCTGCACGGCACAGCCAAAAAAAAAATTTTAAATGACATTATAATGGCACATTTGTACTTAAATCTTTGAATATCAATCCAATACATTCTTAAGAAAAGGTAACTAAAAGTTAAATTTCTGAGTCTGTCTTAAGTCTTTCTTAAAGGTCAAATTACCCTGCAGGAATATAATGATGATTTAATCCATCAGGGCATAAGAGTGAAAAATTTTCTAACTACCAACAACACTAGCTGTTATGATTCTTTCTCATTATTTGTACATATGATAGGTCAGTCTTTCTCAAGTAATGACATGATCGTCTAGGATATATGGATACCCTCTCAAATACCCATTTCAGAATGAATTTATGTGTGGACAATCTAGAGTGTAAATTCTAGTAGTTGTGTTTCTAAGTCAAAGGGTACTTGACATTTAAATTTCATTTCATAATACAACACCATCATCCAAAAGTGATAATTTATCAACTTATACTCCTAAAACAGTGTGTAAATGTCTGTTTCTTTACATTTCACTAACTTGAGATTATGCTAAAACTTTAAGGAATTTTCCAATCTAATAATGAAATAAATCCAAATTTTAGCACATGATGGAAAATCATGTGTAATCATATTTTTATTCTATAATATAATTTTACTGCTTTCCTACTGGCCATGGAATAAAGGGCACATGACTTACATGGCTGTCCAAAATCTACAGCCTTCATATTTCCAAGATTACTTCATCATGAATCCCATGTTACGGCTATATTTCATTCATTTTCTCACACCCTCAACTCAGGGCCTACAGGAAATATAGTGAAAAAACCTAGGATGGGGTGAAAATTCAGTAAATAGTAGTTCTTGATTTATTTTTATTTCATCTTCCCAAGAGCATATAGGAAGCATCAATATTATTGTCCTCAACATCATCATCAGTTTTTCATCCTGGAAAGAGTATAGAATCTCCTAATATACATATATTTCTAACTCTCTAATTTATCTAGTAGTACCCAACTTGCATATAACAAACATCGCACTTAATATTGGTTATATAAATTTCCTTAGACCTTTCACCCAAAAAAGATAGTAATTAATTTTACTTCTAAATAATCTTCATCTGTTTCAATACCAATTTATATAGTTTTAGCCCTTTCCACATGAAATTAAGCAGAATTATTTTAACTCTCTTGACGATTTTGTCTCAAATCCCTCAATAAAATATGAATTTACATTAACCCCAATTTTTATACACCATTAAATTAATGCACAGTGAGATAATTAAGACCTAAATCAAGTCAACGTTAAGGATGCAATTTATTCTGTTGTTGTCTATTTATTTCCCATTAATCTATGTCAAACCTTTATTGGACATATATTAAGCTCTTAGTCTGCTATGATTCTTAGAGCTTTTCTGCCATATTTTTGATATATAGTTTGCATGGTTATAATTCTTCCTCTATCTGAGGCACATAATGTTTATGCCATACCAAGTTCAATTTAAGTACATGATGATCTGTTATAGTTTACTTACTTATTTATATTCCAAAATAAAAATGATAACCACTAATTACCTATAACTTGTCTTAGGGAATAGAAAATTCTGCTTTCTTAACCATCTAGTTTTCCCTGTGGCTAGCTAAAATCTATTTAGTTCAACCATAACTCATTTATTCTCCATAATGCACTATTTTTTATTTCCTTTAATTCTCAAGGTCATCATCACATCAAATTGTTTTCTTTTATAGAAAGGCATTGAAGTAGTTTAATATTATAAATTAGTACTAGAGTTTTTAATCACATAGAATTTCTATACTTTAAAGGTTTTTTTGTATTCTCAAAGCATTTTATGGATTTAACTTATTAATTCAAAAATCACATTGTATTTGTACATGTAAAAAATGTCTAGGAGTTTCTGAATCAAAATGCTAAAAGTGGTTACCAGAGGGCAATAGAAGTGGGTGAAGGAGATGGAAAAGTTTCACTTTTTACATTATACACTTTTAGATTGCTTAAATTTCCCACAAGGTGTGTGTACCTTTCTAATAATAAACATATAATAAACCCATGCATCTATTGAGCACTTACTGTGTGCCAAGCACTGGGCTTAGCCTTGTAAAAGTAGGATGAGTAGGAGCTAATCTTCACATTCAACAAGCTCAAGATAAGATTAGAAATAATTATGAAATACAATTACATGTACTCATAATACATGTGAAAATCATACATTTGTTATGTATACACAGAATTCTAGGAGATCAATGAAATAGGAAAATTAGCTCTGAAAGATTAAAGAATTGTTCAAAACTTTCAGGCCCAAGCTTCTATATAAAGGCATGTAAAAACTTGAGGATATTTGCTTCTCTTTCCTTTCCATTAGACTGGAATCTCTTTGAGAGCAAGGACCACATGATTCTACTATGGAGTTTCTGTAGTTCTTAGCACTCTGTCTTTCACAGCAAAGGCACCTCAACATTAAATGAGAAAATAAGTCTCCTTTAGGGAAAAAAACCACAATCATAAAAAACTTTAATTCTCATTTCAAGACCATCCACTGTCAAAAAATAAATAGTACTGTGTAGTGAGAATTTTACTAAACTTAGAATATTAACATCAATATCCCACTGTCAGCTCTCTCATACTTACTCTTATCACTGAATCTCTCCTGAGCCTCAGTTTCCTCATCTATAAAATAGGCTAGCATCTACTCTACCTATTTCTTAGGGTTTTTGCGAGGCTTTCAAAAGTTCTATATTATAACCAATATAGATCTTCATAATTTCAACCTTTAATTCCACCTACCTCCATATACCATTTTATTGATGAATGCTTTTGCATATTCTTTTTGACAAGGATTACAGATCAGCATAAGACAAAGACTTCTTTTAAAGACAGTGATGTAATCCTTTTTGAGTTGTTACATCTGGAACTGTAATTCCTCTTAGATTCTTTCTGATAAAGTGCCATACTTCACTGTATTCAATGTTCCAGTGCCTTCTGAGAAGATTTCCCTAGATGGTAGACTCTCTTTTGAATAAGGTCTCTCCACGTCTCTACTTTGACACTCCAGTCAAATTTATTACTCAGATTTGTTTTACACTACCAAAATCAAATCTCAGTACAAAACAGATCCTCTCACATCAGTGAGGTGATATTGGAGGTGACATAAGGAAGAGCCTCTATATGATCTCTCATATTACTGTTCAGTGTTAATGTTTTTGTCAAGATAACTTGCTATGAAATCGCAAAGAGAAAGTAAAAGAAACAGGCTAATTCAAACCAAATTAATGGAAGGTTAAAAAATCCTATTGTATTAGTCATGTAACATGTTGGGAGGAAGAACACTAATGCTCACAATTACTTTCCGTCTTTCTTTGATTTCTTCCTCTCTCCCTCCTTCCCTCTCCCACCCCTCTCCCTCCCTTCCCCCCCTTACTTCCTTCTTTCTTCTCCTCCCTTCCTTCTTTTGTTCATTTGTTAAACACAACAGCAACAACCTAAAGAGGACTATTATAGCTAAGAGTACTAGGAAAATCAACTATAAGTAATAAAATAGATACATAAACTTCAAAATGAGATAATATTTCATTTTTGGCACATATTATGCTAATGTAAATTGAGGTGCTATAATTTAGTAAGCAGGAAGCTTTCCATCAATTTGACAGTCTTATTAGCCTCTCAAGAGGTGAAAACACAAAGGAGATAGTTATTGTTATAGAAAACATGCCTCTGTTAGCTTTTTTTCTCTAGTCATAAAATGCACTATGGAATTATTCACCAAAATGTCTTGGAGATTTTAAACTGTAGTCTAAATGTTTACTAAATTCTGACCATCACACTACAAAAGACAATCACAGGAGTTAAAAGCTTTTCAAAAAACAAACTCAAGAATAGTTTTACTCAAGACTAAACTGCAAAAAGGAAGTTGAACACATGACATGATTTCAGAAGTTTGGAAATTTTACCCAGCTTAGAGAATCCCTCCCGAGTTACAGTTTTGATACCTGCAGGTCCAAAATTAAAGATTCTTCCCCTAAATGTAAAATATTGCCTTCTGCTTAGATGTGAATACTGCTGTGAACAGGAGCCATGTTAAGATGTTTCAGTCATTTATAAGGTAAAAAGGAAGGTATTTGTTCCTTCCATGGGAAGGTAGGGACAGGTTAGAAGTTAGGAAAATAAAAACCCCAAATAATAGAGATGGAAAGAAGAGAGTCAGAACAAGAAGGCACCAAGTTTTTGCTTCTAATTTTTAATTTTTAATAAATTAAGGCAATGTCTTAGGTCCATTAATGCTCATTTCTCAGAAGCAAATTATTTCTCAATGAGTGACAAGGACAAAATATTATTTATAAGTCCTCAATGTCCGCCCTCCTCATAAGGGAGGAGTCTTAGACAAAGGCTAACAGATTGCTTTGTATAAGAAAAAGGCAGTCACTAGAGAAGGGTAATGTGAACTCTGAGGATTGAGGACTTGAGAGATGGAAGAATCAAGGGGAAGACGTATCCAAAGAGGATCTTTAAATTTTGCTGAGTGTTATGCAATGTCTACAATGTCGCTCCTGTTGCTATCTCCTCAAGAGGCAATAATGTAGAAGCCTACATTATTTTTCAGGGCTTTTTAGAATGACAATGTCCAAAGGTGGACTATCAGGTAGAAGCAAAAAGGCCTAGTTTTATGTGATTACCAGGGGTATCATACTGTATGTGATGTATGTAACTAGTAACACGTACTATGAGGCACTGACTGTGAACAAACCATTCTTTACTATTATATGTGTAATCATTATCTTATGTTTTAGATTCCATGATTGCCAAACTATAAATGATTAGGTAGTTTTAAGACTACTTCTGTGAGAGAAAAGAATATGGTCATCTTTAGGGAAACTATATAGAGTTCTCAGATTTGAGAACATGAGTTAGAAAAGAAGCAAAGTAATAGTACATAAAGTATTCCCCTTTGCAAATGCACAGAGATAAATGCTTTCTCCCAGTTCTGAAATCCAAAGTCAATACGATTGGCTTTGGATTTCTAAGATATTTGAGATGTTCCAAACAACGAGGAAATTGTTCAGATCTGCCTTGGCAAAGCTGCAGATTTAGCAAGGCTCTATTTGAACCCACCATCAGATTCCACGTGGCTGAATAAATAATCAGGTTAAAAAAATAGTTAAGAATAATAGAAGAGAATGGTATTACTGCTTAAGAGGAGAAGACACACTAAATATCAAGGATGTATATATACTTCATGCAAATCAAACACAGAAAAATGGGCAGAAGCCTGGAATCAGAAAAACTAAACACAGTGAAAGGATATCCTTAAAGGTAGCTAATTTGAATTTGGTAGAAACATTATATGACAAATGTGAAAGAACTTCTCATCAAAAATTTGGGGGAGGTGGGAGGTGGGGAGGGGAAAGGGCCCAGAGTTGGCTGAAGAGGAGCCAAAGTAAAGCCAAATCTAGACATTGCTCTCAAAGGGCCTAAGGTTCATAGCTAGCTCCCAGGATCAGTAACCTAAAGCCACCCCAGCCAAAGTCCCTCAGACAGAGTGAGTAAAGGAACAGGAGCCAGCACACCTAGAATGCTGTTTCTAGCAATAAATCTGGAATTTTATTTAAATATTCATAGAATCCTGGATCTGTACCTCTCTGTGCAATCATTATTATGAATTTGGGTTCACTCTAGTCTCTTTGCTTCTTTGTGTAATAGACACCATTGGTGGCTTATCCAGCATCCTCCTTTCCTCCTCACTGGGAAAAATAGCAACCCCCCACTTTTTTAAAGTATATACACTTCTGTTACATAGTCCTTAGGACTCAGGAGATGTTAAACCTACCCTGAGCTCCACACAAGGGGCCTGAGTAGACTAAGCCAATCGTGGCAAACCCATCCCTCTTGCCAATGATTGGTTCAATTATCTTGGCATAAGACAGAAGTTCTATTTCAGGGAGTAATTTTTATTTCGTAGTTGGAGGAGACAGTGTGTCTCTCTCCTTCTGCAATTAATAAGTGAGATGTTGCTTCAGTTGTAGATGGTTGCTGTCTTTCAATCATGAAGAACAAAGACAACATTTAAGAGGCAAAACTGAAAAAAATCACAGAGGAATAGAACTAGAATCCTGATTGACTGGACATCTTACGTAAGCTAAAAACTCCTTGTTTAGTCTATTTTAAGTCAGATTTACTATAACTTGTAGCCAAAACCATATCAAATGATAAAGACATGAATATGGAGTGTGGAAGTGAGGGAAGATTTGATTTGAGTTTATTACTATTGCTATTGCCTTCTAATATAAAAGAAATGCCAACGTATTTGAGACATCAATAAAAGACCTCACAGACAAAGAGAAGTTAGAGATTTAAATAGCTTTAAAAAAGAGGAAAGTGATGGAGTAGGCCCTGGAGAAACATTAAGAAGGAAAGATGAACCCTCTTCTATTGTGGAAAAAAATAAGGCAAGTTGGAATGGGTTGAAGTAGATGGAGACACCTGTGCAGGTCTAGTGGTAAGTTGATTACATTCACTCAAGAGAATTTTTATGTTATTTGGAAAGAAGTAGGTAAGTGGATGGGATGAGAGTGAAATGACATATGGTGACTGTAATTAGCTAGAGAGAGCAGACATATTGAAAATTACTGGACAGAGGAGAGATGACTAAGAGGACGAAGAAGGCTTGTTGAGAAACACTGCGGATATGACACTGGCAAACACTAATTAATATTAATTCTCACCTTTCCAGTTGCGTAAGAATTACTTGGTGGACAGCTAGACTGGTGCAGCTGGATCACTGGGGCCAGAGACTGAGAGGATTTTGGCAGAGGTTGGTTGAAGTGATGAGCCATGGACTCAGGTAGGGACAGAAGAGGAGATATGAAAAGATAAAAATATTGAGGAAAAAAATATGTACTAATAAGAGTCAGCAAGCCCTTGGCTTATGTTCAGAGCATTGAGTATTAAGAGTTATGACAAACTCTAGGGTACAGTTATTGGAACAGATGGATGAAGATATAGTACAGATGTAAGCAATAGGATTAAGACAGTAACAAAGAATACTGCATACTGCCCTTGGGGAATAAAAGAGTATAAAGATTTTTGTCTCTAGCATTAAAGTTTATTTGATTCTATTTTTTAAGTTTCTCCCTGTTATTCTATCCTCACTGTCAAGATTTTAGTTATCACTTATTAAAACAGTCAACATCAAAAAAAAAAAAAAAGCCTAGCAATGATTTTCTTATCTGTAGCTGACTGTATGCTTTAAGTTAAAAAATCAGACTCTGATTGAAGACTTTAAGCACCCTCTGGAAATGACAGTGATTATGTGAGTTGATAATATAAGTATTTATACAATTCTCATCCAGTATCAGGATATTTTAGAGCACACAATTTTAATGTCAAACAGTGTAACAATTATCCTATGTATTTATACATTCTCTCACAACCCATCTATAATTAGACTGTAGAGATTATATACAGAAAGTTTTGGTCTTTAGCCAGCACCTTATTATAATCTCAAGAGCAAAACTAAAAAGCCAGATTTTCAAGGATCGTTAAGCTTCACTCTTTAGGAAGATGACATTTTAGAGTGCAATTGGATTGGTTGTAGAAAATTTAGAGTGCAGTTGAATTAGGCACAATTGGAGTGCAATTAAATTATACTTAAAAACTGGCCGCTTGCTAGAGAATCATGGGAATATCTGGGTTTAGCAGTGTTAGAAAGGTTGGATTTTAGTAGGAAAAATAGCACTGTCTTTAGAAAATATTTTTCAAATGGTATAGATAAAAAAGGAAAGCATACTATAATGTTCTCAATTATGACCAACAAACAAATCTATGAAGTTTTATTAAGTTTGATATTGCTCTAAAATTAAATCAGTTGCTTCTGTTTTTGCTCCTTTACTGAATATTACACAACCCCAAATTTACCTGTTTTCTACTATTACAGTTCCATTAAAAATACTTATTCTAAAATACTTATATTTGGGCTTCCCTGGTGGCGCGGTGGTTGAGAGTCCGCCTGCTGATGCAGGGGACACGGGTTCGTGCCCCAGTCTGGGAAGATCCCACATGCCGCGGAGCGGCTGGGCCCGTGAGCCATGGCCACTGAGCCTGCGCGTCCGGAGCCTGTGCTCCGCAACGGGACAGGCCACAACAGTGAGAGGCCCGCATACCGCAAAAAAAAATAAAATAAATAAATAAAATTACTTACATTTTATTAAGATAATATTAGTGATGATGTATGCAACATTTTTAAGTCATATGTGAAGAACGATGCTCTGAACCTGAGGGCTACTGAATGTTGAAAAGAAAATGTGTTATGAGATCTCCTTTCCTTGGGGAATCTTCAGATTTTAAAATATATATATTTCTCTACTCTAGTCTTTTAAACTAATGTTTATAAAAATGTTATTTTGCTTCCACGATTTTCAAAAATAAATAAGCAAAAAATATTAATCATCTTACACTTCTGTAGGTTAGAAGTCCAGTTTGCGTCTCACAGACTAAAATCAAGGGGCCAAAAGAGCTTCATTTCGTTCTGGAGTCCGTAGGGGAGAATCCTTTTCCTTGCCTTTTCCAGCTTCTAGTGGCTGCTGACCTCCATGTCCCAAGTCAGCCACATTTTCAATAGTTTTTCTCATATGCAGTAACTACTGATGCACTGAAAAATTTGATTAACTATCTATGTGCTTAACAATAGTGAGCATTTTTTGACTCAGACTAAACATATAGGACATACCTGCAATTTTTACTAAGATTTAACCCTACTAAGAGTAAAATAATTTCTGTCAACCCATGGACCTGTGCTTAATTGCAAAGATGCAATTGGAATAGTTAAATTAGGGTCTCAATTTTGTTCTTCATGTCCATCTGACTAGGTTTTCTAAATTTTTCACTTATTTCATTCAACATTGTTATAACTATTTATTGTTAAGTAACAATGCTTAACGTGAACAAAATCTTAGTATGTACTGTGCAACCATGTAATTTTTTTAGTACCATAAATTCCTTCCAAATCTAATAATTGACTGATAATTCCAGGTGTGGCTGTGTTCCATACATATCTGATTCCAGCGTATTCATATTATCAATAAATATTGCAATCTTTAGTCTTTTAAACATATTAAATTTCTTTAAATTATGAATTAGGAATATTAAATATGCTATGGGGTAAGAATGAAATTGTAGATAATGACATTTATTTTTCTATTAAGAAGCAGCAGACCAATAGACCTCTAATAATTATATCTAATAGAAATGTATCTCATTCTGGATAAAGTAATCTAATCATGGCTGTTACAAAGGAACATGATTATTACTCATTCAACATTTACTTATTGAGTACCTATCTTTGGCAACAGACTGTTCTAGGTATTTCAGTATTTATTTCATATATATCCTGGTTTAGGAATAAAACTGTCATCTGGAAATAGACTTAAAATTCTGCTGCAAATTCTGTTGTCATGGATAATTAGCAGAAAATTCTGATAAATTTTCAATATTTAAGCCTGTGTTACTTTCTACCTTCGAAAATATTATGCATTTGATTGTACTGATTTTAATCTCTGTGTGAATTAGCCCTTTTACATTGTATTTATTTTTGTAAAGTAAGTAAATTTTTTAAAAATACAAAAGAAAGTATGCTATTTACAGTATATGTCAGAAAAAGTAAACAATGTGAGCAAATGGGTAGAAAATTTCAATAGAGCAATGGAAGCTATAAAAACAAGCTAAGAGGAAATATTACAAACAAAATATAATAATGAAGCTGAAAAATATTTTAGTTGGCTTATTTGTGGCCTAGAACTACAAGAGTAAAGAGTCATTAAACGTCGAGAGAGTCACTAGAAATTATCCAAATTAAAACAAAAAGAAACAAAGGTCCAAGACAAAGGAAGACTACCACTAAGGGACGAATAGGAGCAAAATTCATTTGCCTCTGGAAGGGAACAGAAACTCTCTCCCATACAAGTTTTCTCACAGATTCAAGGAAGAGTGCGAATGCCTTAAGTGGAAGAGACACAAGTGCTAAGAAAGCATCATCAACAAAACATAAATATTTAGGAACTGACAAAAATAAAGACATAAAGCCCAGCATTCAACACAAAATCTTGAGACACACAAAAAGATGAAAAGACTCTTTGTCACAAGATAAACAGAATGATATCAAGATATGATGCATATATTGAAACTATCAGAGATTAAAATAACTATAGTTAATATGTTAAAGGATTAAATGAAAGATGAACAACATGTGTGATGTGAAATTTTGGCATTATGATGGAGAATATAGAAAGGAGTTAAGTGAGAACGCTAGAAAACAACTCTAGAACAGAGTTGAAAACAACTCTAGAACAGACACCTAAACACCCCAAAATATGCAAAAAATAAATTTAAAAATGTTCAATGTTGTTAGTCATTGAGGAAATGCAAATAAAAAACCACACACACTCTCTAGAATGGCTAAGTTTTTTTAAAAGACTGATAATATCAGTGCTGATAAAGATACTGAGCAACTGAAAATCTCATATTTCTGGTGAAAAGGTCATGACAAAAACTGAAATAAAATATTTAAATACATATTTCTGACAAAGAACTTTTAACCAGATTAAACAAAAAACTTAGAACTCAAACATAAGAAGAATCCAGATTTTTTTCAAAGCAAAAGACATGAACAAATCTTTCATTTAAAAACTAGATCAACAAATACCAAGTAAGCATATGAACAAGTATTATTATTAACTATCACTTAAATGCAAATTGGAATTAAGATGAGATTCCACTTTACATCCACAACAAAAACTAAAATTAACAAAACCAACAACTGCAAATGTCAAGGATGTGGAACAAGTGGACCTTTCATCTATTACTGATGGAAGTGAAAAATCTTACAACTTTGAAAAATTGCTTCTCAGTTTCTTGCAAAGTTAAACATGCCCCTACCCTGATGCTCAGCAATTCCACTTCTATACCATAAATATCTACTGGAAATGACAATTTGTCTATAAAAACTAAAACATAACAAAACAAAAAAACGTATAAAAGGATGCTCATAGCAGTTTTACTCATAGTAGACCCAAACTGGAAACAGCTCAAGTGTTCATCAGTAGCTATAGGATTAACACACTGTGCTATGTTTATATAATGAAACAAAACTCAGCAATGAAAAGAAACAGAGCATGGATAAAAGCAGTAACTGATGAATCTTCAAAACTCTGTGCTGAGTCAAAGAAGCCAGACACAAAAGAGTATATATTTCTTTCTATTTATATGAAGGTTTAGAACAGGCAAAACTAATCTGTGGTAATAAATATCAGATACTACTGCTCTGGGAAGGATGGGGAGGTCAACAGGGTGTACTTTGTACACGTGAAGACAAATGTTCTGTGTCTTCATAGGGGTTACATGGTTGTCAAAGCTGATTAAACTGTACACTTAAGATCTGTGCATTTCACTTTATGTAAATTATATCTCAAAAGTGGTACATCAGTAGGATTCTTGGGTGGAAGCAACAGAAACTGACTTTTAATTAAGCAGATAGAAACATATTTAAAATATATTGGGTAGCTAGCAATTTCCAGGAAGCCTAGAAAGCCAGGCTGGGGAAACCAGCAGGAAACCAGAGAGGTTATGAATTCAGAATTGTATTCAAAATCATGCCAGATAACTCACAGATGAAGACCCGATTGTCATTGTCTCTGCTAATGGTATTGGGAAGTGGGTTCCACAGCTTCCACTGCTCAGTTTGGTATATCTCCAATCTGATATGTTTTCACAAATGCCATGGACAGAAAAGAGGCTCTCTTGGTCCTGCTTGTTTTTATCAACAGTCCTCAGTTCAAAGTCTATTTGACTGAGCCTGTCTCATGTCCACATCCTATTTCAAATGAACTTAGGATATGGTACTTTCAGCTTCTATGGAGGTTTTCACCATAGGGGGAGGAGAACTGTGCAGCTTACTGAGATGTCAAAGAAGAAGGAATTCCTCAATATAAAATTGGCCATACCAAATTCATAAATGTGTCCCTGAACCCTTCACTGTTTAACTTATTAAGAGTTGACTTTACTTACTCTACTTCCTCCTTCAGTTCACTGATGTTTGTTTTCAACCCCAGTATGGTACTGAAAGTACTCTTGCCAAAGCTAACAATGACCTTGATTCTAAGGGAACTGGCTCCTTTCCAATCCTTTGACTACCTGACCTCTCACCTGTTTCTAATACCACTGACTCTTCCTTCTTATAACCATATCTTTCCTTGGATTTCATAACACCACTTTTCTGGTTTCTCCCTTACCTCTGACCCTTACTTACTCATTCTTTATTTTATTGCCTCTTCTTCGCTTGCCTTTTGTTAAAGTTTCTGTTCATCTGGTGGATATTATAGACATTCCTTTCTGATGCGTATTTGCCCTGAATAACCATATATATTGTCATACATTCCTTACCACTAATAGACTAATGATTTCCAAATCTACAGCCACAACTCAGATCTCTTTCCTGCGTCTCACACACACACACATCATTGAATACTTCCATCTGGATTTTTCATATATTACAAATTCAACATATTTAAAATTTGTCATCTTCCCAGATCTATTCTTCTTTCTTCGTTCCCTTTTTTGAGTAAATTGCACCACTGTCCATCCCATTGTCCAAACTAAAAATTTAGATCCTTTCCCATACCTTCCATATTCAACCACTAGCCTCCCATGCATTTTAAATCATAAAGATTTTTTTGTATCCATATACCATTCTCTATTGTGATGGTCAATATCCTAAATTAGAACACCATTATATTACCTGAACTAAAGCCAAAGGTTTTAATATAACTTTTCTGTCTTTGCTCTTACTCAGTACCAATTCATTCTTGGCATTGACATCAGGAAGACTCTTGGTGAAATGTAAATATGATTATGTCATCACCCTGTATGACATACAATCGTTTCCCTCTAACCTATCTTAGAACGTCCTCCTTATTCAGTCATCACCTCTTTTTCTAGCTCCTTCTCTCACCGATCTCTTAAGTAATACTCCATGCTCAAGCCATATTACACTCCATTCAGATCCCACACAACTTAGTTTTGTGGGTGTTGTCATATGTTCTTTCCTTTTCACTAGATACCCTTTTCTTTTTATTGCTTCCTTTCTATTTTCATTATTTAAGTTGGGAATAAGATCTTACTTTATCCAGGTAGACATTTCTTAAAAACCAGCCCAAATCACTTGCAAAACTGAATTAAGGGTTATTCCAGCGCAGCCCTTTAACAAACTACATTTCCCTCCTTAGAGCATTTATTACACTATAATTGGCTATTTGTATATACTCCTCTGCTACTCTATAAGGTTGAAGAAGGTGAAGACTGTTTACTTCTTTATAATTTTATCACGTAACAGCCATCTTACTATCATGCTCATAATAAACTGCTCAATAAATGTTGCATTAATATGATTTACATTAATTTTAGTTATTCCAATGGAGAAAGTAGGCAAATATCTATGACGTCCTAACTTCAAAGTTCCGCCTTTAGTTATCTGAAAGATTCATAAATCTTTATCTTGTATCTAAATTTTGGTGCAGTGTTTCTTAATTTTCTTAATATACCTGTCTACATTATCAATTTTCATTCCTCACACTAAAGAGACCATTTGTTACATGATGCCCTAGTGCACTGAATGGGCATGTATTAAATATCAGCTGATATTTATACTTTGATAACAGAACATAAAATGTATGTTCAAACAAGTCATTGATGGTAAAGGGAAGCCCAATAATGTATGAATTAATTTACCACCTAGAAGATACTGAAAAGTTTTTTTTTTTTCCTCTGAAGACTGAGATGATAACTTACTTGGCAATCTAATGCAAAGAATTAAAGGGATGACCAAAAAAATATATATATGCCTCACAAAACAACTGGTGATTTAGAGATTAAGCAGTCTGGCTCGTGGTTAAAAACATGGCGTGATGATTCAGGGCTGACCATAGGCAAGTACTAAAGCTTTACCTGGTGGGCTTCACAAAGCGAAGCTGCCCTCCCGACTCCAGCCTTGGTGCACGGCGCATTGCAGTCTCTGAAGGGTGTCGCAGTCAGGAACTCTGGCGTTATGCTCTTTGCACATTTGCATTTCTAGCCAGGTACCTTCAACCTTCGGTCTCTTTAGCTGAGTTCTTGGGCTGAAGTCTTGCGGACGCACCTCTGCTGAGACCTCCTTATTGGGCGGCGTGGGAGCCTGCGGCGTGGGCGGCGCGGAGCTTTAAGATTGAAAACAGGTTTCCCCACTCTGCCTCAATGTCCTGTACTTTCCTTTTCCATTCCTAGCCCTTCTCCAGCCACATCCCGAGGTCTATAAAATTGTTGAAGCCTTTTGTTCGTGGCTCCCTCAACAGTGAGATGACCCCCTGATCCACCAGACCCTCCATCTGGAGCAAACAGAACAGGGGAAGTCGGCATTTTCTCTAGTTTTAGCCTTTTGCTTACACCAGCGCAGTAAGTGATTGAAGGTTGACTCTTTTGGTTTGGCTTATCAGTTTAATAACCTGAACCTGACAGCTCAAGGCTGGCTCTCCCGTTCAGCTGAGCTCCTGACAGAAATCCCTGCAGATTTCTTTTCATTGAGATACAATTTACATAAATTCACTCTTGAAAAATTTACAATGCGGTGGATTTTAGCATATTCACAAGGTTGTGAATATCACCTGTATCTAATTCTAGAACATTTTCATCGCTCCAAAATGAAACCCATAGTGTTGGCAGTCACTCCCCATTCTCCCATGCTCTGCCCTCCTCCCACCACTACCACCCACTAAACTACTGTGGAAGTCTGTTTTTCAGAGCCCTGAATATAGCACTCCACACACACAATCCGGAAGGCAGCTAAAATACAGTGTTAAGGCCCCTAGACTGAGTTCTGAGTACCTAGAGCAGGAAGCAGAAATACCTTATCCTCTTCACTCCAACGTCCGTTGCAGGCAAATGTTACAACTGCTGCTCTCCTTTGGCTTTGGCTTGTTCCCATTCACTGAGCAACACGTTCCCATTTCTTAGCCCCTCTTTTTCCCTGACCCCACTGTCCTAAACATGTCTATATAGCTCCTTATTCAAGTTTGTTCTATCTCATAGCAGCTCCAACTACAAAAATATTAACCTCCAGCATGATCAGGCCTCCATCATCACCAAAAACAGAATTCCCCTAGTGCTTCAATGTCAGGAAAGAGCAATTCTTCCTAATTAACTGGAAGTTACCATGACTCTCTGTTACGATCTTAATTACAAAGGGGCTTATATTTTTAAAAGAAGATACTAGGAAGGTGGGGTGAGTGTGTATTGGAGATATTTGATAGTAGAGCCAAGTAAAGAATAATACATGTGTAAAATCTCAAGAGAACATAAAGGGATTCTCTAACTGGGGATCTGCTTACTTTTTCTAAACCTGATCAAAGAATCACTGACCTTTCTGCTTTGCTTTTTTATTTTTATAATTTTGTTGGCTTCTTTGTTGTTTGCTTTTCACCTGAGTCAATGATCATAAGAGGTCTGAAATGGCCACATCAACGTATGGGGGAACAGTGACCTTTGCCCACGTTGAGCATTTACAATTGTCATGATGTTCTCCCAGACTTTTGTTCTTGAAATCTTTATTCTTCTCAGAATGAGTATTGTTTGAGAAATAAAATATTAAAATGGGAAAGTTATAAATAAATGTTTTTGCTGCCAATAAATTTATTAAAATATTAATTATATAATATTACTACATATATTAACATTTATAATTCCATATTTCATAGTTTTATAATCTTCTCTATATTCTTTTGGTAGATGCTACTTGTGGGAGAATAATGCAATTTCCCCTCAGCATTTTCACATATTTTGCTTTTATTCAAGTAATAACACCAGAACTGAATTCAAAGAAAGGACAACCCTAAAATGAAACAATTTAGCTAGTTAAATAAAAGAAGTTCCGAGAAGTTGTTTCAGCCCTAGGTGCTTTAGTTTTTCAGAGTTTGAAAACAATATTTGGAATACAGTATGTCATCTACGAAGTTGCAAAATGTAAATCTAAGGCTACATTCTAGCTCACTGTCAATTTACTGCCTTTTGCAGGTTATTCTCATGTTCAGTAACTGACGTCTTGAATTTACTGGGTTTTTTTTTCTTTCCTTGCATGTGTCAATGACACACCTACTGATAGAAGCACTGCAAAGTACGTGGGGGAAACAAAAGAAAGTAAAAAAAAAAAAAGAAACAATTGCAAGCAATCTCTTGTGCTCTGTCTCAAAAATCATAAAACAAACACCACCCCTAATGGGCAAAGTAGTGAAGAAATTAGGTACAACGGGAAAGTGTGTGACACTTAAGAGCAATAGTGAGGTTTTTAGAGTATCACTGAGATCCATTTGAGGCTGTGAAGAAAGAAAAGAAACCACACCCTTAACATTTAGATTCAATTTTAGTTGGTTCACAGACCAGCTGCCGCCATTAGCGCTCCTCAGGTTAAGAACCCCTGTTTTAAAATTTATCTCATTTGATTCTCACAATAGTCCTGAATGAGTCAGTGAGCTTAAGTAACTTGCCCTATGTAAAATAACTCAAAAGGAACAAAGCAAGTCTTAAATTTGTATCTTTGCATACTTAGTACAGTGCTCTTTCCACAATACAGACTTCATCACAGATGAAATTCTATTCCAAACCCCCAGTTCATTTCTTTGTCTTCTCTTTCCTCCATAAAGGTAACCCCATGCCATTTCCTTATGTTTAAGTCTTCAAAAACACTTCTTAAGAGAGGCTGGCCACTACCAACTTATTTGATGACGACGTTGACATGTTGTTTTAAAATAACAATCATTACAGCATTTAACTTTGATGTCAAGACTTTATTTACTTTAGCCCTTTAGAAAAATGTTCCAATGTATTTTTTATGAATACACATGCACACACACATAGCCTAAGCTATCAAATTTTAATCAATCTGATGTATGTGGACAATTTGGGGTTCCCACTCCTAGATCCTAGAATCTACTGATACTTTTGAAAACATGTGGCATCAAAATTACTGTAGAGGAGTGGCTATAGATTTGTAAAGGCTGCTTACTTTCTATATCCCCCAACAGAATATGTGGTCTCCAAGGGTAAACCATTGCTCTTCTTCACAATTCTATTGCCTGTGCCTAGGACAATGCCTAAAACATATTAAAGTAAAATGATTTTAAGAAAAAGAAAAAGAGAAAGGTTTCATTCTCTTTCACAAAAAGAAGGTATTATATATGACATATTTTCACATGCAGAATTAAACTTTGATTTGGGATATTTACCTGTTTGGTGGAATTATATTATCTATTATATTATATTATCTATTATATATATTTCATAGGAGCAATGATGACTCTACCAGGATTTTTTTTCAAAACAAACAAGCAAAATTTTTTTCACATTCCATTACAGAGATTCTCATGGCTTCCACATCTTCTATACAAAGTGCTATTGATAGAAAACTATTTTAAAATATTTACCTTGAATAATCAGACAGACATTTAAATTTTAATTTAATCTATCTTTCACTTCTTTCTCAAAGCTATGATGTAGAGATTCATAACACTGTAATAAAACATCTTTCCTTTTGAAATACTAAAAGATTTGGTAACTATAAAAACAATAATAATAATAACATCAAAAAATAAAACTTAGCCTGCCAGTGGCACTAAATGTTCTTGCCAGTAGTGTCATTATATCACCAGAAAGATCAAAGTTTAATATTGTTAACACAATTATTTTTATCATTCGATCACTATGCCTGTTTGCGTATTACTTCTCAATACATTTTAGACGTATCCAGACTCAATAATGAAAATCTAGAATTACTTAGGAAATAGTAATTACAGGTTTACAATGACTAGATTACAACCTCCAGCAGAAAGCTCAAGTGCCAACAGCATGATATCACTATCAACTGTTTCTTATAAGTTGCCTTCAAAAAGGTCAGCAGGTGAAATCAAAATCACATTCCTTAACATTGAAAGCCTCTACAGTTTAATGCAGCTCAGCATACTCCAGATGATTTTATTCCAACTAACAGCCTTCTTTATATTCACCAGGTGAATGAAAAGAAACTAGTCATTGGGCTGTGAAACTTTATTTTTATTTTATTTCAACATTATATTTAAGACTTATTTTTAACTATTTAGGACTAATATAGCTCTCATTTTTATTAAAGAAAAAAACAGATTTTTTCATATCAATGAAAGTTACAAAGGGAAATTAGATCTCATAAACTATATTATGTTTAATATGTTCATATATTGTTTTATATTGATTATGAAGCTACACCTATTAGATATAATCTTTTAGTAACTGTTACAGAAAACAGTGGAATGTGATGAAGCTAAAATGAGTTTTCATGTTTTATTGCCATATTCAGCTAGTACAGAGGACACAGTAAAGACAAGCAATCCCTTCTCAGTCCCATCCTTTTCTAGTTCCCTCCACAGCAGGTATAAATGCTTTGAACCTATAGGCATCGTCTTTCCATTCCTTTGTCCTCACTGACAAGGCCAACAGTAGATTGGAAAGACTGGCCCCAATACCTGGATAAAGGGGAGCAAGCAATGAAATAAAATGCCTAGTATTTGTCTTCCTGTCCTACGCCCAGTATCTGGTATGCTTAGAGATGTGTTCCCAAATTTTAAGTTTCATAAGCATCTCCCAGGGAGTTTAATACAGATTTCTAGATCCTCTCTCAGCCCTAACAAGTGGAACAGGACTAAGTATCTGAATTTTTAGTCAGAACTCCAGGGAATCATAATAGATGACATTTTAATAAACACTAGGTTAGAATGAACTGCGAAGACACCTCTGTGCCCAGGGAACTGTAATCTTCTCTTCTGACCTAGGCCATGGCTTCCAAAATATGCAGCTGGAATTATGTCTTTTTTTCTTGATTATAGTCTATCTCCATTATAAAGGTAGAACATTGACCTAATTCCTGATAATCTGGACATATTTTGCCATCCCCTTCTCCCGAAGACCACACATGTCTTCATGTCTCTATTCAAATCCAAATCACTCACACCGTCTACAATTACAATGATGACACTGATCTATCTACAAGCATCGTGACTTGCCCTGGAGGAACCTGCTGCCACATTGTATACTGTCATCTGTTTTACTGTCACTCCCTACAAGACTAGTCCTAGAGCTCTCCAAGGGACCTGACTCTGGATCCACCTGTTTCCTGTCTCTTCCTATCTCTTCTCTACCTGTGACTACTGGGACTTCAGCATGCTTGGAAGTTAATACCACAAGAAACTAATATCCTTTATCTGAATATATATATCCTTTATCTGAATATATACTCTAATATTTATACATATAATAATTCATATATATAGATATTAAAATTAACTCACAAAGGGATAGAGAGATATCTTATATAATCATAAATAATCTAGAGGAATCATGAAAAAGTCCAGTGGAATCTCAGCAGTGTCAAATTGCCTTAAGTACTTATAAGGAAGAGATTACTAAGCTAAATGACGTTAAGGCAGAAAAAAATATATAACTTTGTGAGTTACCACACAATAAGCTAATAGGTTTCAATATAAACAAGTACCTAGTAAAGTATTACGGAAAAGTAATCCATGAACATGATGGCTGGTAAACTTTCAATTATTGTCCAGAAAAGGAAACAGGGAGTCTCTGTGTATTGTATTGTTTAAATTGTTCCCTGAAGTTATTCTGCTGCAAATTAAATAAAGTTAACAAAGTGATGACCTTCTATGTTTTGGAAACTCATAATAAAGCAAAGCCTACTCTTTTTTGTCAAGTAGAACTGGTTACGTTTTAGTGTAGTGTGTAGTTTCTGGTGCTTCATAGAATACAAAGCAGAGAAAAATATGAAGAGAACAGCAAATAAAACACCAAGGCAATAGAGGGATTTCAGTATGAGAAAAGACTAAAGTGGAACTTCTGATTTGAAAGATCAGGAATTAAATGACCATGAGAAAAGGTAATAAAATTATGAACAATCTGATAACAGAAATAAGACTTTCATTATCAAATCCTAATATGTCTAAAGAAAGCTTAAACCCTTTTGAAGTTTAATAGAAATTTTTAAGAGAAAGAAAATGTGCTATTTACTATAAATATTCTATTTATAACTACAGAAACAAAAACAATGGAAGTAGGAGTGAGGGAGAGGAGACAGAGGTCAGGGAAGGGTAGGGGTGATATATCCTTATCTTACAAGAGTGGAGTCAAAATATTATTTCTAGAGTTGATGGAAAGAGGATAAAAGTATAGATATATTATTGAAGTTACAAACATAATAAAGAAATAAAAAATTGTGATATAACTGTATTGGGTGGTTGTTGAGAAAAGAGATGGGAAAGAGCATAGGTATCACCGAGTAGAAAATCAGCAGAACATGTCTGACATGAGCAAATCAACATTGCTGCAATTTTCATTATTCAGAAATATGAAGTATGAAGTACCAAAGAATATGAAGTACTAAAAGAATAAAACCCTGAAATATTGAAAAGTTATTATCTGTAGATAAGGGATTGGAGGTAGGGCCAGGGAATGCCTACTTATTATTATAGGATCATCTCTATTTTTTTGGTTTATTTTACTATATATGTTTCTATGGTTAAAAAAAATTGAAATAAGTAAATAAAACAGAAAATAAGTTATTTTTAATGCTATCAGCTGGTTCAAATGCAGAGGACACTGTTTGCTACTAACAGCAGAAAAAAAGATGCAGTAAATGGCCTTCACATTCATAGTGAAGGCTGAAAGGACAGATGCCAGTTACTACTTTTAACAGAACAATCCTGAGAGCTTTGCCACAGAACTGAACCACCCAGGGAGTTAATACATCTTCTGTGACCTAGAAGCTGGTCATGATTAGGAAGTTATTATGAGGATACAGCTCTGATCAAGGAAACCATGATCCTGAAAAGGCACCCTAGAGATATTCGGCAATTCCAGCAGATGTCTTTCAGCAGAAAAACCTCAGACACATACCCTAGACTCCTTTCCACCTTCTAGGTTTCACGTAAGTACATCTAATTGGCAGAACCCAAATTACATACAAAACTTGAGCTTCAAGTGTTTCTGGGAAACGTAGCTTTTTAACTTCCCAGCGTCTAGAAATCAGAAGGTTGTAGGGAGTGAAGTAAGCAAGTGTCAATCCACTATACCCTCCAATTAGATAAAGGAACATGAATTTTTAGTCTCCTGGGATTTACAATCAAGAGAACATACCATAAAAGAGGATTAAAATAAGTGTAAAAATCTTTGTAAAAATTGTACATTATAATAAAATATTATTTTTTGCAAATACTTCTCCATAATTGAGATTCAAATATTCCATTTTGTTCATTTATTAACAATCACAGCAGGTAACATGAAGGTATGTTTTAATTTCTTCATTTGTAATTATGATACATATTTCAATTTAATTTAACTATTATGGTCTCTTTATTCAGTGTTTCATATAATATTAAAATTGTCTCTTTGAATGCAGACAGCTGGCAATACTAATCCTGTTAGGGAAAATATGTGCTTGCATAACTGTACCAGTGTTAACATTTACAAAGTCTTTGTATAGCATTTTCTATCTTTACTATGTTAACAACTCGTGTTTGTTGGAATACTTCTCTGCCAGTACAAAACACAGCAAAAATTATTATTTTGGTCCTATTATTCAATATAGTTATTGTGTCTAGGGTTCAATAGAGTGTTCCTCTCAGCTCATTGTAAACACACAAAATACAGAATAATGCCAGTTCTCAGAACGCAACCCAAGGGGGCCAGAAGGGTTGATGAATGGAAGAATAAGGCTAACAGTTATCTTAACTAAGGTTTCACTGATGTCATTTCTGCTACAGAATAGAACTTATTGACACGTTCCTGTATCTCAATGTGTACTGAAACAAGTGAAATTACTCAGAAGGAGAATTGGCCAAGAGAAAACTCAAGTTTGAAAATAATTCTTACAGTCCAAGTAAAGAAATTACAAAGAGGAAAACAGAGGAACAAAATAAAATAGTACTTATAAAAATAATACCAATTTTGAGATTCAATAAACTAAGATATTTTCACAAAGAGTGGTAGCTAATAGCCAGTATGTTCAGCTCAAGCAGTTATATCTAATACATCATTATAATATTTAAATTGATAATATAAAACACAATCATCTTCTCGTTCTTTTTAAGGAAAGAAGAATCATAAACTGATCTAGACACTAGGTCAGGAATATGGGAGCAGAATCTCTCTTTTAAATGCTGCTTTCACCCAGCTGCTGTCATTTACTTTGCCGTCCTCAGCCCTAACCCAGTTCCTGAAGCTTTCCCATACCAAGCACGGACTCATATACAGCACGGATAGCAAAACTTGTTCAGATAACAGACGATGAGACCATCAAACTCCGTTTATGCTGCCAGAGTCTACTAACTGGGAAATGTAGGAAATATATCAAATAGCCATTGATACAGTAGAAAGGAGGGGAAAAAATAGACAGTGGAAAGTAAATGGCAACAATTAAAGTTTTCTGAATTTTTTTTTTAACAGGCACAGGATAAGTCAAATGAATATATTTTTACACACAAAAAAGATACCAGAATACTCTTGTTTTTAAGTCCTGAATAATAAATTTGCTATTTATATCCTATGTCTAAAAAGGAATTAAAATAGATTATGTATCAGTAACTTTAGCATATGTATGGATATCTGGATATGGAAAAAGACACGATTGTATATAACAAAATTTATAATTATTTTCAGATTATATTCCTAATTTGTGTTATGTGTTAATAGATGATACAGGTAAAAATAAACACAGTAAATATATACAATTAATATCTTTTAGTGGCATGAGCTATTTTTACATATTGTGGCTGTATTTTTAAAAAGAACTAATAAAGTAGCCAGTTAACCGTATTAATGATTGCTTCATATTTTTTCAAATTTAATTTAAAAAAGCAAATATAGTTTAGGAAGAAAAGAAATATAAACTCAATAACAATGCAATTTTATTTAGATTTATTTTAGGACATGTTTATGTTCCCAAGGAAAGTAAAACACATTTGTGTTTTATTTGAAAGAGTCTAAACAGATGTTCACTCAAGTTCTATTCATTAAGCAGACTTGAATAAAGTGCTTCTGAAACATGCACCAGAAAGTATTTTTTCATTTAGGGATATGTTCACTTTCTCTTTTTTTAAATATAAGTATTTTTTATAAAATATTCTTGAGTACAACATCTAGACCCTCTGATATATATGGTCCATACTGTAACTTTATGATGGGTACTGGAAGAAGAAAAAATAAGAATTGATTTGACAAAATTTAAAGTAATCTAAAATAATTAAAATAACAATTAAAATGGATAATTGCTAACAATAATCTGACAATCTAAATAAGTTAATTGCTATATAAGGTTGAGTTTTATATAGGCAGTGTAGTTCAAAGTTCAGCCATCTTAAGGACAGCATATTTCTGAAAGATAAAGTGTTTTATTATGGTAAGAATTTAGAATATCAGAAAAGCTGACTCAAATGCTATAGATAAAGGATCTTTTATACCAAATTAATGAGATAGTTTTCAGATAGTCGTATTGAGAATACTCAATACCTCTCAATTTCAGATGAGCTGACATGTATGGCATTTACAAAAATTATGTAATATGCCAGAAGACTTTAGGGCCTTAATGAATAAAGTGTAATGAGAAATACACATTTTGTTTCAAGTAATGCTTTGTGTGTACAATTTTCAAGGAAAATTACCAGGGCTCAGAATTTCAGTAGATTTGCTTCTCCAGGCCCAACTGTCACAGGTCAAAAAAGCATACATTATGAGCAACTGAGTCAATTAAACTTCAACCAGGCAACATCTATAATCCCTATGTTAGAATCAGAGCATGGATCAACTGTATGAAAAATCAAGACATAAAGACATAAAGAAATCATAAACCAGAGAAAATGTGTGATGAACTTCACTTTCAAATTTAAGGTACATAGATGTGCTCAGTTTACCATTTCAGATAACTTCTTTTATTATCCCATTCTGATATTTAGGGCAAGAAATTTTTCCCCTTGACCAAAAGAATGTCTCCTTTTAAAGTTGATTATTATAAGATATTCTTATAGATATGGCATTTGAATAAGCTACCATGAACTAAAGAAATGTTCATAATTAAGTCAAAAATTCAAAACTATTTGTAAATATAATAATTATGGGACAATAAAGATAAGTTTTATCTTCAAATATTAATATATCTGTAATTTAAATGTGTAAAATTAGAAGACTATTTAATAATAGGTAGGAAATAATTATATAACAGAAAGATATGGTCCATGAATAGGCCAAATTAATTTATGATATAGGTAAATCCTAAAATAGTGACATAATGACATAATATTTATATTTAATAAATTGCAACTGGTTAATAAAAAAAGACTGGGTAACTTTTTGGAAAAAAGACAATATTAATCCATAAAAAATAAACTCCTGATTGAACCTCTAAAAAATAGAGGTTAAGAAAGTGAAACCAATAATAGTTAAAAAACAGAAAGTTCAGGTAAATTTATGTTTGACCTTTGAGTGGGGAAAGGTCTACTTATATCATGCAATACATAAAACCCAGAAAAGATTATAAATTTTTTAAATGGGCAAAAATGGCCTTACAAGTAAGCACAAACTTGTGCCTGAAAGCCTATGAATGCCAGAATTTTATCCTAGATATTCTTTGTCACCAAAAATATTAATAAGTGTAGTAAAAATTGTATCTAGTCATAGTGTGAAAGTTAACTAGATTCAAATCACATAGGTGTCAGTCCCTCTCCTCTTCCAAAATGTTCCTTCACACTTCTAATTATTGTTAACCAATTCTCTCAGATGTTTTATTCATTAAACAGTCCCTAATAATCCCCATTGATTTGAAACAATTTCTAAGAGCAGTGAAACAGAGATACTATGACTGATTACGTTAAGGGATGGAATCTCTAGCTGAAAATGAAAACTATTCAACATGGTGATGATAATCTATTGTTTTATGCTTACATGTATAAGTATCTCATCAAAGAACTAACAAAAAAGTAAAGACAGAAATCCAGAGAAGTTAGCAAAGCACTAAAGCTTCTTTTGTCCACATTTTTACCAAACTTGGGGCACTCAAGCTTAATGTTATCACAGGCTACCTGAGCATGGATGGGTACAGAGAATGAGCTTGGGTAGGAAGAGAGGAAGTAAAACTCAGTTTCCAACCAAAGTCAAAGATCAAATTCTTAAAATAAAGCTGTATCCTCAGAGGAAACAGGTGACCCAGAAATAAGTGTACCCCACTTCACTGCAATCCCAAGGGGGCTGAAAAAATATGCCTTGGCACAGAGTAGAGCAAATAGGTAAGAGGTCCCTGAACTAGCATACATATGCAATCCAATTTCACATCAACTGAGCAGACCAAAAAAGACCTCCAGCCACAAATTTAACATAAACAGTTCTTGGAGAGGTAGGGCCCTTTAGGTAGCAAAAACGTATCCCCTCTGAAAGAATACATGTTCATTCTTAGCCTTAAACCTCCTACAAATAATTTTCCAAGGAAAAAGAACAGCTCACAGTAAAACTTAACTCAGCACATAAGAAGCAAGGCACTGTCAAGGAGAACCAGTAAGAATAAGAGTCAGCAGCAGAGAAAATGCATAAAGGAGTGAGGTTTAACACATGTCCAAAGTTTAAATGAAGCATAGAGGGAAAATGGGCTGGAAACAGTATTTGAAGAGGCTGGCAGAGAATTTTTCAGAACTGATGAAAGACAGCCCATAGATTCAAGAAATCTAATGAACCCCCAGAAGAAAGAGATAAAGAAATCCATACCAAACACGACAATGTGAAAATGCAGAGGATCAAATGTGAAAAGAAGTTCTTAATAGTAGCCAGAGAAAATATACAGATTACCACAAAGGGGGTACAGTTGGGCTGAGATCTGACTGCTCAGCAGCAAAAATGGAAGCCAGATGCCAGATAATTGATATCTTAAAAGTTTTAATATAAAATAACAAAGACATTGAATTGTATACTAAATATCCTTTATGAAAAGTTTTTTTAAAAAAATCAGAGAGCACACCAACAAACCTCTACAAAGGGAACTTCTAAAAGGTGTACTTTGGACAGAAGCATATTGATGTTTCGATGGCTCATAAGAGGTGTTAGAATAAATTTACTCAATAAATATATAATTTGTGCTTACTATTCCAGGAACTGTTCCAGGTGATTGAAGCAAATCCATGAACACAAGTGACAAAAGCACTGCATTCAGAACTTAAATTTTAGTTAGGAGAAGGTATAGAATTAACAAAATAATTTTCTAAAAAGACAATCATGTGGAATGTTAGAAATTGGTAACTGTTATAGAATTAAGAACTAGATCAAAGTAAGAGGAGCAAGAGTGTACATATGGAAGTATTTGCAGGTTTATCTGAGGTGAATGTGGTAAACATGATGAGTAAATCTAAACACTATTAATTGAATAAAGCAATAATTTCTTTTTGGTTATTATAACACTAGAATAAAATTAGGATATACAAAAATGATAACATATAAGTCAGAAGGGGTGCAAATGAAGCTAAAGTATTTTAACATCCTTGTATTTTTGTGAGGGAGGATAAAATTATTAACATTAGACTTTAAGAACTTAACGTAACACATAATCTCTAGAGTAATCCCCCCAAAGTAGTAATCAATTTTTATAAGTCCCAAAGATCATAGGAAAAAATTGAAAATACTTTTTATAATAAAAAGATGCCAAGAAAGGTGAGTTAAAGAAACATTGAACCCAAACACATTAGTATTATATGTGATAGAAGAAGATGGAAGATTTAAACCCAAACACATTAGTATTATATGATGTCTAAATCTATTTATGTAACGCTCCATTTAAAAAAATATTGAGGACTAGATTTAAAAACCAAAGCTCTAAGACACTTACAAAAGACTTCTAAAATATAATTATACATAAAGTTTATAAAAAGAACAAAAAACGATATACCAAATAAATACAAAGCCAAAGAGAGCTAGTGCGGCGAGCCGTTTCTGACCGGCAGAATAACGAGCCGCCACACGCAAGATTCTTCTCGTATCACACTTTATTGGAGCACAGCTTGGTTGAAGAAAGATGGAAGGAAGACCCCGCAATCCTATAGCAGTCTGCTTATATAGGGATTAAGAACATGTGTCGCTCTGTGATTGGCTTTCGCTGATGGTGCGATTTGTGAGCCAGCATCGGATAGGTCGCTACTTTAAAACCTCATTAGTATACTTAGCGCAAGCGCAGTGGCCACAGGAAGGATGACTCAGCTTATTTCAGCTTCCTGCCGCGTAGCAGTTAGCTGACCGCGCCCTACAAGCTAGTATAACTTTACTAATATCAGACAAAAGAGATTTTAAAGACAAAAACCTTAAAGAGAATAACAATGAAAGTTAATTCATCAGGTACATACAATTCCAAATATGAATGAAATTACTAACATAACTTCTAAATATATAAAGCAGATTTTAAAAATACCTATTGAACAATTAGGCAGATTCTTACAATGATTGTAATTGCATACTTAGGGATTTTATGTTTCAATAAAAATGACCATATTGGAAATGTTCAAGTTTATTTTGCTTTTACTTCATTTTTAATCTGAAATCAATATATAACCTCTGCTTTCTTCCTTGCATTTGATTAATATATCTTTGCCTAACCTTTATTTTATTATCTCTTTGCATCATTTTATTTTAGTCAATAGTTAAATTTTTATTTATTTTTTTTCTGAATCTTTCAATAGGTAAGGATAACTCATTTAGGATTATGGTCCTATCAGATATAGTTGACCTTACTTCTATTTTTAAAGGCAATAGAGTGTACTCAAACTCCTGAAGGAAAAAACAAAGCAAAACATTAGATTCAATCCAAATTCAAACATAAAGTAGTGGGCAAATCACTCAATCTCTCTGTACATACATTCTTTTATTTTTTAAAAATAAACTTTTAGAGCAGTTTTAGGTTTACAATAAATTGAAAAGAAGATACAGCCATTTGTACCTTCGATACATGCATAGAGTCTCCGATTATCAATGTCACTCACCAGAATGGTACATTTTTTTACCAAGGATGAACCTACATTTACCCATCATAATCACCTAAAATCCAAGGTTTACTTGGGGTTCACACTTGGTATCATACATTCTGTGGGTTTGGACAAAAGTATAATGATATACATCCACCATTATAATATCTTCAGAGTATTTTCACTGCCCTAAAAATCCTCTGAGCTCTTCCTATTTATCTCTCCTCATCCCTATTCCTGACAACCACTGATCTCTTTTGCCTCCATAGTTTTGCCTTTTCCAGAATGTCATATAGTTAGAGACATACAGTATGTAGTCGTTCAGATTGGCTTCTTTCACTTAGAATTATGCATGTAAAGTTCCTCCATGTCTTTTCATGGCTTGATAGCTCACATCTTTTTAGTGCTGAATAATATTCCATTGTTTTGATGTACCACAGTCTACCTGTTCACCTACTAAAGGGCATCTTGCTTGTTTCCAAGTTTTAGCAACTATGAATAAAGCTGCTATAAACATCCATGTGTAGGATTTTTTGTGTGGATATAAGTTTTCAACTCCTCTGGGAGCAATCACACCAAAGAGTGTGACTGTTGAATAATTTGGTAAGAGTATGTTTTGTTTTTTTAAGAAACCACCAAAATGTTTTCCAAAGTGGCTGTACCATTTTTTATTCCCACCACCAACATATGAGAGATCCTGTACCTCCACATCCTCACCAGTATTTGGTGTTGTTAGTGATCTGAATTTTGGCCATTATTATAGGTGTGTAGTGGTATCTCATTGTCATTTGAATTTGAAGTTCCCTGAAGACATAAAATGTGGAGCAATTTTAATGACATCCAGCTCATCAGTAATTTCTTTCATGGATGATGTCTTTGGTGTTGCATCTAAAAAGGCATCACCATGCTGAAGGTCACCTAGACTTCATCATATGTTATCTTTAGGAGTTTTACTGTTGTACATTCTACATTTAGGTCTAGGATCAATATTGAGTTAATATTTGTGAAGCGTGTGAAATCTGTGTCAAGATTTTTTTTTTTATCGTTCTGTTTACTGAGAACAGTACGTGATCCATAACATATTTGTTGAATTGCAGTACATTCATGAAGGAGAAATGGAAAGATGATCTGGATACTGCTAGTTGCCCATGTGTTCCAAGAAGAGAGACTAAATCTGATGCAACTTTGTGATCGCAACGACATTTTAAATAACAGTTTGATTCTCTTTCTCTCATTCCCTAGCTTTTTTTTTAAAGTTATTACATACTTATTTCATGAAATTTATTTTTTGTACTTTAAAATTTTTTTATTTTATAGTGGAGTAGAGTTGATTAACAATATTGTGTTAGTTTCAGGTGTACAGCAAAGTGATTCAGTTATACATATGTTTCCATTCTTTTTCAAGTTCTTTCCCCATTTAGGTTATTACAGAATATTGAGCAGAGTTCCCTGTGCTATACAGTAGGTCGTTGTTGGTTATCTATTTTAAATATAGCAGTGTGTATATGTCAGTCCTAAACTCCCAGTATATCCCTCCCCACCACTCTTCCTCCCTGGTAACCATAAGTTCATTCGCTAAGTCTGTGAGTCTGTTTCCATTTTGTAAATAAGTTCATTTGTATCATTTCTTTAGATTCCACACATAAGTGATATTATATACTTGTCTTTCCCTGTATGACTTACTTCACTTAGTATGATAATCTCTAGGTCTTTCCATGTTGCTGCAAATGACATTATTTCATTATTTTTAATGGATGAGTAACATTCCATTGTATATATGTACCACATCTTCTTTATCCATTTGTCTATTGATGGACATTTAGGTTGATTCCATGTCTTGGCTATTGTAAACAGTGCTGCAATGAACACTGGTGTGCATGTATCCTTTCAAACCATGGTTTTCTCCAGATACATGCCCAGGAGTGGGATTAATGGATCATACAGTAGCTCTATTTCTGGTTATTTAAGGAACCTCCACACTTTTCTCCATAGTGGTTGTTACATTCCCACCAACAGTGTAGAAGGGTTCCTTTTTCTCCACACCCTCTCCAGCATTTATTGTTTGTAGACATTTTGATGATGTCCATTCTGAACGGTGTGGGGTGATATCTCATTGTAGTTTTGATTTGCGTTTCTCTAATAGCGACGTTGAGCATCTCTTATGTGCCTCTTGGTCATCTGTATGTCTTTGGAGAAATGTCTATTCAGGTCTTATGCCCATTTTTTGATTGGGTTGTTTTTTTGATATTGAACCACATGAGCTGTTTGTAAATTTTGGAGATTGATCTCTTGTAGGTCACATCATTTGCAAATATTTTCTCCCATTCTGTGGATTGTCCTTTTGTTTTGTTTATAGTTTCCTTTGCTGTGGAAAGGCTTTTGAGTTTAATTAGGCCCCATTTGTTTATTTTATGTTATTTTTTAATTTACAAATATTTATTGAATATGCATAACAGACAAAGAATAGTGGCTAAGAGGATTAAGCCCAGAATGAGAGAATGCTTGTGGAAAAGAAAAAAGACATCAAGAGATATTTTTAAATTAGCCTCCTCAGAGCAAGAAGAGGTGAGAGGAGTGATCACTGCTTGGGAAGATAACGAAAATTACAAGATAAGGGAGAAGGCAGAACTACTAAACTACCATTGCATGCCTGGAATGATCAGAACAGACCTCACAGGTGAGAAGATAGTAAGATTTTTTTTTTTCATGTTTATTGGAGTATAGTTGCTTTACAATGGTGTGTTACTTTCTGCTGTATAACAAAGTGAATCAGCTATACATATACATATATCTCCATCCATTTGTTTATTTTTGTTTTTATTTCCATTACTCCAGGAGACAGGCAAGAAAGATATTGCTGCAGTTTATGACAAAGAGTTTCCTCCTATATTTTCCTCTAAGAGTTTTATAGTATCTGGCCTGATATTTAGGTCTTTAATCCACTTTGAGTTTATTTTTGTGTATGGTATTAAAGAATTGTTCTAATTTCTTTTGTTACATGTAGCTGTCCAGTTTCCTCAGCATTTTTATTGGAGAGACTATCTTTTCTCCATTGTATAGTCTTGCCTTCTTTGTTGTAGATTGACCATAGGTGAGTGCGTTTATTTCTGGGCTTCCTATCCTGTTCCATTCATCTATATTTCTGTTTCTTGTGCCAGAACCATACTGTTTTGATGACTGTAGATTTGTAGCATAATCTGAAGTCAGGGAGCGTGACTCCTTCAGCTCCATTTTTCTTTATCAAGATTTCTTTGGCTATTCGGGGTCTTTTGTGTCTCCCTATAAATTAAAAATTTTTTTGTTCTAGTTCTGTGAAAAATGCCAAGGATAATTTGATAGGGATTGGATTGAATCTGTAGATTGCCTCGGGTAGTATAGTCATTTTGACAATACTGATTCTTCCAATCCAAGAACATGGTATATCTTTTACATCTGTTTGTGTCATCTTCGATTTCTTTCATTAACATCTTATAGTTTTCATAGTACAGGTCTTTGCCTCCTTAGGTAGGTTTATTCATAGGTATTTTATTCTTTTTGATGTGATGGTAAATGGAATTGCTTCTTTAATTTCTCTTTCTGATCTTTTGTTGTTAGTGTATAGAAATGCAACAGATCTCTGTGTGTTAATTTTGTATCCTGCACCTTTACCAAATTCATTAATAAGCTCTAGTAGTTTTCTGGTAGCATCTTTAGGATCTTCTATGTATAGTATCATGTCATCTGCAAACAGTGACAGTTTCACTTCTTTTCCAATTTTGATTCATTTTATTTCTTTTTCATCTCTGATTGCCATGGCTAGCACTTCCAGAGCTATGCTGAATAAAAGTGGAAAGAGTGGACATCCTTGTCTTGTTCCTGATCTTAAAGGAAATGCTTTAGGCTTTTCCCCATTGACTATGATGCTAGCTGTAGGTTTGTCATATATGGCCTTTATTATATTATGCTCCCTCTATCCCACTTTCTGGAGAGTTTTTATCATAAATTGGTATTGAATTTTGTCAAACGCTTTTTCTGCATCTATTGAGATGGCATTACTCCATGCTGACATGAGTTTTCTTCCCCATGCTTATTTATTTTCATTTTATCATTTTAGTCAGTATGATGAGAGGGAGACAAATATTGAAGGCTGGTGCTCATATCACCATCTTTTCCAAAGGACTTAACATTGACTTCTTGAAAAGCAATTTGGCCCTGTACATACATTTGGATGGGACTCACGGCTTTTTGGTAGTGCCTTGCTGTTCCTTTCAGGTTTTTACTCCTAACAAAGCCTTCAAATTTCACAAGATATCAATCTTTGTTACAGCTTCTTTGTTACAGAACCTTCACTCATCTGGCTGAACCTCTACCCTAGATTTTTATATTCCTGGAATCAAATGTTTAAACTTCAAAATATTGATTATATTGATTATTTTACCACTCATCTCTTATTCAAGAGAAATTATTGGAAATAATTTACAATTATAAATTATCTTACAGCTACAACTCTGATTTAACAAGATATGAAATTTAAGGCTGATATTAAATTTAATTTGGGAGTAAACATGATGCCGATTTTTCACTGTAAGTAAAGTCATTTTATAAAATCTTAATCATTAATAAAGATAAAATAAATATTGATTTTCCAAAATAATTTATAGTAATGTTGCCCTAAAAAGCAGCGAGATCCTCCAAATGCATTTAAAATTCAAATATATTAATATAAATTCCCACTATATTTAACATTTTAAGGAATATGCAGATATATCAAATGAGTACACACTGTAACATGGTGTCAGAACAAATTTTTCCATGAAAAATATGTCAGAAAATGCTCCCTTAAATAATAAATGTCTGGAATATTCCCACAGATAAATCAATAAAAATGTGTTTATAATGAATTCCTGATAAACTGTGGTTATATGTAAAATTAAATTAAAAAATAAATGGTACTTAGAGAAGAAAAATTTGAAAAAATAAAGTAATAAATCTGCATTCATTAATTTATTTAACCAATATTTATTCTGCAAATGAAATGTTGCTGTACAAAGGACACATTTTTAATTCTGAAGTGTATGAAAGCAATGAAACTTACTATAAAATAAGTAGCTATAAAATTAACTTGCTGGAGAATAAATCACAGGGGGGCAAATTAACCAAACCATCTTTTACTACTGAGATTACAGAAAAAAAACAAGATATCAATAAGTTGAAATCAGAGCTCTTATTATTTGGCATAAATTGCTACTAGGACTAATTAGATAAGCAAATGGTATATATTCAAATACAAATAAGAACTGACTTTTCTGTAATGAGCAGAATATGATAGGTTACATTGCAGTAACAAACAATCCCCAAATCACAGTGGTTTAAATCAACAAAAGTTTACTTCTTGTTCATTCTGTAAATGCATCAAGACCAATGTGGACAGAAAAGCCATTCTCTGTAAAAAGGTTAATTGTGGTGTCAGAGGGAAAATGAACTCCAGAGAATTACCCATGGTCAATGAATTCTGACCAGAAGCGGCACATGCTAAAAACTATAATCCAACCAAGTGCCTAGAAATGGAGAGTTGGAAATAACTGGTGAATAGTATTATAAGTGGCATATTTTTCATGGAGTACATTTTAAAACGTGTCAAAATAATAATAAGTAGTAAACTAATACCAAAAATAAAATGAGGAAAATTTTTAAAGTTTTAAGATCAACGTTTTATGGGATCTCTATGTTGAGATTATTAAAGCTCTGATATATAGCCCATGCCTTCTAATTTAAAAAACTCTATCATAGGGCTTCCCTGGTGGTGCAATGGTTAAGAATTTGCCTGCCAGGACAGAAATAAAGACGGAGACACAGAGAATGGATTTGAGGACACGGGGAGGGGGAAGGGTAAGCTGGGATGAAGTGAGAGAGTGGCATGGACATATATACACTACCAAATGTAAAATAGATAGCTGATGGAAGCAGCCACATAGCACAGGGAGATCAGCTCCGTGCTTTGTGTCCACCTAGTGGTGTGGGATAGGGAGGGTGGGAAGGAGACACAAGAGGGAGGAAATATGGGGATATATGTATATGTATAGCTGATCCACTTTGTTATACAGCAGAAACTAACACACCACTGTAAAGCAATTATACGCCAATAAAGATATTAAAAGGAAAAAAAAAGAATCCGCCTGCCAATGCAGGGGACACAGGTTCGAGCCCTGGTCCGGGAAGATCCCACATGCCACGGAGCAACTAAGCCTGCGCGCCTAGAGCCCGGGCTTCGCAACAAGAGAAGCCACCGCAATGAGAAGCCTGTGCACCACAACGAGTAGCCCCAGCTGCACTGTACCCAGTACAGTAATAGAGAATTATAGCTGAAAGAGCTACAAAACACAGACTCACTCTGAAGAGACATATTTAGAAAAGTCCAAAGTCAAAAAAGACCAAAAAAATAGACATGAGGAATTTGAAGCCTCTGGAACCCGTGGCCACATCAAGCATTAAACACAGTTCAACATCCAGACAGAATAATATAAATATACCCACTAAAGACCTATTTACCTTAGTTCTTATATATGGCTTTCAACAATAACAACAACAAAATCATAAGGCATTCTAAAACGCAAGAAATAAACACGGTAGAAAGAGATAAAGCAATCATCGGAACAAGACAGATATGACACACATGTTGGAATTATTGGACAGGGAACTTAACTATGTTTAATATTTAAGGGTTCTAGTGGAAAAGTTAGACAATAAGCAAGGACAGATGGAGAATGTAAGCAGAGAGATGAAAATACTAAGAAACAATAAAAAGAAACAATAGAAATCAAAATTTTGTAACAGAAATGAAGAATGTCTTTGATGGGCCCATCAGTAGACAGCATAGCAACGAAAAGAATCAGTGATCTTGAACATATGTCAGTAGAAACTTCCCAGCCTGAAATGCAAAGAGAGAAAAGATAAATAGACGTAATAAAACACTGAATAATTATGAGACAGTCAAAAGGTGTAACTCGTTGGAACTCCAGGAGAAGAGAGGGAGAACACAGCAGGAAAATATTCGAATTAATGACTTAGAACTTCCCAAAATTTCATGACAGACGTCTAACCAAAATCTAGGAAGCTCAGTGAATACCAAACAGGATAAATACATCCTATTTAAACTGCAGAAAATCAAAGACAAAATCTTGAAAGAAGCCAGAGGGGAAAACTGCCTTACTTGTAGAGGAACAATGATAAGAATTACAATAGATTTCTTGTAATAAACCACACAAGCAAGAAGAAAGTAGAGTGAAATATTGTAAGTGCTGAGAGAAAAAGCCACCAATCTGTTTTTATATTCAGCAAAATTATCCGTCAAAAGTGAAGGGGAAAAATAAAGTGAAAGTGATAGAATGAAAACAGCTAAGCCATTCCAACCACCTGGCATTATACCCAACAGAGGGCAGGCAGATGCTCTCGCAGTGGGAGCATGTTGCTCATTGCTCTATATTTGCATTTTGATTCCTAACTTCTACTTTACCCAATCTAAAATCTTATATGTTTTATAAACTTTAGCATCAACCATAGCCACTACCATTTTCTCCTTAGCTGGGTCTTTCCCTCATTGATGTTAAGCCCCAGGTCTTTCATATCAGTAATGAGACTGCTCACGGTTAACTGATAACACCTGACATAATGGATAAGCTTAATCAACTGTGAATGAGTCATTCAGGTCACTGGGCATTCCCAGGTAACCCGATGTAATCACAGGAAACCACAAAAAGAAAGAGACTGTGACTAAATTAAAATCAAATCATTGGTTCTCTGTCTAATTTGTAACAAGATAGTTTGAAGTGAAAAATTTGCTCAATTTGTGTAGCTTAGAAAGAGGCATCCTCTCAGCCCCATAATGGAGAGCTGACCTAGACACTCAACACAGCCGACAGGCTCACTGAAGAGCTGAGGGCTTATGTGCATCAGTTCTCATAAAGGCCGAAAGAGAATACCCTCCACAACATAGTATTGTTTTTCTCTCTGATTCAATGTGTTCATTAAACAAACATTAAACTCTTTACTTGGCATTCTCAAATATTCCTATATTGGAAAGAAGGTATCGTGAATGGGGGTCACAAACATAGTGGTCCCAGACTATTTTAAATTAATACATTAGGAGTCCTGTTTACATACAATTCTATGTTATGAGTTGACAGAGTTTGGCTTTGCAGATCTATTTTCACCAATTCCAGGGTGTAAAAGCCTGAGGCCCAGCCCAGTGGCCATTGTCAAGATGATACTACCCTGTAGGACTCCTGGATGGTCAGACATGCAGTCTCTTCATGGTAAAAACTCTGCATCTCCATGTGCTCTGCTCTTTCTTAGTTACAGAAACAGTTATAATAACACTCTTTTATACTTACAGTACTCACATGTACAATATTTTATTTGACTTGTATAACCCTGTAAGGATAGCAGTCTAAGTAATAACAGGTTCATTTCAGAATCAAGGATAGTATTTCGAAGGGAGTTAAAAACTCATCCAAAGTCACACAGGCAGTATGGGTCAAAGACCAAAGTCTTGTCTTCTAAACAATAATTTATTTCTCTTCCCAAAGAATATTCTATGGAATACTATTTATGTGATACTGTCTATTAAAAAATTTCTGGAGAATTATTTTAGACAAATGCCTATTACATTTATTTTTAGGCAATAAGAAACAAAAAACAAACAAAAAATCCTATGCTTAATAAAAGTTCCAAGAAATCTTCTGTAAAGACATCCAGCATTTTCTAATCATATTTGATCTGAACAATTTTTTTCATATAGCATCTCTTAATATTGCTTCTCCTCCACCAAAAAAAGAAAAACAAGAATTTGGGAAATTCTTCGCATCATCTCGCATTATATCCACTGCCACTACTGTGGAGCAGGCTGCCATCTTCTCTCTCTTGGACAAAATCAACTTCCCAACTAGTTCCCTGTTTCTGCCTCTCTTCCTTATAGCAATTGTTCTCCAAAACCCACTTCCTTCTCCTCCTGAACATGGATTTAGACAGCATTTCCTAGCCTAATTTGCTGTTAGATACAGCCATGTATGTGATGGAGTTCTGGCCAGTAAATTATTGTTGGAAATAATATGCACTGCTTCTCAGAGGCTCTCCTTCTCTCCTCCGACTGGCTGAGGAGTAGAAGGAGGTAGCAGACACCCTTGGGCTGGGGCTCTGAGGGAGCCACAAGATACACAACCCTGAATCCCTCACTGGCTACTTGGATCAGAGCTCTTTTCTGCCAAACACTCATATGCACTTAGTTCTATGAACTAAATAAATAAATAAATAAACTGCTATTATGTTAAGCCATTGTGACTTGAAGATGATTTATTTTTTTAACAGCCATTTGCCTAATCTGACTAATATACTCCATTTCTAACATGTTAGCCAGATTGATGGTACTAAAATATAAGCCAATTAACGTCCTTCCTTTTCTCTGAATCTTCCAGTGGTTTCCCACACGGCTCATACAATATTAAGAACCAAACACCTTAGAATGGCTCACAGGGCCTTATATGAACAGACCATTGCTACCTCTCTTACCACATCTCCACTACTCCTTTTCACATGTATTCCTCTCCACGTGGTGCTGACCTAATTACTGTGCAGAAACATTTCTATGTTAGGGTCTTTGCATCCACTGTTCTCTCTGCTTGATAGGCTCTTACAGTAGATACTGGCATGGCTCACTCTGTCACCCCCTTTCTGCTTTGACTGAATCACCTTGATGAGTTTTTCCCTGACTACCTCATTTAAAATAGCTATTCCCCCAAACCCACCTCACCATGTCCTGTCACATTCCCTTGATGTATATATTTTTTCTCCATAGCACTTGTTAACATCTATATTATTTTTTTAAACTTTCTTTTTAACTGCCATTTTCTTCTCTAGAATTAATCTCCATGAAGGCAGGTGTGTTTTTTTTGTTTGTTTTTTGGTTTTGTTTTGTTTTGTTTTTTTACTGTATATTTAAGTCACTGTTCAATTTCTATTGCCTGGCATAAATGACTGAATGAATCAGTGAACGAAATTTGCTAGAAAACTGACATGTCTACTTCATGAAATCTAATGACTTATTTCCTCTTGGGATGTGTGTCAAGGAAATTTATTTTAAATTTTAGTGTATGTTCATTATATCCTGAGAAGTTTTGGATAGTGACTTTATAATGTTAGATTCATATCAAAACCACCATAGAGACTATGATTGATATCAAGATGATGGAATGCATGAAAATGTCCATAATCTTTTCTGAAGATAAAATTCTACCTTGACTATATGTTCAAAATTAAACTTACAGAGCAGGATGTCTAGTGCATGTATATATCATCAACTGTCTTTTGAGAATCCTTAAACTGAAAGTAGTGAGTTAGAACAAAACAGTCAGGCATTTGCCTCTGACATTCAGACTCCTCATTTCCCCATAAAGAGCTCCACCTCTGTTAGAGTCATCAGCTCCACCAGCAGCACATTTTAAAGCAACCCTTATGAGTGTGATCACACCAGTAAAACCAGTAGTTTCCCTACTCAACTTGATATGAGTTGTGTCATGTCATGGTATCTTGACATCCTTGATATTGCTGCTTCTACTGTTTAGTTCCTGAAACTTTCACAGTGAATGTTAAATGCCAATTAGTGACCAGTGTAGCGTGACGCCTGTAAGGAGCACATTTCTGATGGAAACTGCCAAGATGCTAATATTGCCCAGTCATTGATTGCAAAGGATTTCAGCAACTAAAAGTCTTAGGTTTTTTGCTTTGTTTTGTTTTGCTTTTTCCAAAGGAAAGATTGGCAACTAATAATCTCCAACTGTATTCCCACAGCTAAAAACACAGTCAGTAAATGATATTTTGTATAGGAAAGGTTGTGTTCAGTTATCCTTGCCTATAGCAATTCTAACTAAGACAAGAAAGGAAAGGTGGCTAATGAAGGCTTAGTAAGCCAGCTACCACTGCGGGGGACTGGACCGTGACCTTGCTGGAGAACTTCTGCAGTACAGGCCACGTCTCTCAAAGACATCCCACCTTAGGGGTGAGGGAAGTGCAGTACGTATACACTGACTACTACCAGTCACTGACTGTGGGTTGTTTTTCACAGGTTTTAATGCCACATCACTTCTTAACTGCCATAGGGGTGGCCAAAGTGGACTTCAACAGTGAAAGGAAACTTTCAAGGATTATTTAGGATATAAAAACATTTAAAATGCCATCATGTTGGCAGTTGGGAATCAGACTGACATGCACTGGAGGGGTAAGTGTGGGCGTATATGAGCAGAGCACTGACTGCATATGCTTCAGAAGGTAAAAGTGTTTAAGAAGAGAGATCTCCTGACACGATCTCTTGGTGAAGGATGCGGGTGGAAGCACATTCTAGGAAGATGAAATTAAGAATATGATTTTTTTCACTGAGGACAGCGTCTGGGGGTAGTAAGAGATCAGATAAGAAAAGCACAGGGGAATTGAATAATGAAGGGCAGGGATTTTTGTTTGTTTTTGTTTGTTTGCAGTTGTTTTATGCACATCTATATCCCCAAGGCTAGAAATAACACAAAGTATTATGTTCAATGCACATTTGTTAACGGAATGAATGAACTATTAGATTTTTCTCATTTCCAAATTTTCTCATATTCCCCAAACTTGCTTTTTTCCAATAAAACTATCTGGCTTACTGCCTTTTGGATGACTGCCATACCTTCTCACTTATCAATTAAATTCAGATTATCTCTTTTTTTTTATGACTTTGATCCACTCTGCAAATAATGCTATTTATTTAATTTTACCACTTTCAGTTTCATCTCCTTCACTAGAAGTTGTAGAGGAAACGCTTGTCTTACCTTTATTCTATTCTTAAAGTTGCCAGTTTCTGACATTTCTTTCTTTAAAATACCTTTGGGTTTCACTCCTTCCTCCCCATTGTCATTGTTACTACTGTAAGGCTCGACTCACCATCTCATGCCTTCTGACTGGTCAATCTATCCCCATTTACTCACCCCTAAACTTTTCTATAATGTCTGGCTAGGCTCTTCTTCTCCAAGATAAAAGTTTTCTTATATTATTTCTGCTCATAACAAACAATAATAATTATTTGGATTAATGTCAGAAGCTATACTATGTCTATTCCCACTCCTGTATGCACTTTTCTACCCTAGTCTGTAGGAATTGAGTGGGTCTGGGGAAGAGGGTGTTAAAACAGTGGATTGTGATTTATTTCTCTCTGATTACCAAGAGACACACTCAGGGAAAGAAAGTGACCTCCTGCATTATCTTTCTTGTAAAAATGCTCATAAGGCACTTCCTGGTAAATAAATAATAACATTTACTAGGAAGAGAGTTCTTATCTATAGAGTGCTCTCAGTAGGATGTCCATGGTTTGGTTAGCTTATGGTAGACAAATCTAGAATCTGTGGGTTTTCGAAACACAGTTCCCTGGAAAATGCCACATGAGGCCTATAACAATCTGGCTATAAAACACAGATGTTTCATAACCTAAAAATCTCTGCTAGATGAGGTGATTTGCAAAACTTTCTGATAATTTCATCTCTTACTCCAGGTTGGAAGGCATGCCTGATGCAAAAAAGAAAGACCTGAGGAGCCACTTAGAATGTCCTAGATCTCACCGCCCCCCCCCCCCTTTTTTCCGTCCATGTTTCTTGATTGCTTGTTTCCTTGGAAGTATTGGCAAAATATAACACTAGGTAAACTTATTTTATGCTTCTGATTTGACAATCTGATCCTCTGTGCTAGTTCAGGGCATAATGAGAACAACCACCTTTCCCTTAAATTTCAGTAGGAAATGAAATATAGACAGAAGAGTGTGAAAGAAAGAGTAGCTTGGATTATAGAACATGACTTATGCACACATAAGGGCTTCCTAATACCTTACCCTGGAGTTAGTATCTAAATCCTACTGAATGACTAAACTGGACAGCCATAGGCCATCCCTGCAAGGGCAGGCTCTTTACTGATTGAGAGAGAATAGTCCAGAAGGGTTATCTGATTATAAAATTAAAAGCAAAGAAAAATCTCAAATTACCAATCAAATAAGTCACTCTTCATCCAAAGAAGAAGAGAAAATGAGGGGTAGAGGAAAAGACCAGGAATGTTACTCTTTTCAAAATCCTTCCAAATGGAAGGCCCCTTCCCAAGAGGGTCAGCTGTGCTAGTTAATTTGAAAGGTCCCCCCTCCCAGTTCAAAACTTGAGAAAAAGTTTACAGAAGGCACCCTATTCAGAAGAATTTAGTTCAAAGTTAAGGTTAGTTTTGTTGCTTTTAGTAGATTAATATTGGAACAGTACCTCAGTCATTGGCTCCTTATAAATCTCTCATTTGACAAATGAGAAAATATGGTTCAAGAAACATATAGTCAGTTGCTCAAACTAGCACCGACTTCAACTTCAGGTTTTCTGATCCTTACTCCCATGCTCTTCTAAAAAAGAAAAAGAGATGCTATCTTCTGAGTGGTTGTTTTTTGTTTTCATACTACATCCGCTTGAACCTCGAGGATCCTTCAAATCTGAGCTTGTCTCATTTATCATCCCTATAATTACTCCTGTCTTCTCCCACTTTTGAATTCTTACTTTGTATTTTCACAAAATTTAGACAATAATTAATTTCTAATTATTTGTGTGTGATCTTTTTTTTTCTTGAGGGCAAAGGGCATTTCTTATACTTCTATGGTGATTCTCACTTCAGTTACTGAAATTTCAGTTATGTTTAGAAAGAAAAATTTACCTCTTAGATATAATATGTTTTTTGTTTTATTATATCATTTCCTTTAAAATAAAGGATTGTAAAATAATTAATGTTAATTACAAATTTAAATGTATTAACACTTTATTAAAAGCTTTCAGTTGGTGCTTTCATTCTTTTTACATCTAGTGGAAATTTGTGATTCTTGTATAAGGTAAAATAAAGACTTATTAACATAAATTAAGGCATTATACCATGATAATCTTACCACTTCAATGTGATGCTAATTAACAATCTTGAAATTACTACATGATTGGCGTACTAGGGTACACTACTTGACTTGCACTTGCCCATGCTGAGAAAAAAATACATACTCAGTGTGCCTCAGTGTTGACTAATGAAAACTACAAAGAAGTCAGTACATTCATAATTTGCAATGAATGTTTATTACCAAGGTTATTATGTAAAGAGGGGAAGTAATATTATATGATTAATATCTTAACCAATCAGGTCAATAGAAGTACAAGTTTGTCAATTACACCTATAATTCAAATTATACCATCTCTTAATGGCTAACACTAAATATGAAATATAGGCACTTAAGTATTTTTCTTAGTTGACTGGCAAAATATACTGCTACAATTAGAGCTGTAACAATAACAACAGATAACTTTTTAAGGGCTTACTTGGGTCAAGCACTGAACTAGATGCTGTACGTACATCTCAACCCCTTCTAACATTCCCTGTGAGGTACCTATTTTATCCTCTTTTTACAAAATGGAAACTAAGACCTTCAGAGGTTAGGTAATTTCACAATGCACACCTTGCTTATTGAGCAGAGAGACGAGTTTGTTATTCTGAATTGCTATATCTATGTCTATTTATGTTCCCACATCTTAGGGATAACATCACTTTCTAGAGCTATTATGAAGGTTAATAGCAGATAATAGATGTTAAGATGCTTAATACAGTGAAAGTATTAAAGTAAAATATTTAGGATACTCCTAGCCTTCCCTTCATTCAATATTTATCCTTACAGCTCAAAGTGTGGTCCCCAGAGCACCACCTGGAAACTTGTTAGAAAAGCAGAATTTAGGGTCTCCAGACCTACTGAGTCAGAGTCTGCATTTTAAGGAGATTGTCAGGTGGTTTCTATATACACGGAAGTTCGAAAAGCATTGCTCTATACAGTAGGAGTATGTGGAGAGTAGATACAAATGCCCATTGTATTCAGCCTTATAGAAACAAACACTTATTATCTGTATTAATCCATCTTTATTAAAAAAAATCCCTGTCTTTTCAACTCTAAGCATATCAACCAACTCTACCAGGAAAAAAATAAAACACAGACTATGAACCAAAGTATGGAAAGAAAAACTTCAAAGGCTTAGAATTAAAGGCAGTGGAATTCAGGCGTGTATGACTGCATTTCTCTTTTTCCCACTGAGATCAAAGAACTTATTTTCATTCGTCAGTACATTTTAATTCTGGCTGTGTTTACCACTCCAGGTCCTACAGATTGCAAATAGAATTTTTAGAATTATACTGATGACAAAATAGCGGTAAGACAATCCCAGGATCTATAAAGTGTAGCAAAATGTGATTTAAGTTGTATAGAGTTAACCTTGAAGGTAATTAGAAATGATAGATTAAAGAAAAGAAGTTACATTGCCCTCACAAGAATTACAAACAGAAGATAAGCTGATTTACCCTCAAAAGCCAGTTAGTAAATGATTATAAATGATGCCAAAACAATAGCAATTTAAGACATCAACTTTCTTTTGGGGGAAGGTTCTTATTCTCATTCTTGGTTTAAAAAAAATCTTTGTTACTCTCTTTCTCCCTCATGATATTTCCTTCAACACAAATTTTGGGTTTGCTTCTAGATTTAAGCACCATTCAACTCTGAATTGTGCGATTTGTTTACAACCTGCACACTTCTGTATATTATTCACTGACACCCCCAAATTACCTTAAACATCAGCTAATTAACATTTCAAGCCATGATGCAATGGAGCTGTGTAGCAAATCAATCTGTAAATCCCTTTATCTGTCACCATTTTGATATGTGGAACAGTGTTTTTGCAACAAATTGAATATTTTATTGCATCTTAACTCTTTATGTAATTAGAAAAATCGAAGTTTTGTTAAAAAGAAAGATGTCTCAAAAATGTAATGCATTTGAGGAAAAAATGAAGTAGAACTGAAAGAGCTGATTTGACTTCGTCAGATTTACCATATGTTTAAATATGAAGGGAAGAGAACCAATGTAGAGAACACGTGTAGAATACAGAAAATAAAATGTCAAAAATGTCCCAGAATGCGACAGCTTTGTCAGAGGTCTTCAACATACAGATGAGGAAAATTTTAACCCTTGGTAGGGTTTCATCACTTCCTACTTGACACAATATTGCACTTTGTAGTTAGTTTGCAATTATTTTCCCACTTACTTAATTGCCTCATCTGTTATGTATGCGGAATGGGTGACATCCCAGTACCCTCTGCACATGTTTCAGGCCAAGACAGAGTTATTTTGTCAGTAGATAATGACATCTAATAGATCTTTGCTATTTACACAAGAGCAGTGAACTTCACGAAATCTCAGCTTCCTCTGAGAGCAGCCGTGTGTCTTTAGTGATGTGTAGAAATTACCCCAAAGAGCTTTATCACTAATGTCAGGTAAATGAAAAGATAATGGTCTAGTAAAAGATGGGTAGAATTAATTGAGGGCTGTTGTGTGCCAGGAGCCATGCTGATCTAACAGGAATCCTTTCATGTAATCCCCACTATACACCATGAGGAAGGTATTGGTAGAAGGTAGAAGGTATTGGTAGAAGGTATCTATGCTTCATAGATAGGGCATAGAAGTACAGAGTGTTTACATTTCTTTCTCCAGGATATACACATACACTGAACAAGGAATTATAGTTGTAGAAGCAACGTTGTAATTGTTTCCTTTGCTATATTCAAACCTGCTTAGTGGGGAGGAGGGAGATTCCCTATGTTTGACACTTGATGAAAAGTAGAGCAGTCCCTGACATTTATCTTTACTTTTAGCCTAGAAAGTAGTGGTAAGGATCATGTATTCTGGAACCAGACTTCCCGGATATAAGCCCCAAACTGTGCTACTTACAAATTGTTAACCTTGGCAAGTCATTGTGCCTCAGTTTCCTCCTCTACAAAATGCATAATATTTTCCTACATCCTGGGGTTGTTTTGAGGATTAAAAGAGTTAATAGAGATAATAGCTATTAGAACCACGCTTGGCACATACTAGGGGCTCTATGTGTTAGTTCTTATTACTAGGGAAATAGGAAATTTTGGGTAACTTTAATGTCAAAACACAGTTTAATTTAGTAATTATAAATGCTCCACCTTATATCCTATAATCAAAATCTCTTATGATTAATCTGGGCTTCCAATTTTGCTCCATTGTCAGATCTCTTTTACGGCCCTTCTCTATTGCTTATTAGCTGATGTTTCTATCTTTCTCCAGGATCAAAGAGGAGGAAGAAAAGAAAGGTGAGAAGAACATGAAAGTTCCTACTTGACTGGACTTATTATACGATGGCTTAGCAATCTCTCAACCTGACAGGTTTTAAAAGTTTTCCTTCCCCTTATGGGATGCTTTTGTGCATGCCTGGAGACACCAGGAGAGAAAGTGCAGTACTTTGAGAATATTCTGCTACACTCTCTGAGGCACAAGAGATGGATTTTCGTCTAGTTTTTTGACCCTCCTCAGCTCCTTGTTTTCTGTCTTGCCAACCACCTCTCGGAGACACCTCATCTCTACAGTCAGTGTCTTAGGCAGGATTTACCATGGATCCAAGATTACGTTCTCTTCACCTCTACTATCATGGAGTAGTTGTAAGCAGAGTAGCTCAAAACAGCTGGAAGCAAAGCTCTCTCTGTCCTCACATAACATGCGTCATAGCCTATATTATAGAACTTGTGATTCTTTGTTGTTATTGCTTTTTGTGACCAGTTACTAGAATGAACTAGGCTGGATAAAGTGAAAGAATAACATGAATTTATACTTTTTCACAATTTCGCCTTTAAACAATTTCCTCCTCGTGATGGATGAAGTTTCAATCAAATTTCATTGCTTGTCAAGTTACTTCATGGTATCAACATATCAAAAATGCCATGTCTAGGCTAGTCTAGTGTAATATTAAATGACATTCACTTTAAATCTTTTCTTTTTCAATTTGGCTTGAAATGGGCAAGGAAGGGAGTTTGGGTTTCTTTCCCTACCTTGATCTTTTACTCCAGGCTGCCTCTGACTCCTCAGGTGGGATGGAGAAGAGATGAAAAGCAGAAGAAAGCTTAAATGACTGGCACAGTTGCCATACATCATTGACACACTCTATGGCAGCTGGCCCAAGATCTGTCTGTTTCCTTCTTTGAGATACCTGTAGCTTCTTCAGAGAGCCCCCCAACTGGTGACCTCCATTTCTTTTTCCTAATATTCCTAAGACTGTGATTTCTTCCTGTGTAGGCAGCTTACAATGCCCCTTCATTCTCTGCTTCCAGCGGTTTTTTGCTTGGTCACTATATACCTTCAGAAGGTCATCTTGAACAAAGTTCTTTCCAAGACTTCTCACAGTTATCTCTCTTTTGTGGCACCCACATCTGATCCAATCTACAAGAAGTATGGCATGAAGTACCCTTCATCCCTAGGGGAGTTTCTCCTACCCTTTCCACCAGGCCTGCAAGGCAGCTAACTATTCTCTTGCCTCAAGACACTTTTATATTATTTTTAATTTATTTAGTAAATCATGAGCCATCTTTGATATTCCTCCAATTTCAGAGAACTCAAGCAAATTCTCACTTGGTGTAGGAGGAAGACAGAAGAGCCTTTCTCCATACCTAGAGGAAGGAAGGACAAATGTCACAGGACTCTGACTTCCCTCAAAGAAATTCTCCCTTCCAAATCTCAAATTCAAATGAATTCCCAGCCTTTTCTTATTAAGTGTGGAGGGTTGGTGATACTAGCAGAATGATTTCTCTCGTTGCCTTTTACAATTCTGGCATAGAGGGTTCATCATCCCAGTTTGGAATATAAAGATACCTCCTAGCTACTGTCTGCAATCATAGAGCTGCTAGAGATTTTAGAGCTGTGATATCAGTAAAAGTCTCCTTTTAACATACTCTTACACTATCATCTGTAGTATTTTCAGAAGGGTAGGAATAATGTCTGTCTTGCTGATACATTGCTTCCCTAGTCCTTAGCTCAGTATCAGCACACATAAATATTTATTAAACCAATGAGTTGAAGTGCATTTAATTTTGAGGTTATTAGTAGGGATAAATATTAGTTTTATAGATAGATTGATAGATATAAATCTAAGAAGTAGTAGCAGTAGTAGTATCTATCTACAGTTTTATAGATAGATTGATATATACCTATGGCTATTATAGTTGTGTATGTATTCATGTGTATTTATGCATTATGTAAGTATGTATATGTATTACACATGAATACACATACATGGCCTCAGTGTTGCACATCTCTAAAAGGAACACCATGCACATAATGGTCTGTATAAATAGAGTTACACCTTTGGGAGTGTTATTTACACAGATGATAGTGAGAATAGTGCATCTTGGAAGTGTGAAAACCCTAGGACCTACTACATGAATGTATAAATATGCATTCTTCTGGTATCTGGATATATTTCATATATTCAATTGATCACATTTATTAAATATCTACTATGTATTATAAATAGTGTTAGATGATACAGATGGTGCTAGATATCTATAGGGATAAATAAAATGAAATAGAAAATTGCAAGACAAACAGATATGATTACAAGTATATGCAAAAATGTATACAAATATAGAAAATGATTAGAATAAATTATATTTAAATGCTAGCAATTGTTTTGTTAGGTTAAGTGGAAATGGGTTTTTACTTTTCTGTTTACTTTAAAATTTTTCTTTATATATATAAAGAAAAATTAATTTCTTAATAAAAATTCATAATGTATGAATTTCATAATGAAAAATAAACACATTCTAAATAATTTAAGATATTGATATTTTAGGTCTTCAAGTCAGATCAACACATATTTACCACCCATTATTTAGGGATAATTTTAGCCAAAACAATTTATCCAAAAATCAATTTTTAGCACCTGAGAGAAAAATCTGTCAACTTGAAAAGGTGACTGAGGCAATAAATTGGGAGACTGGACCATGCTAATTTAGAAATATTAATTATTTATGATCCTGTACCACCAAGGAAACACCAACAGCTAAAACTGTTGACTGTAAAACTGTTGACTGCAATTGTAGCTGAAGACTTATTTAAGCAGTCTTTTACAAGGACTATCTAGAATAATTAGCATATTACAAACACACAGAAACATTCTTGGTCACTTCCACAGTTTCATTTTTTTAAACTCTTTTATCATTACTTTAATAAAATCATCAGAAGGGATTATTGCTGAAAATAAGCTATTTATTTGCCTGCTGTTTGTGAAAATAAGCTATTTATTTGCCTGCTAGAATGTGATGAGGAAACAATATGGTTATCAGTTAATGATTTTAAAGCTTACTAAATGGCTAATTTCGAATCACATCCCATAGAGATGGGAGAAAAGAAAACTGACCACATTGTCAACATCCTGAGTCACTGTGATACCAGTCTGAGCCCTTAATATGAACTCCTAACATTAATGGTATACGTTTTTGAGTTTTAAGCTTACTGATCACAGAAGTTTTGCTACAAAAGCAATTGTATCTTCAACTGTTGTATCCAAGAAACTATTGTATCTTGGACCTCAAGAGAACACACATTTTTCACTAAAGTCTACTGAGAGAATTTTATCTTTTTTACCCAGTTGCAATAGCAGTTTGTCAGGGTCCTCACAATAACATCAACCCAACACATCCATACAATGTGATTCACATCCAAAAGTACATTTGTGAATATTGAACTATAACATATATGATGAATGTTACATTAGTACTTATTACATAGATACATATTTACATTCTGGTGCTAGAGACCTAAGAGCTCTTAGGTTGATACAATAAACTAAGCTAAAAAATTATACAATAATTGTTTATGAATTAAATAGAATTCTGTAATTTTCCTTAAGATTTATATTATCTCCTATAACTTAAATTTTTGTACAGTAACATGTACTCGCACACTGGTAGTTTCAATAACAAAATAATATATATAACTTGTAGAAAATTTTATTTTCAAAATAAAATGCATTCTTTGAGTTAAGAATGTGCATTTAGGCTATGATTAAACTTACTAGTATATTCCAAGAAATGCCCTTAAAATTTATAAAATCAAATATACTTTGTCACCCGTTAAAGGACATGTATGTCACTACTCTCTGCTCTCTGACTCTTTAGAGGATAAGGATTCAGGTAGACAAAAGAACTAAATTCTCCATATTTTTTACAACTTTTCTTTATTAGTTAAAAAAAGTCTACCTTTTCACTTGGAAAGCTTGAGAGGTAAGTCCACAATATAAGCTTTTGATAGTATTTATTTTCTCCTACTAGCATTTTCATTTCTTTTGAATATTTTTCTGTTGGTGAGAGTAAAATAAACCCCTGATTAGCAAACTGAAGCTTTTGTCATGGCTACATGATACGTAGTCTAAAACTTGGATGAGCTGAGCCATAGCTCAAAATACTGGTTTTGTTTCCTCTTTTCAAAGTTCATAAGGTAGGTTGTGAATTCACAAGAATATGTCCAAGTACCCCCAAATCTGTCCTAAATAGACCTTATATAAGTATCATAAACAGAAAGGAAACTCACACTTTCCTTTTCCATTGTATCTCTTACATTCATGTCTCAAACCACAAATAATCAAAGAAAGTTTTACAAAATGCAGGCTGTGTGATGTGTAAATGATGCCAATATAGCAGAGGACCACAGATTACCATGAACTTATTATCAAATAATGTACTAATTTTTGCTGTATGTAAATACTTCACTGACAAAATTCAAAGTAATTGTTCCAATTTGGAGAACTTTTACAAAAATGTCTTCCAAATGAGTTCATTCATGGGGCAGACAAAGGATAAATGTGAGCCCCAAAGGCATTAAGACCAGAAACATCAGTATAATTGAGACAAGTAACCAGCCAGGTTCTGTTCAGTCAGATGGTATTTACAGATGCCACATCAACCTACATGAAGTGCTTTCTCAGAGTCTCCAGTCAATAAGATGGAACATGAACTATCCCCTTCCCTGCTTCCCTCCATTTATTTGCCATTTAACATATCTGGAGAAGTAGATATTCCAACACTTTTAAAATAATGGAAATATTGACTGAAACTTTACCAATGAAGTACTTTCCTTAAGCACTACTATTTCTCTAAGCATATGCACAGTAGGGTCTCTTACTGTGAATAGGGATTTGATTATATTCAGTGACGTTTAGTGGGAGGTAAAGTGACATATTTAATAAAAACATTTCAAATTCATAGAAATGTCTTTAAGTGATCTTTGTTTTGTAAAATTAATTAATAATACTATATTTTGCTAAATGATGTTTTGTTCATCTTTAAAACTGGAATACGAAAATAATATATAGGTAATATTAAATTTGAAGACATGAAAATTTTGACTCAGTCTATTTTAACCACAACATTGCAATTTCACAGATTTGGAAGGAAAAATATTTTAATTTAGTAGAAAATCTTAATTGACTTTCACTGATTCTCAGATGTCAGAGTATTTATCTATAACTTAGAAATATAAAATCATTTTCATTAGTTTATCAGTGATCACTGGAAGAAAAATATGGGGTATGTATTTCTAGAATCTACAAATTACTAGTGTGATCCTAAAGAGTACCAAACCCTAGTCTTGATATATTACACTGGATTTTTCTTTTCTGTTTTTAATGTTTATAAAGAGAGATAAGTTAGATAAAAATGATTATAGGTGAATTTAGCTATTAGATTGTATCTGTTTTCTTAGAAAATTAGAAGTAAATGTCACTTACTGAGAGTGAAGATATTCTTACATTCATTTTTATAATCATTCATTCATTCAACAAATATTTCATTTTATACTTGGGGTGGGCAATGAGGCAGAATGATGAACAAAATATGCAAAGCTCCTTCCTTCATAGATCTCAAAGATTGCTAGTGCATACACAATAGGAAAAAAATGTAATTATAAAAGAGAAGTGTAATGGATATTATAATTTAAGAAAGACAAGATACTATGTGGGAACAGAACGGAGTCACCAATCCACGATTGGGAAGTCAAGGTGAAACTTTCAAAAAAGAGTAATATCTAACAAGTTAACCTTAGGAATGAGTAGCAGTGGATCAATAAAATAATGGGAATATGAGATCTGAGATGAGAGTGATAACAGTATGGTATGCATTAGAAGAACTAAATAAAGATTTTTTTTTATGGCTTGAGATGTAAGATGTAAGAAATGGTCAAATCATTTTGACGAAGGTTTTGTAAGCAATGTCTTAGAGTTTGAACTCTTTCCCAAAATAAACAAATAAAAACCAACTATGATAGCCAGCCTCCAAGATGGTACCCAATGATCTTTGCCTCCTATGATTTACACCTCTGTGTGCTCCCCTCCCATAATGAATCAATGCTGGCCTATTTAACAAATAGAACATGACAGAAGTGATAAAGTTCTGAGATTAGTTCACAAAAATCAGTGGAGTTCTGCTTTGATTGCTTGAGTCACTCTGGGGTAAACTAGCCACCATGTTGTGAGGAGATTCAAGCAGCCCTCTGGAGAGAAATCAACTTGTGATCAGCAACATAACAGCCATGAAAGTGAGGTGAGCTTTCTTAGGAACAGATCCCCAGCCTCAGTCAAGCCTTCGTATAACTGCAGCTGCAGCCAACAAGCCATCACAGCCTTAGAGAGACTTCAGGCCAGAACCATTAAGCCAAACCACTCCTGAATTATGTACCCATAGAAATGGTGAGGAAAAGAAAATGATTTTGGTTGTTTTAAACAGCTAAGTTTTTGTGTGATTTCCTACATAGCATTACTTAATGGATTAACCTACTAAAGTTTTTTAAATAGGTGAGATCACAAGATATCTTAACAGGGAATGCCATGATCAGATTTTTTTTTTTTCTTCAGAAAAGTCTCTTTGGCTACATTGTGCAGAAAGACTGAAGAAAGGCAAAATAGGAGATAAAAAGGTTACTTCGGTATTTCAGGCAAGAGGTGATGGTGCCCACGCTAGAATAAATATTTAGTATTGTATTTATCTTCATTGCTACATTTACACTTACTGATATTTTTAAAATAAAATATGAATTCTTTCAGAATTTTTTTAGAATGATAACAAAACTTAAAATCAACTATTGTTTTGCCTGTTCATTTATTTCAACACTCAAGAAACATCGTGGAGTTCTAGAAGTACAAGTAAGTTAGTAGAACTTTTATTCACTCAACTATGATCTGTCAAAGGCTTGCCAAGTGAAAACAGACTCTGGCACTTTTCTGCCTCCTGAAACTGATGTCAGCTATTCAGCAGACTGACAAAGAGCCCAGAAAGTGCTCATACCTAGTGACCCTGTCACCCCAGCTCTGCAATGACTTTGGAAACCTCTGTTGCGGTAGTGTGCAATAACCACACTCAGCAGCAATTTCCAAAATGATACACTGTACTTTGCCAGGTCTGTAGCAGATGCAACACAATTTGCCAAAGCACAGGAGAGTAAAGTGGAACTTATTTCTTTACCTTTCCTACAATTGCCTGTATCGCTTAAGCTGTAGACTCAAGTCACTACTCTTTATGGCAAATATCTATTTTCCCCGCCTGCCAAAGTTTATGAGATTTACATAAATCCTAGAATTTTTTGAAAAGGAAATTTGGCTTTATTGGGACTTTGCTTAATGCTTTTCACAAACTTACCAAATACCCCGATAACGATTGACTCCCTCTTCGTATTTAAGTGACAGTTCTAAGATGTTATAAATTCTCTTTCAAAAGACTAGATAAAAATATGTTTATGGTATTAAGAGATTTTAAAAGAAAGTTAGGAGGCTAGAGGAACATAAATCAGTATGTTAGATGCACTTTAGATTTTTGCCTGAAAAAAAAGACTTCTCACTAATGTCATAAATGTGCAAATCTTCCCAACCAAAGCTCTTTCAAATCTTTCCTGCTATATTCATCCCTATAATTCCACCTACCCTGTTCCCTCCCTCCCCTTCCCCTTTGTCCATCTTCCCCCACTTTTTCTCTCTGAATAGTATTGAAAAAACTTTAGCAGTTACCTCATTCAAATGACTTTTTCACAAGTGAGTAAACCGAAGTCCAGATGAATTAAACATCCAGACTAATGTGACACAATTTAGTGGCAAAGATAAGCCTATAATTTGAGCTTCCTAAATTTTTTTCAAATCTTTTTTTTCCCACTTCTTGTCATTAAATACCAGTTAAATACCAGTTCAGGCATCCATTACTTCTACCTACAGTGTAGATAAATTCCACCATTTCTTTCTTTTATTCTTTTTAATTAAAAAAAAATTTTTTTGCTTTTTATTTTTTCGGTCCTGTCTTTATACCTAGGAGGGCACTCTCAAAAAGTTGGTGAATATTGTGTGAGTTTGTTCCTCCAGGAAGCAGATGTTAAGCCAAAGTTAGGAGTACAAATTCTCTTGGAAAGTAATATCGGTGAAGAAATAAGAGAAAGCAGGATTGGGCAGGAGGAAATGCCAGGCACAATGCAGATCTGACAAAGTCTCAGCCAGCCCACTGGGGAGCCTCAAAGGTTACCCATTAGACAAGTCCCCTATTGACAGGAAATGTCTAGGTGCTGGAACTACATTCTGGCTTAGTCACTGTCTAAGGCTATTCTGAGGAGCAGATGGCCTCAGCTCAGTCTGAGGTGGACCCAAAGGAGTTAACAGTTGGTCCTCACAACTGGGCAATGAGTATTTTTCTGAAGGAGGCGCTGATCTGCGCAACTGTGCAGTGTCTGCCACAGGTGGTAAGAGCCATTCAATTGCTAGCCAAGAACAGGAACTAAAGACTGGACGTCTATCAAGATGTTTTTACCCTGGGGTTCCATATGGAACTAGAGAATCAGTAAATATAGGGGGGATTATGCTAGATTCCAGGTTTTTTCACAGTTTTCTGACACCTGGTTTTAGTGAAGGTACTTAGCAATGGAGGATCAAGAGGAATGCCTTTGACCACATTTAGGTCAGAATATTACAAAGGGAGTAAGTAGCAACACTAGAGAACAGGATAGTGAATAGTCTTAACGAACCTGACCAGGGAAGTCAGCCTAGGTTGTGCTTCAGTGCAAACGACTCTAAAACATCCGTGACTTACAGCACAATGTTATTCCTCACTCACCATACATGTCCATTGTTGGTTGCCTGCAGCTTTGTCATGCCATCTTCTCTTAGGACACAATATGACTGTCACAGGAGAAGGAAAATGAGAGAGAATGGCAAAGCCTGTGCCAACTCTTAAAGCCTGTGCCAGCAAGTGACATCCTTCCCTTTGTTCACACTTCATTGACCAAAACACGTCACATCATCACATGGGTACACCTAAGTTCAACTTTGTGGACGGGCGCACTCCTCCCAAGGAGAAGGGCAGGGCATACAGGGAACAGTAACACAGTCCAAGGCAGAACCGGGGAGAAGCCCACCTCAGTGGGGCTGGGTGCCAGCACTACTGTCAGGCTTCACCGCCCATGAGGAGATTGTTTTATTTACGGCCAACCTTAAATCTTCTTGATTTTTATCAACTAAGGAAACAGGCCTTTCCAAACAACAGTCAAAAGAAAATCCATTTTGAGATTTTAATTTTATAAAATTGCTCTCCCTTGTAATTCAATAAACTGGAATATGTGGAGAACTCAGCTTCTGTGTGCTGTAGATTATGATATTTATATATTAGAAATACCTTGAAATGATTTTGAAAAGTTCGATACAAAGGTGAAGGATGATACAAAGGTGAACTATTATTGTTCTTACATTATAATTAGTATTGACTCCCCTTTCTCTTTTTTTTAAAGCTTTTTTGATGTGGACCATTTTTAAAGTCTGTATTGAATTTGTCACGATATTGCTTCCGTTTTATGTTTTGGCTTTTTGGCCACGAGATATGTGGAATCTTAGCTCCCTGACCAGGGATCAAACCCTCACAGCCTGCACTGGAAGGCAAAGTCTTAACCACTGGACTGCCAGGGAAGTCCCTCCCCTTTCTCTTGAACCCAGATGACTTTTTAGATTCCCAAGTCCCTTCAGACTGTAATCCTTTCTACATATAGATCATCTTTCAAAAGATGCAGAAAGAAAAGCAATGTTAAAAAGTATCCAAGGAACCCTTACTAAAAAGAAATAGAGAATTTTGGAAATCTGTTAAAGGAGGAGAAAAAAGGGGCTTCATGTAGATATTTGAATTCTTATCAACTGACAACATAGCCTCATTGAAGAATATCTTTATTTTCCATCAGGTACATGACGCATTAAAAACACAAGAATGAAAAAAATTTTTCTACAAAGTGAGAGAATCACTGAGAAATAAATGTAATGTCCAAAATATAAAGCTTCACAGCATAATTATCCTTTCATTAAGATGTAAGCAACGTTCTAGGAAATGTTGTGGTCCTAATTACAATATGATGAAATACACATTTGGAAAATAGCACACTTGAAAAATATGTAATATTCATTGTAACAGCAAGAAAAAGAAAAAGACACAAATATGGTGTGTTATATTTCTACTTCTCATAAATGATATCTAAATAGTTTAGGCTACAATTTTCAAAAGAAGATGGGATATTTTGAAAATAAGCTAACCTTATTTGTAAATTGGTTCATATGTAATTCAGTGAAAAATGCATATATTTTTATAGAAATTATTTCTTAAATAGTTGGAGGCTAAATGAATGAATGAATGATTGATTTATTTTAATAGTCAAATATTCTAGAGGCTCTGTAATGGCAAATCACTGATCAGACTGATGTTTGCTCTGTGGCATTATACAGACTCAGAGATATAGACATTGATGATGTATTGCATTATACACATGTATACACGCTTCTTCACTGAATTACTATGATAATGCATTGCCTCAAAGGGAACCGTAACCATTACAGATAGTTATTTTGGAATCATAGCCTAGCATTGACTCAAATATCTAGAGAGAAGTTTTCCAGCAACTTCAGTCATCTGAATGCCACCATATCTACTGAGAAAACCCAAAGGTTTGAATTGTCAAATCAGACTCACACAAATCATAAACCTCACTCATTATCAAGCTTTACTAATGATTTCAAGGATACACATAATCAAATGACACAGACAAAGCAGGGACACATACAGAAAGACAAACACAACTTCCCAGGCCTTTCTTGTCAATCAGGACCACGTTAACAAATGAAGCCCCTGACAGATATGTACAGTGCTAGTTTTTACCTAAAAGGAGCTGTTTGGACATTTTTTAAAATCTCCATTTTACACTAGGAGTGTCACAGAGTATACATTACATTTCTAGGGGACCATGCCACATAGACCCATAGATTCTATGTTTGTTTTCCGTAAGCACCCTAGACATCCTGCTATAGCAGTCCATAGATAATGACTCTCCCACGAGTGCATACCATTAGTGTTTGCCAGGTGATCTGTCACTAACTTATTTCAAGGAAATTTCTTTTCCAGGGCTGTCCTCAGGTTAAGGAGACTTACAAGTCTCTACTAATCATCGCTTCCCATTTTTACTATAAATAATAATGATAAAATATCTTACAACTATAAAAACTAAGAAGCAGAACTTGGCATAATGGAAGGTGTCTTAAAGCAGGGGTCCCCAACCCCCGAGCCACGGACCGGTACCGGTCCTGTTAGGAACTGGGCCTCACAGCAGGAGGTAAGCAGGGGGCAAGCAAAGCTTCATCTGCCGCTCCCCATGGCTCGCATTACCGCCTGGACCACCGCCCCTGCCCGCCCCCCCTCCCACCACCAGTCTGTAGAAAACTTGTCTTCCACGAAACCAGTCCCTGGTGCCAAATAGGTTGCGGACTACTGTCTTAAAGAGTGATCTGGACTACTGAGACTCAGGAGGAGAAGGGGAGTGACAAAGAGAACAGAAAAATGAGTGTGGGAGTGACAAGGAAAGTGAAACAAAACAGAAAAGCAAATGCAGGAGGGACAGGAAAACTGATGGAGACAACTGCAAAGAGGAGTGGGGATAGCAATGGTGGGCTGTGAATACCGAAAGCTGTAGAAGAGTTTAGAAGCTATTACAGAAACGGCACTAGAAAATACAAGTGCCATGGTAGTAATTACCAGTGGATACAGTACTTAGGAAAAGAAGAAAACTAGCAGTAATAATAATGGCCAGCATTTATTAATCACCTGCTGTGTGCCACATACTATGCCTTGACTTGTATCTTGTGTCATTTAATCATCAGAGTTTAGAGGGGGTTTACTATTTTACAGATTAAGATGAGAAATCGCTTGCCTCTGCTATTGCAGGAAAGAAGGGAGCAAAGCCAGACTCAAATTCAATTCAGTGACCCCAGATCCAATATTCTTAGTCACTGTAGTCTAGTATGAGTGTGCTGTGGAACAGGATGACAGAGACTGTCCTTCCAACTCAGGACATCTCAGTGTGACAGGAAGGTGTAGTAGAACAGGGTGTATTTGAGCAGGTGAGAACTCTGAGTGCCAGACAGAAAATTTAGTGATCAGTATACAGATAGTAATCGAAGTCCTGGAAATAGATAAGATTACTCAAGGGAAGTGTACAGAATGAGAAGAAAATAGAGTTCTGTTAAGAACACTCAGGGAAAAACTGAAAAAAGGGCAGCTCATGAAGGAGACAAAAGAATGGACAGAGACGGGGAAAAAGTAACTAGAAAAAAAAGTGGTGTCATAGAATAGAAAAAGAGAGAATATCACCAGAACAGGGAAATCAATTGCTTAACCAAGAGGCTAAGAAAAGTAGAAATGAACAGATTACACTGGAATTAAGAATAAAAGCACATTGCTAAATATTTAGAGTGGTTTACTAGAGTAAAAAGTTGAAGACAGTTGGTAGTGGATTAAGGAATGGATGAAAGGTGAGGTGGAGAAGATAAAAATTAAAACCTTTAGTTTTAAAAAGGACTATTTTAAAGGGAATATTAGCTAGGGCTGAGCAGGTGAAGTTAAGAAATTTTATCTTGTTTTTTTTATTAATGTTGTTGCTTTTTAAAGGAGACTCTTAAGCATGTTTAATGCTAATAGGAAGTATCCTAAAATAAGGGAGAAGTTATACATACAAAGGAAGAGGAATTAATCAGTTAATTAATTAATGGAGTATATCAGTTTCCTATCACTGCTATAACAAATTACCACAAACCTACTGGCTTCAAACATGAGAAATTTATTCTCATCATATTACCTTTTTCTCTTTTCTAATCAAATCTCCTTCTGCCTCACTCTTTTTTTGTTTTTGCGGTATGCGGGCCTCTCACTGTTGTGGCCTCTCCCATTGTGGAGCACAGGCTCCGGACGCGCAGGCTCAGCGGCCATGGCTCACGGGCCCAGCCGCTCCGAGGCATGTGGGATCTTCGCGGACCGGGGCACGAACCCGTGTCCCCTGCATCGGCAGGCGGACTCTCAACCACTGTGCCACCAGGGAAGTCCTCCTTCTGCCTCACTCTTAAAAGGACACTTGTGATTACATTTGGGACAGATCCAGCTAACCCAAATAAATATTATCTCATGATCCTTAATTTAATCACATCTGCCAAGTCCCTCTTGTCATATATGGTAATATTCACAGGTTCAGAGATGAGAACCTGGATATTTTGGGGGACCATTATTCAGCCTACCACACAGCGCAAACTTCATGATGCACAATAATGCTCTCTTGTCTCACTCTAAATGTATGGTCACAGGGTGACAAATGGTATTCTCTAATACCCTGCAACCCCACTACACTGCATGTTTACTCTGACATTATCCAAAATGAAAATCTCATACCTTCTCCTTAGTCCTATGGTGCCCTCACCTCTAGTCCCATTTCCTATCCACTCACTCTTCCCTCTCAAATGCTGACATTGATAAAATAGTCTAAAGTTTCTTCACTTTCATCACAAAATTTACAGACCTACATGAAATTGAACTTCTATCTCTGTCCCTCTATTTTTTCTTACAATAAATGAAATGTCCCTGTTCATATTAAACTTCTCCTTTTGTGCTCTAGCTCTCACAATGCTCACCTTCTAATGAACCTGGCTCTGGCAATTATCCCGTCTCCTGCATAGTCAGTTTCTTTCTACCAAGTCAATCCTACCAACGTACATATTCTAGAATCCTCCTACTTTATAAAACCCTCTTTTGGTCCACATTGCCTTGCAGCTATCATTTTTCTTTTTGGTTCCCTTTCACAATAAGCTGATTAGAAGAGTGTTTATTGTCTCCCTCTTCTTTGTCCTCCATTCTCTCCTCAAAAGATCATCATTCAACTGAAATAGCTCTTGTAACATATGACTTCCCCCGTGCTAACTTTAACAGCTATTTCACTGTTTTAATATTACTAGATCTCTCAGCTAAACAGTTGGCCACTTGCTTCTTCTCGAACTACAATACTTTCTTTCCTTGGCTTCTGTGGCTACATTCCCCCTTGGCTTTTCTGTTACCTCACTAGCTATTTCTCAGTCTCCTTTGTTGATTCCTCTATTATATGTATTCCTCTCTTATTCAATATTGGCATGTCCCAGAGCTATGTCCTAGATTTTCTTTCTCTTCTTTCTCTATAATTTCTCTTCAGATTATTTCACCTGGTCCCATGACTTTACAACCCATATGCCATTGGGTCTCAAATATTAATAGCCAGTGCTGACCTCTCTTCTGAATTCCAAATGCAAATATCCAACTACCAATTAGACATTCCTAATTGCATGTTTAAGAAACATCTCAAATTTAGCAAGCCCAATACCTAACTCTGGAGTGCAACTTTATCTTTACCTTAAAAGTATTCCGCTTCCATGCTCCTCAATTCAGTGAATGATACCACAAAATTACTAAAGTAGAAAAAAAATTGCAGATATCGTTGTTCCTATCTTTCACTCACCTTCTACATCAAATATATCAAAAAGTCTTTTTGGTTCAACCCTCCAAATATATTCTTAATCTGTAATCATTCTCTACTTTTCTAATCACATAAGCTCAAGCCACCATTTTCTCCCATCAACATTGCTTTGAATTACCTACTAAATGATATCGTTGCTTCCACTTTTTTTTTAAACATTTTTATTGGAGTATAATTGCTTTACATTGTTGTGTTACTTTCTGTCGTATACCAAAGTGAATCAGCTATACGTATACATATATCCCCATATCCGCACCCTCTTGTGTTTCCCTCCCACCCTCCCTATCCCACCCTTCTAGGTGGTCACAAAGCACCAGGTGATCTCCCTGTTCTATGCAGCTGCTTCCCACTAGATATCTATTTTACATTTGGCAGTGTGTATATGTCAATGCCACTCTCTCACTTCATCCCAGCTTATCCTTCCCCCTCCGCATGTCCTCAAATCCATTCTCTACGTCTGTCTTTATTCCTGTCTTGCCACTAGGTTCTTCAGAAACTTTTTTTCTTTTTATTCCATATATATGTGTTAGCATACAGTATTTGTTTTTCTCTTTCTGACTTACTTCACTCTGTATGACAGACTCTACGTCCATCCATCTCACTACAATAACTCAATATCGTTTCTTTTTATGGCTGAGCAATATTCCATTGTATATATGTGCCACATCTTCTTTATCCATTCTTCTGTCGATGGACACTTAGGCTGCTTCCGTGTCCTGGATACTGTAAATAGAGTTACAATGAACACTGTGTTACATGAATCTTTTTGAATTATGGTTTTCTCAGGGTATGTGCCCAGTAGTAGGTTTGCTGGGTCTTATGGTAGTTCTATTTTTAGTTTTTTAAAGAACCTCTATACTGTTCCCCATAGTGGCTGTATCAATTTACATTCCCACCAACAGTGCAAGAGGGTTCCCTTTTCTCCACACCCTCTCCAGCATTTATTGTTTCTAGATTTTTTGATGATGGCCATTCTGACTGGTGTGAGATGATATCTCATTGTAATTTTGATTTGCATTTCTCTAATGATTAATGATGTTGAGCATTCTTTCATTTGTTTGTTGGCAATCTATATATCTTCTTTGGAGAAATGTCTGTTTAGGTCTTCTGCCCATTTCTGGATTGGGTTGTTTGCTTTTTGATATTGAGCTGCATGAGCTACTTGTATATTTTGGAGATTAATCCTTTGTCAGTTGCTTCATTTGCAAATATTTTCTCCCATTCTGAGGGTTGTCTTTTCATCTTGTATATGGTTTCCTTTGCTGTGCAAAAGCTTTTAAGTTTCATTGGGTCCCATTTGTTTACTTTTGTTTTTATTTCCATTTCTCTAGGAGGTGGGTCAAAAAGGATCTTGCTGTCATTTATGTCAGAGTGTTCCGTCTATGTTTTCCTGTAAGAGTTTTATAGTGTCTGGCCTTATATTTAGGTTTTTAATCCATTTGGAGTTCATTTTTGTGTATGGTGCTGGAGAGTGTTCTAATTTCATTCTTTTACATGTGGCTGTGCAGTTTTCCCAGCACCACTTATGGAAGAGGCTGTCTTCTTTCCACTGTATATTATTGCCTCCTTTATCAAAAATAAGGTGACCATATGTGCATAGGTTTATCTCTGGGCTTTCTATCCTGTTCCATTGATCTATATTTCTGTTTTTGTGCAAGTACCATACTGTCTTGATTAGTGTAGCTTTGTAGTACAGTCTGAATTCAGGGAGCCTGATTCCTCCAACTCCGTTTTTCTTTCCCAAGATTGTTTTGGCCTTTCGGGGTCTTTTGTGTTTCCATTCAAATTGTGAAATTTTTTGTTCTAGTTCTGTGAAAAATGCCATTCATAGTTTGACAGGGATTGCATTGAATCTGTAGATTGCTTTGGGTACTAGTCATTTTCACAATGTTGATTCTTCCAATCCAAGATCATGGTATATCTCTCCATCTGTTGGTATCATCTTTAATTTCTTTCATCAGTGTTTTATAGTTTTCTGCATACAGGTCTTTTGTCTCCTTAGGTAGGCTTATTCCTAGGTATTTTATTCTTTTTGTTGCAGTGCTAAATGGGAGTGTTTCCTTAATTTCGCTTTGAGATTTTTCATCATTAGTGTAAAACAATGCAAGAGATTTCTGTGCATTAATTTTGTATCCTGCTCTTTACCAAATTCATTGATTAGCTCTAGTAGTTTTCTGGTAGCATCTTTACTATGCTCTACGTATAGTATCATGTTACCTGCAAACAGTGACAGTTTTACTTCTTTTCCAGTTTGGATTCCTGTTATTTCTTTTTCTTCTCTGATTGCTATGGCTAAAACTCCCAAAACTATGTTGAATAATAGTGGTGAGAGCGGGCAGCCTTATCTTGTTCCTGACCTTAGAGGAAATGGTTTCAGTTTTTCACCATTGAGAAAGATGCTGGCTGTGGGTTTGTCATATATAGCCTTTATTATGTTGAGGTAAGTTCCCTCTATGCCTACTTTCAGAAGGGTTTTTATCATAAATGGGTGTTGAATTTTGTCGATAGATTTTTCTGCATCTATTGAGATGATCATATGGTTTTCATCCTTCAATTTGTTAATATGGTGTATCACATTGATTGATTTCTGTATATTGTAGAATCTTTGCATCCCTGGGTTAAACCCCACTTGAACATGGTGTATGATCCTTTTAATGTGCTGCTGGATTCTGTTTGACAGTAGTTTGTTGAGGTTTTTGCATCTATGTTCATCAGTGATATTAGCCTGTAGTTTTATTTTTTTGTGACATCTTTGGTTTTGGTATCAGGGTGATGGTGGCCTTGTAGAATGAGTTTCGGAGTGTTCCTCCCTCTGTTATATTCTGGAAGAGTTTGAGAAGGATAGATGTTAGCTCTTCTCTAAATGTTTGATAGAATTCGCCTGTGAAGCCCTCTGGTCCTGGGCTTTTGTTTGTTGGAAGATTTTTAATCACAGTCTCAATTTCAGCATTTGTGATTGGTCTGTTTATATTTTCTGTTTCTTCCTGGTTCAGTCTCAGAAGGTTGTGCTTTTCTAAGAATGTGTCCATTTCTTCCAGGTTGTCTATTTTATTGGCATAGAGTTGCCTGTAGTAATCTCTCATGATCCTTGTTATTTCTGCAGTGTCAGTTATTACTTCTCCTTTTTCATTTCTAATGCTGTTGATGAGTCTTCTCCCTTTTTTTCTTGATGAGTCTGGCTAACGGTTTATCAATTTTGTTTATCTTCTCATAGAACCAGCTTTTAGTTTATTGATCTTTCTATTGTTTTCTTCATTTCTTTTTCATTTATTTCTCATCTGATATTGATGATTTCTTTTCTTCTGCTAACTTGAGTTTTTTGTTGTTGTTCTTCTTCTTTCCATAATTGCTTTAGGTAAAAGGTTAGGTTGTTTATTTGAGATGTTTCTTGTTTTTTGAGGTAGGACTGTATTGCTATAACTTCCCTCTTAGAACTGCTTTTGCTGCATCCCATAGGTTTTGGGTTGTCGTGTCTCCATTGTCATTTGTTTCTAGGTATTTTTTAATTTCCTCTTTGATATCTTCAGTGATCACTTCGTTATTAAGTAGTGTATTGTTTAGCCTCCATGTGTTTGTATTTTTTACTGATCTTTTCCTGTAATTGATATCTAGTCTCATAGCATTGTGGTTGGAAAAGATACTTGATACAATTTCAATTTTCTTAAATTTACCAAGGCTTGATTTGTGACCGAAGATATGATCTATCCTGGAGAATGTTCCATGAGTACTTGAGAAGAAAGTGTATTCTGTTGCTTTTGGATAATGTCCTATAAATATCAGTGACGTCCATCTTGTTTAATGTGTCATTTAAAGCTTGTGTTTCCTTATTTATTTTCATTTTGGTTGATCTATGCATTGGTGAAAGTTGGGTGTTAAAGTCCCTTACTATGATTGTGTTACTGTCAATTTCCCCTTTTATGGCTGTTAGCATTTGCCTTGTGTATTGAGGTGCTCCTATTTTGCGTGCATCAATATTTACAATTGTTATATCTTCTTGGATTAATCCCTTGATCGTTATGTAGTGTCCTTCTTTGTCTCTTGTAATAGTCTTTATTTTAAAGTCTATTTTCTCTGATATGAGAATTGCTATTCCAGCTTTCTTTTGCTTTCCATTTGCATGAAATATCTTTTTCCATCCCCTCAATTTCAGTCTGTATGTGTCCCTAGGGCTGAAGTGGGTCTCCTGTACACAGCATATATACGGGTCTTGTTTTCCTGTGCATTCAGCCAATCGATGTCTTTTGTTTGGAGCATTTAATCCATTTACATTTAAGGTAATTATCGATATGTATTGCCTATTAATGGTAATGGTAATGGTAATCCTATTACCATTTTCTGAATTGTTTTGGGTTCGTTACTGTAGGTCTTTTCCTTCTCTTGTGTTTCCTGCCTAGAGAAGTTCCTTTAGCATTTGCTGAAAGACTGGCTTGGTGGTGTTGAATTCTTTTAGCTTTTACTTGTCTGTAAAGGTTTTAATTTCTCTGTCGAATCTGAATGAGATCCTTGCTGGGTAGCGTAATCTTGGTTGTAGGTTTTTTCCTTTCATCACAAAATATGTCCTGCCACACCCTTCTGGCTTGCAGAGTTTCTGCTGAAAGATCAGCTGTTAACCTTATGGGGATTCCCTTGTTTGTGTGTTGTTTTTCCCTTGCTGCTTTTAATATTCTTTCTATGTATTTAATTGTTGACAGATTCATTAATATGTGTCTTGGCATATTTCTCCTTGGATTTATCCTGTATGGGACTCTCTGTGCTTCCTGGACTTGATTAACTATTTCCTTTCTCATATTAGGGAAGTTTTCAACTATAATCTCGTCAAATATTTTCTCAGTCCCTTTCTTTTTCTCTTCTTCTTCTGAGACCCCTATAATTGAAATGTTGGTGGGTTTAATGTTGTTCCAGAAGTCTCTAAGACCGTCCTCAATTCTTTTCATTCTTTTTTCTTTATTCTGCTCTGTAGTAGTTATTTCCACTATTTTAACTTCCAGGTGACTTATCCATTCTTCTGCCTCAGTTATTCTGTTATTGATTCCTTCTAGAGAATTTTTAATTTCATTTATTGTGGTGTTCATCATTGTTTGTTTGCTCTTTAGTTCTTCTAGGTCCTTGTCAAACGTTTCTGTTATCCTCTCCTTTCTATCTCCAAGATTTTGGATCATCTTTACTATCATTACTCTGAACTCTTTTTCAGGTAGACTGCCTATTTCTTCTTCACTTGTTTGATCTGGCGGGTTTTTACTTTGCTCCTTCATCTGCTGCATATTTCTCTGTCTTCTCATTTTGCTTAACTTACTGTGTTTGGGGTCTCCTTTTCACATGCTGCAGGTTCATAGATCCCGTTGTTTTTGGTGTCTGCCCCTCGTGGGTAAGGTTGGTTCAGTGGGTCACATAGGCTTCCTGGTGGAGGGGCTGGTGCCTGTTTTCTAGTGGATGAGGCTGGATCTTGTCTTTCTTGTGGGCAGGACCCTGTTCAGTGGTGTGTTTTGGTGTTATTATGATTTTAGCCAGCTTCTCTGTCTTGCTAGTTTTTTGGCATGGGGAGTCCAGCACTGGAGCTTGCTGGACATTGAGTGGACTTGGGTCTTAGCATTGAGATGGAGATCTCTGGGAGAGTTCTCGCTGTTTGACATTACATGGGGCCAGAGGTCTCTGGTGGTCTAATGTCCTGAACTCAGCTCTGCCACCTCAAAGGCTGAGGCCTTAAAATGAGCCAGAGCACCAAGACTCTGTCAGCCACAAGGTTCAGAAGAAAAGGGAGAAAAAAAGAAAGAAAACAAAATATAATAAAATAAATAAAGTTATTAAAATAAAAAAATTTAATTATTAAAATAAAAGAATAAAAAAAGTAATTTAAAAATAAAGGAAAAAGAAGAGAGCAACCAAACCAATAAACAAATCCACCAATGATAACAAGCACTAAAAACGAAACTAAGATAAACATAAAAATCAGAAACTAGTCAGTCGCATGCAGCAAACCTCAAGTCTACAGTTGCTCCCAATGTCCACCACCTCAATTTTGGGATGATTCATTGTCTTCTCAGGTATTCCACAGATGCAGGGTACATCAAGTTGATTGTGGAGATTTAATCCACTGCTCCTGAGACTGCTGGGAGAAATTTCCCTTTCTCTTCATTGTTCGCACAGCTCCTGGGGTTCAGCTTTGGATTTGGTCCCGCCTCTGCATGTAGGTCACCCTCTGGTGTCTCTTCTTTGCCCAGACACAAGGGGGTTAAAATAGCAGCTGATTAGGGGGCTCTGGCTCACTCAGGCTGGGGTGAGGTAAGGGGACAGAATGTGGGGTGAGCCTGTGGCGGCAGAGGCCGGTGTGACGTTGCAACAGCCTGAGGCATGCTGTGTGTTCTCCTGGGGAAGTTGGCCCTGGATTAGGGGACCCTGGCAGTGGTGGGTTGCACAGGCTCCTGGTAGGGGAGGTGTGGATAGTGACCTGTGCTTGCACACAGGCTTCTTGATGGCTGCAGCAGCCATGTTAGAATGTGATGCCTGTCTCTGGTGTCCACACTGATAGTCACAGCTCTAGCCCATCTCTGGAGTTTGTTTAGGTGGTGTTCTGAATCTTCTCTCCTTGTGCACCCCAAAACAATAGTCTCTTGACTCTTAGGCAGTTCCAGGTCTCTTGACTCTTAGGCAATTCCAGGCTTTTTCCCGGACTCCCTTCCGGCTAGCTGTGGTGCACCAGCCCACTTCAGGCTGTGTTCACACAGCCAACCCCAGTCCTCTCACTGGGATCTAACCTCCAAAGCCCAAGCCTCAGCTCGCAGCCCCCGCCCGCCCCAGCGGGTGAGCCACCAAACCTCTCAGGCTGGTGAGTGCTGGTCAGCACCAATCTTCTGTGCGGGAATCTCTCCGCTTTGCCCTCTGCACCCCTGTTGCTGAACTCTCCTCTGTGGCTCCGAAGCTTCCCCTCCACCCAACCCCCGTCTCCGCCAGTGAAGGGGCTTCTTAGTGTGTGGAAACTTTTCCTCCTTCACAGCTCCCTCCCAGAGGTGCATGTCCTGTCCCTATTCTTTTGTCTCTGTTTTTTTTTTTTCTTTTGCTCTACCCAGGAATGTGGGGAGTTTCTTGCCTTTTGGGAAGTCTGAGGTCTTCTGCCAGAGTTCAGTAGGTGTTCTGTAGGAGTTGTTCCACATGTAGATGTACTTTTGATGTATTTGTGGAGAGGAAGGTGATCTCCATGTCTTACTCCTCTGCCATCTTGAAGGTCCCACCTCTTCTTCCACTCTTAACTTTCATCCACCAACAGAGTGATTTGTTTTTGTTTGTGTGTTTTCATCTATATCAGATCATGTCATTCACTCTCATGCTTAAAAACCACCAAATGCTTCCTACATAACATATATTTGGCTCCTGAATCACTCTCTGAATTAACCCCCCACTGTACTTTCCCATGATCATTCATATATATCCACACTGACCTTATATCTATACTTGTAACACACCAAGTCATTTCCCAAGTTAGGACTTATGTCTTGTTCTTCCCAATGAAATCATAGGCTTCTTCTCCATATCTTCTCATGATTGGCTCCTTCATGTCATTCAAATCTGTGATCAAATATCACTTCCTCAGTGAAGCCTTCCTGCCCAAATGATATAAACGTACACACCCAGAGATCCACTGTCTAATTCATGACCTGTCTTATTACTCTTCAAAGCATTTACTACTAGATGAAACTAATCATATTTTCCTAGCAACTGATTTTTTCCTCCAATGGAGTATAAGCTCTCTGAGAATCAGATCCTAATATATATTACTCATTGCCGTGGCCCAAGAGCCTAAAACATTACCTGGCACAAAGTAGAAGATATATAGATATAAAATAAATGAATGAAAAATGAAGAGGTTTTAGCAGCGGTACACTGACAGTTGAAAAAATTAGCCTAAGATAGAAACACAGCATTTTTCTTGTTTTACTATGCTACCTTGTTAGTGTCAACAAGTTGGTAGTTGAGGAGTGTGAGGAAATTTAAGAGGTTATCCTGATGGTCATTATTTAGAAAAAGTTATAATAGGAGTTGACCTAAAACTAGTAAACTGTAGACCAAATTTAATATATGCATATATGTTTGTTTATTTATTTGTTTCATTCTTTTTGCCTTACATAGAGTACAAAAGAATGAAGTAAATTCAATGTTTATTAGTTTGGAGATATGACATGATAAACTCATATTCCTGGCTTTTCTCGCAGGAACAAAACACCTGGCATTCTTGGGCCCACATTTCAGTATGGCAACCATCTGGTAGAGGTGAGGGGTAGTTGCCCCACTCAGATAGGGTTTACAAGCTTCAGTCTCCACTATGCCCACTTTACTCCTTTTCACCATGTTTCAGGCCTTGTGCATTTGGTTTTGACTTCCCCCGAATCAAAGCCAAAAAAAGCAGCTACTTGGTTTCATGTTAAAGATTTCTACCACCAAGGACTAAATAATCTCAAGTCATTCTTTATGTAAAACCATTTCAAAAGGGGCAAATTGGCAACTTTTATTGACTTAACTTACTGCCTAGTTATCATGATAGTCCGTTCTATAAGCAAAGGAATATAGGATAATGGTAATGTTAGGTTAGAATCTGTTAGCAGCACTTAAAAAAAAAACCTGTAAATTGTTTAGCAAACTACATCATGTATTATCGTTTAATGACATTTTATTTTGTTTGTGTTTCTTTTCAATGTGAAGGTTGTATAGCAGAAGTTAAGTAAATGAGAAATAGTCCTGTCTATAAAGAAAACATGAAAAACTTGAGTTTCAGTGTGTTGCAGTAAGGTTTGGTCTTAATTTTGGTTTTGCTCCAAATTCAGACTAAATTTTAGCCTTTGCCCTTGGCTCACATGAAATCTCAATCTGTATGCTGAGTCTGTGCTATCTATCCATACTGATGTTTTTAAGCACCCCCGACAGTTATGCCTCATTGTTTTAAATTACATATACCCAATGACTGAATTCATTGAGCATAAGAATTGATAAATGTCCCAGTCAGACCTGTGAGATATTCAAGTTCAGAAGGAGTCCAAAAGAATTAATATAAAATTCACGTACATTGCAAGCTTAGAGGAAGGTGCTTGGCATTTTTCTGTTTTAGTTTGCATAAAAATGCATGTTGGCATTAGACGTCAAACTTTGATAATTCTTTTACAACAATATCAAGATTCTAGTTGTAGATTCAAAAAACGAATCTATCTGAATGTTTTAAAAATTCAGAGCCTATAGTTTTAAAAGGATTTTCAGTGAACATTCTTAAAAAGTATTTTTCCTTAAAAACTCATAGCCATTCTTCATATCACTTATTTATAACTATCTAAGAACTGAAATATAGTTTTCAAGATAAAAGACCTTTAAGGAAATAGCGTGACATCACTCTTTCACAAAAAGCAATTTGAGCTGCATTTGGACACGAACACAATAAATATTTCTCTTCCCCTCCTTTTTTTGAAAAATATATTTTGAGCACAAATACAAGTCAATCTCCAGCAGACAGTCCCTTAAATAGTGCCAAACTGATGTTAATAAACTTGCATAACTCAAATTATGTTAACTCTTTAGTCACTCAAAAAAGGTACCGCCAGGGCTTCCCTGGTGGTGCAGTGGTTGAGAGTCCGCCTGCCGATGCAGGGCACACGGGTTCGTGCCCTGGTCCGGGAAGATCCCACATGCCGCGGAGCGGCTGGGCCCGTGAGCCATGGCCGCTGAGCCCGCGTGTCTGGAGCCTGTGCTCCGCAACGGGAGAAGCCACAACAGTGAGAGGCCTGCGTACCGCAAAAAAATTTAAAAAAGGTACTGCCAGAAATCCTTCTCCTGGAAAATTATAGTTATATGCTCCTCATCTTAAATTTTGTTTTGTTACTTTTGAACAAAAATTCTTTGGTCTTCTGTTCATTATGACTCCATAAAATTTTATAGTAATGTAAAATCACTACCAAGAGTCATATAATGGTCTAATATTTTAAAGTAATTTCAAGTAGCTTCTATTTCTCCTAATAGTTACCTTTCAGTTTGCTATTTATAAGTCCCTAAATTGAAAGACACTCTATGATATTTGTTCATACCTTAATTTAGCATTTTGGTTTTGGAAATGTGGCACATTTAAGGTGAATTTATGATCATCTCTAGAATGATTCTTGTTTAACTTTTATGATAGCCTACTGCTTTGTTCACTTATTCTTTCTACAAATATTTATTGAATCCCTACTGTATACCAGGTATACTGTTCTAGAAAATTAAGATATATTATGGAAGAAAATAGACAATGATCAGCACCTTCTTAGAGTTTTTAATCTGGTGGAGACAACCAGACAAAAAATAAATACTAAGCATAATAAAGTAGCAAGTCATAAAGTATATTAAATAATAATAAATACTCAGAGGGAAAAAAATAAAATGTAGTATAGGGGATTTGAAATTAAGCAGGGAAAGGGGATTTCTAGTCATCCTTAACTATAAACTACTTCAAAACTAAGTGGCTTAAAATAAGGTATTATTATTTTCTATAGTATTGTGCTTTAACTGGGCTCAGCCAGTTGGTTCTCACTTGGGTTTCTCATGTGTTTTCAGAAAGATATTAACTAGGGCTTTTGTCTGTGCTGGATGGAGGTCCAAGATGAATCACTCACATGGCCAGCAGTTGAAGATCAGTTGAGGTTATTAGCCATAGTGCCTATAGGTGGCCTCTCCATGTGACTTTGGCTTCACAGTATGGAGGCTGTGTTCTGAGAGAGAGTGTACTGTCAGCGACCATCCTGAGAGTTAGTATTTCAAGAAACCAAGATAGACTCTGCAAAACTTCCTCTGACTTAGCCTCAGAAGTTTTAGATTGTCACATTTGATACATTTTATTGGTTACAAACAAGTCCCAGGGCAGCCCAGATTCAAGGGGAGGGGGCTACACAACGTTCAGTGAGGGTCATTTTTAGAGACTAGCTATCACAGGAAGTTGTTGCAATTTTAAGTAGGGTGATCAGGCTTGGAAAAGGGCAGTGAGTTAGGCAGGTAGTTATCTGAAGAAAGGTCATTCCAAGCAGAGGGAACAGCCAGTATAAATAATCAAGAAAAAAATCATACAGACTACATTTGAGGAATTAAAAAGAAATGTAGTGGAGTGAGTGAGGGGGAAAATCAGCAAAGATGAGGTCAAACATTATGGAGGCCATATCACTTAGACCAAAAATCAGCCCGTAGGTTTATCAAAATAATGGTCATTGGTGACTTGCTAAGGATTTTAGAGAGAGGGGAAAACAAGAGGGAAAGAGGCTTAAAAAAGGAGGAAATGAGTTATGAGTAAAGAAAGTATAAACAATCTTTTAAAGATAAACAATCTTTCCAAGAGTAGACAGGGCTAGGAGTCTAAAGAGGGGAGCATTCTGAAGAGAAGACAGCAGCAGAGAGAAAACTCCAGAGATTTGCACACATGTCCCCTTGATTATTCATCTGGGTACCGATCAGTGCATGTTTGTGAGGAAACTACCAAAGGCTGTGAAAATAACCAGCTGAAAGGATTAGAGGAAATGATTTTCAGAGTTCACACAAGCCTGGAAATAGTGAATGTTTTTCAGACTAGGAAACCTCATAATTCATGGGGGTATTGGGAAGAGTACTTAGAAAGACCCTGCCAAGGCAGTGGGACAAAAAAAAAAAAAAAGATCCAGAACTAAATACTGTTCTGTTTCTACCTAAGTTTAAAGCAGGACCCAAAAGAATCAAACTTCTCCTAAGTAACTTAACTATTTCTCAGAATAAAGCTAAAGAATATTTATAGGATATATAAAATATATCCAGCACCCAAAAGGTAACAAATCAAAGCGTCTGGCATAAAATGAAAAATTACCAGATATGCAAAGAAGTAAAATCTGAACCATGATGACAATAAAAACATATCAATCAAAACCAATCCAGAACTTAATATTTGAATATATTCCAGTGATATTTGACTCGTGAGATTTTTAACATATGTAAAATAATAAGCATAATAATAACAGGAAGATCAGGAGAAGTATAAACGTGACTTATATTCTTATAAATTGCTCTATCTGTGACGTGGTATACCACTTAATATTAAAGGTAGAATCGACCACTAAAATAGCCAAAAATAATAGCTATAAGACAATAATATACATAAAATGAAAAAATTAAAATATTCAATCCAAAAGAAGGCATAGAAAAAGGCAAAAACATAAAGAACAAATGAGACAAATAGAAAGCAAGTGGCAAATGGTTAACACTTAACCATGCTAAGAGTAACATTAAGTGTGAATAAATGAAACACTCCCAATTAAAAGCAAAAGATTATCTGATTAGGTAAGAAAGCAAGACTCCATTATTTGCTGTCTGTGAGGGACCTACTTTAATACAAAGGTACAAATAGGTGAAAAGTAAAATGATGACAAACGATATGCCATGCTAATAATAAGCAAAAAAAAACTGGAGTGCCTATATTAATATCAGACAAAATTGATTTCAAAGATAGCAATATCACTAGGGATAAAGAAAGTCACTGCAGAAGAATACTAGAAAACTTCCGGTGTTGGATATGTTCATTATCTTGATTGTGGTCATAGTTTCATGGCTATGTCAATAAGTCAACTTTTATTAAACTTCACACTTTTAATATGTACATAATATGTCAACTATATCTCAATGAATCTGTTATCAACAACCAAATAAGAAGCAGATAGAAAAAAGGGGTACCCTTTGATGGTGAGGAGAATGATCCACTGTAGACTGAAAAATTAATGGTAAAAGAAAAGAGCAGAGAATTTCTGGAGTGATATTATTGAGTAAACTTGCTTTTCTGTAAGTTATTTATAATTTTCAATCCACTCTCTTGTTCCCATTGACTTCTCTTCATAACCATTACCACTCTTGTCCAAGCTACTATCATCTCTGTTTGGATTGCTTAACTACTTTGCTCTGAGAATAAAAACAAAACTCCTACAATGGCCTTTAGGACTCTCTCCATGATCTGGTTCCTACCTATTGCTCCATCTTCGCTTCAGATCAACTTACTCTTATTCTCCCTTTTCATCTGCATTAAACTGCTTTCAATCCCTATACTAGTTTCCTAAGGTTGCTCTCACAAAGTAACACAAACAGCGTGGCTTAAAACAACAGAAATTTGTCTCACAGTTTTCTGCAGACCAGAAATCCAAAATCAAAATGTGGACAGGGCCATGCTCTCCCAAAGGTGCCAGAGAAGGATCTGTCCCAGGCCTCCCTCCAAGTTTCTAGTAGCTTCAGGCATTCCCTGGCTTAAAGATGGTTATTTTCTCCCTGTGTCTCTTCACATAGTCTTCCCCCTGTGCATATCTGTGTCCAAATTTCCCCTTTTTATAAGGACACCAGTCATATTAGACTGGGGGTCTACCATAACAACATCATTTTAACTTTGTTAAATCTGCCAAGACTCTATTTTCAAATAAGATCACATTCTTAGGTACTAGAGGTTTGGACTTCAGCGTATCTTTCAGGGAGAGCACAACTTAACCTACAACACTCCCTGTATTCATTGAACTGCATTTTGCCAATGGACATTTATGCAGCTCTTCTGCCTCAGTAGATCCTTCTCTGACTCTTTTTACCAAAACTGGTACCAACCCTTCAGATCTAAACTAAAGTTTAACCCCTTCAAGACTTTCTTGACCTGCTTCATTATTTCAAATTCCCCTACCCAGACTCTCATAGTCCTGGAAACCTCTCCTTTATAACACTTGTTTGAGATATAATTTTTCATGGTAGGACTATTTAAATATGTATATTTTCTCTCAATAAACTGTTAACTCCATGAATACAGGTAATGTGTCTGTTTTGCTTACCATTTTATCGCCACCACTTTGTAGAATACAGAGAACATAGTACATTATCAATAATTATTGCATAATAAATAAGATTATTTTTAATTAAATAAGTTGCTTGTTAGTGACTTAAAGTAACGCAGAAGCTTAGAAAGATATTTTTATCATTTCTATAAGAAAGTAAAAGTGTCATGAGGGCCTGGTAATTTAATTAAGGAATGAATAAAACAAATACATTAAATTAATTTAATATATAATTTAAGTACAACTTTAACAAGTTTTACTCTGTTATATTGTAGTAAGTTGGACATAGGAAGTACTCTATTTTCACTTTCTCAATGAAATTAATTTTGTTCTAATACGTGAATCAATATGAATGTTAAGTACAAAATCCATTCTGGAATGACATATCAAAGTAAAGAGATATTGTTCCCTATTTTGCTCGTTGTGAAAAATATTGAAATTAACCTTGGCTGTGTGTATGCTCTGATCTAATTTTAATTAAAAAAATTTTCACATCCCTTTGCACCCTGTTGCTTTCAGTATAAACTAAAAAAAGGCCTATGAGATCTCATTTCTTAACCATGGATGTACACATACATCAAGTTAGTATGTGTACACATACATAACAAACAAGTTAGTCACACGTTTTAGTGATAGAACTGATTGATATTTTGAGCTTTATTAACAAGCAAATTTGTTTTAATTAATTCTTAATGAAGAAATCCCAGTATTGACAAGATAACCTGAAGCTTTTATAAGCATTTTATAGTCTACTAAGTTTCAATATGACAGGCAATGTTGACAACTTTTATCAGCTGTCAATCCAATCTTGTCAGTCTGGAGTCAGGATGAATTATTTTTGTGCATTTACAAATCCACACAATTGAAAAAAGAAGTTATGGCTATAAAAACACATAATTCTTTCCTGATTTGAAATCAGAATATTGTGAAATTTCTATAAGCTAATGTTAATCCTTTTATACTTTATAGAAATAAAGTAGTTACTAATCTTCTGTTGAGGGGAGATAAAGATGGTGGAGTTGGAGGAGGATGAGCTCACCTCCCCCCACAAACACATCAAAAATACATCCATATGTGAAAAATTCTCACTGAAAACAAACTGGAGGCTGGCTGAAAGGCTCCTCTACACTAAAGGCTGTAATGAAAGATCCACACAGAGTCAGGTAGGAAGAGAAGAGATCAGTTCAGGAACTGTGCCCCTAGGAGGGGATACAGAAGAGGAGGAGGATTACATGGGCTCAGAAATCCTCCCTAGAAAGCGAGCAGTTTGAACCACATACTGGGTACCCAGCCCTGGATCTGACACCAGGAAGACAAGTCCTCTTAACTGCTTCAAAAAACAGTGGGACTAATAGGAGGGTTATAAGAAATCTAGACTCCACTCATGAAGAACAAGTAGTTACTTGCTTACTTCCAAAACAAGGCAGCCGAAGCATACTGAAACTGCCCAGGACTCAGACCAGTTTGCCATGAACACCCCAGAGTGTGCCCCAGCCCACACCATGTGCTTGCCTCTGCACCTTTAGCTCAGGCACAATTCCACACTAGGGCAAAGACTGCTATTGGCAAAGAGAGTGCACAGTTTGAGGGGGATGGAGCTGGCTGACCACGGCACTTCATCTGAATGGGACAAGGGTGGCCATTACTGGTACTCATGGAAATACCAGATCAGAAGCAGTCTGAAGTTCTCACCGGTGTGCCAGAACTGTCCCAGAGCATGCCCTGGCCCACACTGGGCAACCACTCTGGCCCCTGTTGTTCCAGCACTTCTACCCTCTGGGGCAAAGATGCTGCTTCTGGGAGTGGGGAGAGTGCACACTTAAAAGGAACAAAACCAGCTTGGAGAACCCTTCTGCTATATCACCTTGGGACCCGACCCCACCCCCAGTAGGACAATGATGGCCACTGAGCATAGGGGAAGCCCCAGCTCACACCTGGCTTTAGCCCTAGTCCCACCATCTCCAGTCCCACCTCCCATCAAGGTGATAGCTGCTAGCTATCACCCTGGGAGAAGACATGACCCATGCTCACTTCAGATCCAGTTCTCCTACTAAGCCACTGGATACACATAGACTATATAGGGATGCTCCCCAAAAGGATACCCTTTCAGTCCAGAACAGATAACTGTTTCACCTAATTTCAGAAACAGAAAAAGTTAAGCAAAATGAAAAGACAGAGGGATTTGTTTCAAGTGAAATAACATGTAAAATTTCCCGAAAAAAAAAAAACTAATGAAACAGAGGTAAATAATTTACCAGATAAAGAGTTCAAAACATTTGTAATAAGATTGCTAAGTGAACTAGGGAAAAGAATAGATGGACACAGTGAGAATTTTAACAAGAAACTAAAGAACCAGTCAGAGCTGAGGAATATAATAACTGAAATGAAAAATGCACTAGAAGGAATTAAGAGCAGACTAGGTGATGCAGAAGAATGCATAAGTGACCTGGAAGACATAGTAATGGAAATCACCCAATCATAACAACAACAACAAAAAAAAATGAGAGCAGTTTAAGGGAATTCTAGAATAACATCAAACCTACTAACATTCACATTATGGGGATCCCAGATAAAATTTTAAAAATTAAAAGCCATAATAAAATTATGGCTGATAACTTCCCAAACCTGAAGAAGGAAAGCCATATACAAGTACAGGAAGCACAGAGAGACCCATACAAGATGATCTGAAAGAGACCCACACCAAGACATTATTAAAATGGTTACAGATAAAGAGAGAATTCTAAAAGCAGCAAGAGAAAAACAAAGAGTAACATACAAGGGAACCCCCATAAGGCTATCAGCTAAATTTTTCTCAAGAAATTTTGCAGGCCAGAAGGCAGCGGCATGATATATTTCAAGTGCTAAAATGGAAAAAACTTACAACCTAGGATACTCTACCCAGCAGGTTACCATTCACAATTGAAGGAGAGACAAATAACTTCTGAAACAAGTAAAAGTTAAAAGAGTTCATCAATATTAAACTGACTCAAAAAATGTGAAAGGGTCGTTTTTAAGTGGAAAAGTAAAGTCTACAGTAAGAGGGAAGAATTTATAGGAAAAGAAAAAAATCCACTAGTAAAGGAAAATATATAGTAAAGCCTGTGGATCAACAACTTAAATAAGCTAGTAAAAAAGAAAAAATGTAAAATAAACTATAACCTCAATAAATAGTTAAGGGATAAACATGAAGATGTAAAATATTACAACAAAAACATAAAATTTGAGGGACAGGATGAAAAATATAGATCTTTTATAATGTGTTTGAACTTCAATGACTATCAGTTTAAAACAAGTAGATACAGTTATAGGTCAACATATAAAAACCCCATGATAACCACAAAATAAAAATCTACAATAGATACACAAAAACTAGAAAAAAAGGGACACAAGAATACCACTAAGATAAACATCAAACCATAAGAGAAGAAAGCAAAAAGAAGAAAAGAATAGAGAAGTACAAAATAACCAGAAAAAAAGTAATGAAACACCAATAAATATATAAGTATAAATGATCACTTCAAATGTCAATAGACCAAATGCTCCAAAAGACTTAGTTAGTGTGGCTGATTGTAAGCAACTGAATCAAATCACCAATACAAATAACTCACTAAGCATAAAGAAATCAACAGTATCACCATCATCAAAAGTATATATGATTGAATTCTGGCTGGGTTAAAAAGAACCATGAGACTTAATTCTTATTCTCCAGGAGGTTATAATCTGGTTTGGGGAACAGACAAAGACAACAAAATATAATAATCCTGAGGCTTACTGTTATTTTTTTTTAAATCTTGACTTTTCTATCCTGTAATTCCAATCTTTTATATAGATGTAAAATTCTCTAGAGAGCCAGTTCCCCTTTTATCAAGAAGTAGGGCAGATACAACAAAACACAGAAATAATTGCAAAGTATTGCTTTGAAGAAAATTCTGTTGGGATAGAGAGATAAGGCAATTTATTGAAAATGGTGTTTCTTTAGGATCAGTTGGGCTGGGTATAGGAGGGGCTGGCAGGAAGAGAGTCTGGAAGTGCCAGAGGACAGTTTTAACAGACCCAAGCTGAAAGGAAAGGAGCCTGCCTGCACCAGGTTAATGGCTGTATATTTCAAATAAAGAGCCAAATGCTAAGAAAGAAAATGACATATTTAGTGCAACAAAATTAGAGAAGAAAAGGGAGTGGGCAGGAGAAAGAACAAAAAGACAGGCTGATTCACTCATTTGACTTGGTGGATGAGAAATTATATTTTTATTTCCTGAAAGAGAAAACTGCAGAGGGGAACTGATTTGATGCTCTGAGATATTTTGCTAAGCACATTCAGAAGGTCCTGCTCCCCACGTCTTTCCTGGCTGAGAAAATCTTTGCCCTCAGTAACTGCTCAATTATTTAGCTATGTTTTCTCATATAGCCCCATATCTATATCAGCTGAGGCTAATTATACACAAAAAGAACAGATATCTATCTCAGAAATAGCTCATTCCTAAGCTTGCCATGAGCATATGACTTAGCTTGGTGTTGATGCCTCTTTGAGAATGCAAAAGTCTAAGACAATCAAATGCTGTCTTAAGAATTTGAACCTGGAAGCATAGAAAGAGGTTGTCAGATGTTAGCAGTCATTAGAGCTCAAAAGTCAAGTATTTCTAAGGTTGAGGAGTGTGGCTCTCATGAGAAGCATCCAAGATTATTAGGAAGAGGAAGAGTCAAGAGAGAGAGTAAGGATCAGAAGCACACAGCCAAGCAGATCATCTATGGAAGGGGGAGAAACCATCCTTTAAGAACACAGAACACAAGTTTGGTTCCTGATGTCTTGCCATAATTCTGGGTCTTGGATTTCCATAAGAGTCTCTGTTTTGCCTTTATAATAAAACATCATTTTTATACTACCAGAGAAAGTATTTGTTCCTCACAAACAAAAGACAACATAAGAGTGGTTTTGTGTTGTAAGGCCTGAAAATAAAACCTGATACTATGGCCTGATACTATGTGCTGCCATGACATCGAGTGAAACTTGCAAGGCCTCCAATGGCCTAACTGCAAGCTCCCCTCTCAACTCTGCTTCTGTGAATAAAGTCCCCTAGCCAATCAGTCTTCTCATCAAAGGGGCTAAGTACAATTTCTCCTTAATCCTGAGGCTTGGTTTCAATTCCCTGCTGGTGGTGGAATTATTCAAAGAAGCCAACCACATCCTTTTTAAGGAACCAGGGTCACCCTACCCTCTTGATGCTTTAAAATCTATCTTCCTCAGCTCCTACTTGTTCACTATGCTCCTGAAGGCAACCCCTTTGTGGCCCAGAGTGAGTGGTGTGTGGTGCCCTCCCCAGTGGGTTATGGGTTTATATGCTAATCTACAGGTGGGTCTTGTGTATTTGGCCATCCCCATTGTCCTAGTGATAATCCCTTTCTTACCAGTGGGGTGCATTGGAGGAGATAAAATCCTTTTATGTATGTATCTGAATCCCATGGGCTCTTCCTGTGAGGGTCCTCCCGTTTAGATTCCCATTTCAAGTTCCTTTTCCTTAGGATCTCACATACTTGTTGAAAAACAAACAAAATTTTAAAAAAATAGTCTCTATTTCTTTAAAATAATATCCTTATCAAAGTTATTTTAAAATTTTAGTCCTAAATATCATACAACCATAAAATTAATGAATACAACCTTCAGACCCAAGCGAACCTAACATTTTCATCATACATAAAATGGCAAACACATAAATCACTGGAACAACAGTGAATTGTGAAATATAGTTAGAATAAAAGATTTAGAAAGTGAAAAAAAGATTCTCCTCAGATGCTTTTTAAATGTATTTACAGTTTGAATGCTATCTGTAAGTGTGGAAAAAGGAAGTTAAGGGGAAATTAAAATTATCAATAGTGTCAGGACCAGCAGTACAATTTTAAATCAAATTGTACTACTTATTTGGCTAGTGGTTCTATTTTCTGGAGTACCAGCTTTGCAGGAAGTAGCAAGACTGAAAAAGAATAGAAATTTTCTATTATTATCTGGTTCTTGGAAATACCGATTAAAATTCTGAAAGCAAAAAAAAACTAAACAAAATTGTTAGTAAAGAATATTTCTTCTAAGAGACCTTCAAGATGGTGGAGGAGTAAGATGTGGAGATCACCTTCCTCCCCACAAATACATCAGAAATACATCTACATGTGGAACAACTCCTACAGAGCACCTACTGAACGCTGGCAGAAGACCTCAGACTTCCCAAAAGGCAAGAAACTCCCCATGTACCTGGGCAGGGTGAAAGAAAAAACAGAAACAAAAGAATAGGGATGGGACCTGCACCTAGGGGAGGGAGCTGTGATGGAGGAAAAGTTTCCACACACTAGGAAGGCCTTCACTGGAGGGGACAGGGGGTGGCGTGGGGGAAGCTTCAGAGCCACGGAGGAGAGCATAGCAACAGGGGTGAGAGGGCAAAGCAGAGAGATTCCTGCACAGAGAATCAGAGTTCCTTCCTATGGTCCTTTAATTGTCCCTCCACATACTGGGATCTCTTTCATATATTAGTTTCCTAAAAGGAAAAAGCTTTGTATGCTGAAATCATTCTTAGTCACTTAATAATATCTTATGTGCTTCTGATCCATAAAAAACAGTTTTGGATAAGTGGTGATAAGCACTTAGCAATGAGCATAATCAAAATTGGGCTCTAGTCTTGGATCTGTGTTCATTTGCTGTATGATTTTTCTTAGGCCTCAATTTCCTCATCAGTGACATTAATGATGTCCTAGAGATGACATCAGACTGTCATCATCAGCTCACAGCCTGTTTAAATAAGTATGCCCTGTTCACAGTTCTATATAGATCTGGCATCCCTAAAACACCCTGACCATAACTGAGTATATCAAAACTGGAGTACATAACTCAAAGACATCCAAATTTAGAGAAGGTAATGGTTAATTTTATGTATCAACCTGACTGAATCATGGATGTCCAGGTATTTGGCTAATCATTATTTCTGAGTATTTCCAGACAAGATTAGCATTTGAACTGGTAGACTCAATAAAACAAGTTGCCCTCCCCAATGCGGGTGGGCATCATCTAATCCATTGAGTGACTGAATAGAACAAAAGGGAGATTTTGTCCCTTCCCTTCCTGCCTGAGTGTGTGAGCTGGGGCATTGGTGTTCTCCTGCCTTCAGATTGAGACTTACACCAAGAACTCCCCTGGTTCTCAAGCCTTCAAATTTGGACTAAACTACACACCACCAGGATTCCTGGGTCTCTAGTTTGCAGACAGAAGATGGTAGGACTTCTCAGCCTCCATAATCACATGAGCCAATTCCTCATACGTATGGAAGGATGGATAAAAAAGGAAGTCTTGTGGAGGAGATGACAGGGAATCGGAAGCAGCAGAAGCACCAGAGGAGAAAGCGGTCCTTGGTTACTGTCTGGGCTAGTGTTAAAATCTCCACCCCAGTAATGTGTTTCTTCTCCAGAACAAGTCCTCTTGCTTCAAGAATCCTTTGAGAAATCTTGGCTCTTTACAGTCAACTACTACCCAAAGGGCTGCTTTTGACCACCATTTCCTGAACATCTAAGTCATGCACCACCTTCACTATGGCTGCCACAGCCAAGTTCCAACTGTCCTATATTTTCCTTAATGTTTTCCTTAAAGTGACTTCTTTCTTTAATTTATAAGCATATTTAATGCTTTGTCTTAAACAATATCAGCCAAAGCTTTGTTTTAATATAGCAGTCATTTTTAGTATATTAAAATAAAGACACAATTATCAAAAAGAAAGCTATTCCATATACCTCCTTAAAATTACTTTATGTAATTCTGGGCCTCTTTTAATTTGAAAATAATCTAGGAATTGATCATGGATGATAACAGTGAAATATTTTCATAGCTGTTTTCACAATTAAATACACTCTGTAGTAACCCTGTGGGAGTTTCTGATTTGTAGTACAGACTTCAGTAACTAATTGGAGAAACAACTCTGACCTCCTTTAGTTTATCATGTGAAAATTACCAAATTTTTTGTCTTGAAATTCCAATTCTGCTTTAATTTTCTAATGGACTTTATTTTGCTTGCTTATTTGAGACAGTCTCCAACATTTTAAAATATTGCAAACACATTTAAAAACTAGAAGTAAAACAGACAAGAGGGTGAACCCTTTGCATGCACAGGGTGAACAAATTAGTGCTCTGATGATCAATCTGCAGTAGTTAGAGAGTTAGCTTTGGAATATTAATGTAAGTATTACCAGTATGTGAAAAAGTCTCTCTAATATTTCCTAGGACATATGAAGTATACTAAATCTTTTAACTCAAGGAGAAAAACTTTGATTTTGAAATGGCTAAAAGTCACTGGGAAATTACCCTCGTAGAAAACAAGTCACAGATGAGTGAATTAAAACAAAATAAAATAACCCTGTCCTCAAATTCTAGATTGTAAGAGTGATTTAACAGTTTATGAGAAACATTACTTTTAGCTATGAAGCTAATTATTAGTATTAATTTTACTTAATTAAAGTACTTAACAATAATGAAATTACTCTGTAACACATGGACTACCTGTTCAACACATCATTCAAGAGACTGTTGAATCTGTTCATTGTTCAACATCATTTTCAGATGAATTTTAAGAATTAGAGCATGTTTGACAAACAAAAAGTAGAAAAGCCCCATTTTCATAGATTTCTAAATCTAATCACTTGGGAGGAAGCAGTACAAAATCAGATGTTGCTAAGGAAAGGCTGGTTGTTTTCCAGTTGCACCAGGAACACAGCATCACCTAAAGGCACCATTCCTAATGCAGGAGGTTAGAATAAAGGATTGGAAGCAAGTGAGAGATGGGAGTACTGATGTTCGCGAGGGGACAATACTTATTAAAAAGCTACTGCCTAGAGTTCAAAAATCGTTTCTCTTCATCAGAATACCTCTCATGAAACTCAGGGGCTTTTTTACTCCCAATCTGAGAACCACCAGGATTAATGGAGGATTCATACTGTCCTATTTTAGTATTAAGGAACATAAAGTTTTGGGAGTTTTTATTTTCTTCTTCTCCATTTATTTCTGTTAATAAAACGGTTCAGCTGAACATCTATTTGGTGTTTTCGAACATTACAGCGTTTTGTGCTTAACTATTAGTTTTCATTTGTGGATATTTCTGAAAACTCATTGTATAAAATGAAGGAAGGGTTTCTACAGATTTCTCATAGCTAAACTAAGATAAATGATGTTTTCTTAGAAGCTGCCTTAGAGGGAATATTACAGGCAAAACAACAACGTCTTGTGACAAGAGGAGTAATAAGAATTTGAAATTTTTACTCTTCTATCCCAAGGCTCAAACTTTAATTGCCATGTAGCTTTGGTGATACGCTACTAATACGATTCACAGTTTTCCTAAAGAAAACAAGATCAGGATTAAGGCAAACAAAATATTCACATCATAAATATGAGTTAAGAATGCCACTGGGAAAGATTCCCAACACTGGTTGAAAAACGTGAAAACATCCAAATGAAATCAAACTGATTTTTTACAACTTTTCTCAGCTAATACTTCTAAACAAGCAAATATGCAGCTCAGAAGTATTTTAAACAGTCAAGCAAGAGGCAAAATTTGCATTTAAATATAATAAAATTTATGGGCTATCTTCCAAAGAAAAGGGTTTTTTTTTACATACTATTACATTTCTCACAAAATGTGCATTCAGAATGCAATGTGCTACACTATGAGCTATGTTAAATATTAATTACATGAAAGTAAAATAAAAATATACCACTCTAAAGATTTAATAGAATTCAATCTGTAAATAAAATTATGTTGCCCAGCTTTAATTAAGACACTACACACTAATTTTCCTTGGATGCTCATAATCATAATTATTGTATGCATGGATGAGTCTCTGAATTATTTTAATAGAATTTAGTGGGTGAACTTGTGTCCCTAAGGCCAATAGTGTACAGATTTAAAAAAAAAAAAAGAAGAAAGCACCCATATCACTACTAAAACCTAGGAAATTATCTACATATGGGTAAGATGTACTTTAAAAAATAAGATTTTTAACTACATATGCTCCATTCTAATTATATAAAAGTAATATGTACTCTATCTATGCACCTCACCACCCTAAGAAAAAAAGTTAAAGAATTTTGTAAAATAGAAAGTAACCATAGCCACGGACTACATTTTTTCACATCTCTACATATGTGAGACATGACTTGCCATATTTATTGCTACATTTAGCATATAAAGATTTATTTATTGCTATATTCAGCATATAAAGATTTTTATTTCTTTCCCATTTCAACTTCTATTTTCCATAACTTAGTAGGACTACTAAATTGCCAATCTCCAATGCCAATCTCCTTGACCTTGTAGTCCTATCACTTTATTCTTTACAGCAACTAAGACAGGTACCTAGAATAGAGAGCCACCTTGGGGGTTCTCTTAGGGATCACTTAGTTTACCCAAGTCAGTTTACAGGTGAGGAACCCAAAGCACCAAGAACCTGACTTGCCTGATACCCCAGAGCAGGTGCAAGAACCTGGCTGGGATTTGGGGTTTCTGAGGCCACCTCACTCCCAGGGCCGCTCACTTTTTACAGCTCTGTTTCAACACTCCTCCTCCTGGATTCCCTCAGTGCTCTATTTTCTACTACTTTATATTAATATTTTAGTTTACCCCCAACATCTGGCTCATGTCATGGGTTCTCACGGTTCAACTTTCTGGCTGACATGAAATATCACTCTCTATCCGATTCATGTCTCTGTTTTATTCTTTTAAAACAGTTTTTCTATGAGAAACCTAAAACTAGATGCTCATGAAGGAGAAGAACTAGAAGAGCCCATTTAACCTTTTCTCCATTATCTTCATCAAACACCTTCTGCATTCCAACAGGCAAGGGATCTTGGTGTATATTAATGCATTTCTGCACTTTATCCAGAAATGCATTAGGCAACCAGATTATGGTGTTCCATTGTATCAAGCTTTCCACTTCATCATGATTGCCACTCTCCTAGGCTATGGATGTGTCTCTTCACATCTAGACACTCACACTTTCAGCTCGTCTTCTTTCCCCAGCTAGAGAACCATGTAGCCAAGCCTCAGTGTGACTCCTACAGTCTCTTCTCCCTTTTCCATTAATCACATCAAACCCTCTGTTGCATTTATAAATCAATAAAACTTTCGTGAATGAATATCAATGGACCTTGGTTTCTCCCCTTTGAACTGAACTGGTGTATAGTTCAAAGTATATGAAAACAAAGCTCTATAAACCTATCAAATGGATATTAGTTAGGGTCAAGTAAATGTAAAATTGATGATCCATGCATTTCCAGATTTTATAAGATTAAGCATAGAGATGGCATAGCTGCTGATACCGCTGAAATTTGTGTGTTGTGTGTGTGTGTGTGTGTGTGTGTGTGCAGTATAAGAGTTTTGCTCCGATTTAAGAAATACAAGACTCAGTAAGCATGCTGTATGAGTTAACAATAGAGAGAAAACCAAATGATTAAATACAGATAAAAGGGACCAGGTCCAGACATAAATTTACAGTAACAGGCTATACTTTATTCAAATAGCTACAGCCCTCCATGATGTTAACATATAGATGCCTCTAGAGTGATAACTGGTGCAACTGCTTAAATAAAGTGGGAAGCAGCTGCATAGCACAGGGAGATCAGCTCGATGCTCTGTGACAAACTAGAGGGGTGGGATAGGGAGAGTAGGAGGGAGCCTAAAGAGGGAGGGGATATGGAGATATATGTACACATATAGCTAATTCACTTTGTTGTGTAGCATAAACTAACACAACATTGTAAAGCGATTATACTCCAGTAAAGATGAAAAAAAAAAGTGAGTAGAAATGGAGAGCAGTTCCATCATAACAAAAGCAACGATTACAAAAAATATAGTTTTGAGATAAATTTAGCTGTTGTGAGATACTAAATAGGCAAGTGTGACTTTTTAGATCTGATCCTAAGATATTAAGAAGTTCAAAAGCCTAGTACTTAAGGAATTTGAATGTAAAGACACTTGTTATTAAATGTGATATGTTTGTAAGGCCAGACAGATGAGATAAGCAAGAACAGAATAAAAGCAAGCAAGAAGAAAAAACACATGGACTTGATGGGACAGGTATGCTAAGTTCCATGAGGTAATAATCAATTTAAAAAGCCACACAAAATTGCCATCTACAAAGCCAGTGCAAGTCACTGGAGATATAAAGATGACTCCCTACTTTCAAAGTTCTCTGTGCAGTGGTTAAACCAAGTCATGTAAGCAACTCCCTATGTTATAAGGCACAATAAAATAATGACTCAGTTGGGGTAAAAGAATGCACATGAGTGCTCAGGAGAAGGAAAAGTACAGTCTGCACTGGGGGAGCTGGGGGTAGGATTGGGGTGGGGGCAGTAGTCAGGGAAGCACCTTGGAGATTCTAACACTTCCACTGAGCCTTGCAGGATGCGAAGGATTTCAAAAAGTAGAAGAGTAGAGCTAACACTAGTTAACTAGCAGGCAACAGAAATTTCACACTGCACTTGCCCCAGCTCGAGCCCTGACCACCTCTGCATCCTTCCCCGAAGCTGTCCTTTACAGAGTCATCATGATTTCAGTAAATGGCACCTATCAAGTTCATCTTAGAAAGCCCCACCCTCAGACACCAAAGCTGTACATCACTAAATCCTATCAGTTCCATTTTCTACAACAAATCCTGCCATCCGCCTCTCACTACCCTTACTTAGTCAAGCTAGGACAGCGTCCTGCTTCCCCTT